>NW_022196900.1:44614419-44636955 GCF_008632895.1 Mastomys coucha | reverse complement strand
ACTAACTAGTACCCTCAGAGCTCCCAGGGACTAAACCACCAACCAAAGAGTACACATGGTAGAACTCAGGGCTCCAGCTGCATATGTAGCAGAGGATGGCCTAGTCGGTCATCAAAGGAAGGAGAGGCCCTTGGTCCTGTGAAGGTTCTGTGCCCCAATGTAGGGTAATACCAGGGCCAGGAAGCAGGAGAGGGTGGGTTGGTGAGCAGGGGGAGAGGGGAGGGAATAGGGCTTCCCCCACCCTTCCCCCACGAGGGGAAACCAGGAAAGGGGATATCATTTGAAATGCAAATAAAGAAAATATGTAATAAAAAAAAAGATGGGTTGTTTAGGTCACACATATTTCTTCCTGTATTTCAGGAGTTGGATGAAGGAAGAATGTCATATAGTTATGCTTTGAGCATCTCTGAAAATATAAAAGCTGTGAACCTGAAGCCCCTTACACTCTGATAGTAATGTTTCCTTTGCTGGTCGCCCAGGAAATACTGTCATTCATTACTGCTTATTCTCCTGCCTGCCACCTGCATCCCAAGCATCCCTCCACCTGGAAGGTTTGCAGCATAGGACATCTCCCAGTCTCTATTTGGGTTCACTTATAAACTCCAAACCCTTCTTACCTACTTGAACAATCTCCTGATCAATAAATTAGGTCCTAAGTAAACTTTTCTGTCCCAAAGTCCTTCTTTCTAGATGCCAATGATATGAGCAGTTGCTAGTATAATTTGATATTTTATAGAAAATTTTTCCTTCCAATAAATACTGCCCAGTTACAGCATTTGTCACTAGGGAAATACAACATGGGCCCTCTTGCTTCCTTGGTCTAATTTGGTGTGATAACAGATGGGAATGTAAACGTGGGATGCCTTGATGGGCTAGACTGGAAAAGCAGCAAATAAGTGGAATGAGGGAAAGTTTCATCCTATTTGTTGATGCGGTCTCACTGTGAGCACTCAAACCACATGAAATGAGGATCTTAGAACACTGGTACAGTTCCTTTTGACATCAGCAGTCTCTTCCTAGGAAGTTCAAAACTTACCTTAGACCATGTCTTCCATGTTTTCCTTTTAAATGGTTCCGGGAGGAACAGAGGGCAACTGCTGACACCTCACCCACCTCTGCCAAATTATAGGCCTAAACATATAACATATGTTATTTTTCTTTTATCCCTGTGTGTCTTTCCTTTTTTTTTTCCAAGTTAAAAAAAAAAAAACAAATTAGCATTCCTTTATTAGTTTCTGGAAAATTCTGGTACCACACGTAAAAGATGAATAACTAAAATGATTTTTTTTGTTTGTTTGTTTTTGTTTGTTTTTTGAGACAGGGCCAGCCGTCCTGGAACTCACTCTGTAGACCAGGCTGGCCTCGAACTCAGAAATCCACCTGCCTCTGCCTCCCATGTGCTGGGATTAAAGGCATGCCCCACCACTGCCTGGCTAAATGATTATTCTTTAGACAACTCTATTGTACATTACAAATGCTGTCAGGAAACCACTCACCAAATAATATATAGATAAATAAATGTACAGTTGTGCCAGAACATGTGAGCACAAATATATCTAGGTAGCACAGAGAAAAATATAAAGAAGGATTTTAATAATACTCCAGAATTCCATGAATTCTAAAATCACCCCCAAATTAGCCACTTGTAGCATACAAGTGGTTAATTTGTTTATCTACAAAGATCCCTGGAAGAGCATTTCAGAAAGTGCCCATTGTATAACAGGATAATGGGGACAATACCTGCTCTAATCATCCTTGGTGACATAGTGATTTCTGTGGTTAAAGATTTCTTACAAGCATTAATTGACTAATCTTCACAATAGTTCTGTAGGAGGCAAGCAGTGTTAATGGCTTCATTTTACTGATGGAGACTCTGAATCAAGGAGAGATGACGTGACATGCCAAAGACCGCAAGAGACAAAGCACCAGAAAAAAGGATTAGGACATAGCAGGTTCTTCACTACAGCCCTCATTATAAATCACAGGAGCAAGATAAAAATACATGATAGCAGACGTTGTTTGACAAATAGGATCTCAAAAAAAAAAAGTCCTGAGACTTCTAATGTTGAGCAATCATAAAATTGCCAATAGTAAGTGTCTATCTTAAATAAATCACATACTTTATCTTAAGTCTCTGCTGAAAATAAATCCCCAAGCCAAAAAAAAAAAAATCAGAAATTATTATGTGCCTGGCACAAACAATTCTTATCCTGGAGGTCCAGAGGTGATTCTGAGTAGACACAGATCATTTGCCTTTGTTGTAACCTAAGGACAGCCACCGTTTTCGCAGCAATTCAAGACGCCTTGGGGAGTTGGAATGACCCCTTTCATGGGGGTCACTTATCAGATATCCTGCATATTAGATATTTATATTACGATTCATAACAGTAGCAATATTACAGTTATGAAGTAGCAGCAAAATAATTTCATGGCTAGGGATCACTACAGCATGCAGAACCTTATTAAAGGGTTGTACCACGGGAAGGTTGAGAACCACGGTTCTAGAGGATACAAAGAACTCCCAAAGACAAGCAAACAACCCCATCAATGAATGTGCTGATGAAATGAAAAGAAAGCTTTCAACAGACAAAATGCAAATGACCAATAAACATAAGAAAAATCATCAACCCCACTAGCTAACCCCATTTGTATGTGAATGGTCCTATTCTTCCCCCACCCCCCACTCCCCGGGAGCTCACCTGTTTGAATACTTGGTCCCCAGCTAGAGGATCTATTTGGGAAGGTAGTGGAACCTTTGGGAAGTGGCTCTCTAGGAGTGATCTTGGGGTTTTATAGCCCTGCCTCAATTCTTGTAAATGCTATGCTGCCTGACTGCACATACAGTGTGAGCGGCCAGCCTCCTGCCTGTGGCCACATCTCATCAAGCATGATGAAGTGATACTCTTGAACTCTAAGTCAGGATAAGACCTTTCTCCCCTAAATTCCTTCTTGCTGTGTCTTTGGTTAACGTAACAAGAACAGCAGCTAATCCATTAGCCATCAGAGAGATGTAAGTCAAAAGTACATTGAGATATCATCTTACCTTCATCAGAATGACAGTCACTAAGATAAAGCAACAAATGGAAGAAAAGATGCAGAAAAAAGGGCCTCTCACACTCTGCTGATGGGAATGCAAGTTCATCCAGCCACTATGGAAATCAATAAGGAGTTTCCTTGTCCTGCCTACAAGAAGTACTGTAGTTAAGGTAGCACAGGAATGTGGGAGTGACCAACCAATGACTGCCCCCAGCTTGAGGCCCATGCCATGAGGGGAGCCCACACTTGACACTGCCTGGAGGGCCAGGACACAGTGGCAGGATAGCCCAGAGACCTAGGATAGAAAATGATTCCTAATGATATTGTGCTATGCTTATAGATTGGTGCCTACTCCAATTGTCATCAGAGAGACCTCACCCAGAAACTAATGGAATCAGATGCAGAGACCCACAGCCAAACATTAGGCAGAGCTCAAGGAATCCTGTGGAAGAAGGGAGGGAGGATGGTAGGAGACAGATGGGTCAAAGATACCACAAGAAAACCCACAGAAACTACAAACTTAGATTCACAGAGGCTCATCCTGAATAAACCAACCATCTAGAAACCAACATGGGACTGACCTAGGCCCTCTGCCAATATGTTACAGTTGTGTAGCTTGGCCTTCCTGTGGGACTCCTAACAGCAGGAGCAAGGGCTGTCTCTGAGCCTTTTGTCTGCTTTTATGCCTCTTTCTTTCTACTTAGGTTGCCTTGTCCAGCCTTAAAATGAGGGAAGGTGCCTACTCTTACTGCAACTTGCTATGCCATGGATGGTTGATATATAGGAAGCCTGCCCTTTTCTGAAGAGAAGCCCAAGAGGCATGGATTGGGGGTGGGGCAGAGGGAAGGCTGGGGGAGGTTTTCTGAGTATTTACCCAAACAACAGAGTCAACATATCACTGTTCATAATAGGTAAATTATAAAACTGAACTAGGTGTTCAATGACAGAGAGAGAACACACACACACACACAGACACACACAATTAAATTGTTTTTAGCCATTAAAAACAAGTATAGAACTGTTGTTTTCAGAAGAAAAGACACAAGGAGAGATAATTGTATTCAGTGAATTAAGCCAATCTCAGGAAAAATAATCACTTTTTCTCTCAATTGTGGGTCCTCCATTTCAAATAAGAACATAAAATTATTTGTGTATATATGACATGAAATTAGAGTCTTTGGGGCAGGGAGGTGGTTCAGTCAGTGAAAAACTTGTCATGCAAACAAGAAGAAGAACCAAGAGTTTGATTCCCATAACCCAATAAAAATCTGGAAGCACTGGAAATACTTGTAGTCTTTGTGCTAGAAGGTTGCAGACTGGAGGATTCCTGGAGCTTGCTGGCCAGCCAGCCTTACTGAGGCAGTAAGCTCCACCGTCAGGGAGAGAGCTGCTCTCAAAAATCAAGGTGGAAAGTGACTGAAGAAGACACAGGATGTCAACCTCTTGCCTATACACACACACACACACACACACACACACACACACACACACATACACACACACACACACACATACACACACGCGAGAGTTCATGCATGCATGCACAAAAGCATGCATACAAATGAACACATACAAGTAACTGTGGCTACACATAAAATAGGAGCAAAACTGTCTAGAGTAACAAGGGGAAGACTGGAGGAAGTAAGGGGAAGCAGAGACAGTCACTGTGAGGGGCATATTCTCAATGTATAGAAAGGATATTCAAAATGAAATGGATATAGCATAAGCATGCAGTGTGTATAAAGGCTAGTGTGCTATTCAGTGATGTCCTAGGCCTTCACATTCAGATACTCTTTGCTAACAACTCACCTGGACAAAATTCCAAACTACAGTTCCCCGCAGTATGCAATACAATAACAGGATATACAAGTTTATGCCTAGAAACAATAGTTTATACCATACAGACCAGGTATGCAGTAGTCGATGCAATCCAGGTCTATGGAAATGCACTCTATGAAGCTCACATAATAAGGAAATTGCGTAGCAATACATTTTTTTTTCTAAATAATTATGTTTTATTTTCCCAATCTTTGTACACATTACAACTTTAAAAAACAAAAAATCTCTGCTAAAGCATAGACGAGGACGGGCAAGGCTACCCAGCATGCTCAGTGCTAGCTGGCTAAACCCAGCGACCTACAATCAATCCTCTGCTCCCATAGCAAAAGGAGAGCTGATTCCAAGAGCTTGGAGTTCTTTGAGCTCCATATGTGTGCTATGACATACATACGCTTACACTCATGCACATATATCGTAACACGCACGTTCAAGATAATAATAAAATTTAGTTTAAAATTGGGCAAAAGGTCTAATTTTGATTAAGAAGTTTTACAAATAACATTTTGATTATCCCATCAGTTCTTCTATACCAGTGTGTAATCCTTTCCATAGAGCTTAAGGAGCAGCAATGCAGAGAGCTAAGCAATGGTTTCTTAGTCTCGCAGCTGGTCAGAGGTTCCGGAGCTTTGTTTTTCTGAGTTCTCAATAAGTCATGTTGAATTTTTCAGCATGGCTATATCTTAAATATTAACAAGTATCTTGCTTGCCAGTGGGAGTCAAGAAACCCCTGTTATACGTGTGAGAAGGAACAGAGGCCCTGAGAAGACTGGAAGAGCTACGGGACCCAGTGCACAGAGGAATGGGGGCAATGTGTTTTCTTTTGAATGATGCGCAAATAACCAGACAGAATAAGTTTCAGTGTAATGACCACTGTCTCAAAGATAAGATCAGTCCCTAAGCCACAGGGAGCAGCCATGGGTCCTTTCCTGGACGAACATGGCATCACACAGACATCCACTTACTGAAACTACATCCATTTCTTTCATTATCTGAGAAGGGAGGGAAGAGCAGCAGTCCTGGTGAACTGATCATTCCTGAGAAACAGACCAAATCACTCAAAAGAGCAGGAACCAATATCATTTCCACTACCAACATAAAGTTCTCATATTTCTTAGAAAGTATTTCCATTGTTAAGTGATGCATGGCTGTGTATATATAAAGAGATTTTTTTTTTTCAAAAATCTCATGCAATTATGGAGGCCAAGAAGACCCATGAGCTAGAGGCTCAGAAGAGACAATGGTACAGTACTAAGCCTAAGTCCTTGGGCCTAGGAACCAGGAACACTGACACTCCAGGCTCTAGTCCAAGACCTAGTTAAAGGTCAGGACAAATGTTTCAACAGAGGACATTGAAGACAAGAGGAGTTCTCTCTCTGTATTGGTTTTTTGTTGTTGTTGTTGTTGTTACTTTATCAGACAAACAGATGCCATTGGGGAGGCAAGTAGTTTTGCTTAGTTTACTAATCTAAGCATTGACTTCATCTTGAAATATCCTAACAGTCGCAAACAAAACACTGCTGGAACAAATATCTGAGCACCCATGAACCAATCACATTGGCAGAATTGTCATAGCATATTACACATCTTTCTCCAAAGTTTCCACTTGCCCCTGTCCATCATTCTGCTCAGATGACATCGAGCACCAGAGGTAAGTAGTGCTAACAGTCACCTTTTGGGGCCTTAGGTATTTATTTATTTTTCTAGTTGAACTAATACAATGTATAGGCACTATGTATAGGCACCATTAAAAATGCTTTTATGGATAGTAACTCATTAATCTCCATGACAATGCCAGAGCTGTTATCATTCCTGTTTTAATGATGGGAAACCAGGGCAAGGTGTGAGTTCCAGAGTCTCAATGCCGTGAGATAGGGCTGCCTTAGTCACGGGAGCATAATCACTGTAACTATGAAAGTGGAAAGAAACAACCCAAGGGAGGAAGGCTTCCTTAGGCGAACAGGTTTCTAGCCTACCGTGCTGAGTAAGGTGTCGTGAACAGCCCATCATGCAGGAAGCATTGAATAGAGGTTATTCATGTCATGACAGACCAGGAAGCAGGCGGTGTGAAAAGAAGTAGAAGTTGGGTGGCCTGGCTCCTCTTAAAGGTTTTAGAAAACCTCTCAAATGTTCTTTCAATGTAGTAGCACCAGTTGACAAACATGGATGTCAATAAACACCAGTGTTCAAACATTTTGAATTCAAACACACCCCGCTCATACATTTGGCTTTGGAGCCCATGCCTCTAACCACTGTACTATGATATCTTGAAACTCAGAGAAGTTGGAGAAGGGTCTCAGAGATACAAAAGTCAAAACTCTGAAAAGCTAAGCATAGAGCTGATAACCATACACAGTCGCTCTGATGGTATATAGATAGCTCCATTGAACTTTCATCTTGCCCAGGAAGAAATTCCCTAAATTGCGTGGGGCTGGATTTAAAAAAGAATTGTGCCATATTTCTTGAGTGAGATTGAAGAGCAGCGAGCCTCCCATTGCTCCGGTTACCACTGGTCTCACCAGTCACAACAGTGGGGTAAGTAAACACTGAGCCAAACAGGCATGGCAAAGCAACAGCATGGGGATGATACAGTGCCTCTGAGTACCCAGACTTCCAAAGCAGCACAAGAGAGCATCCAAGTGCCGCTTGTCTTCGACCTTTCTCTTCAGAGGGAAGTAAAAGAAGCACATGGGCTCGTGCAGCCCAGCCGTCTTGCAAAAGCTGTGGGCTACAAAGAGGATCCTGAGAATGAGCCCACGAGAAGGATACCAGCAGAGAAGAACCTCTATATCTGGGAGACCAGATGTTCCAATGGCCCCTACCCCTTGGACACTGAAGTCTGGCTTACGGCCCCAGAACTAAGAAGCAAACCAGGGAAATGGACTGAATAAATGAGTGTCCAAAGATTCACTCAAATGGAATATGAGTAAGATTAAGTTCAAGTAGAGAAAACTGTCGGTTTTCTTCCTCAGCTGGCTTTATAGCACAAACTATACCTGTTAAGTTGTAAAGAAATAAGTCAGCCAGGCAGTGGTGATGCATGCCTTTAATCCCAGCATGTGGGAGGAAGAAGCAAGCAGATTTCTGAGTTCCAGGCCAGCCTGATCTACAGAGTGAGTACCAGGGCAGCCAGGACTACCCAGAAAAACCCTGTGTTGAAAAACCTTTGCACCTTTGCAGACAGTTTGTATTCTCTGCTCCACATATCTCCACCCCCTCTCTTTCAAAGCCAAAGAAAAAAATCTAAAAATATTTTGGGAAACAAAAATCACTATTGGACTGGGTAAAGGATTTCCAAAAGGGATGGGACTCCAGCACAGAGCAAGCCTCCCTTCTACAAGTGGGCTCCTTCTGCCTGTTTCTTGAAAACATTAGTCACATTCGCACAGACTAGGACTCACTAGACCCCGTCATCAAAACGACTGTGGGTTAATGATGCTTGCCATCCATTCATTCAGATGAAGTTGCTCAATTTTGCTGCATTTGAGGCTAAGATGGAAAAGATTTAGGGTTTTGCGAAGTCAGGATCTAATTCAGCTTGGAGTCTAGCTCCAATTCGAGCCAAAGCTTTGAAGCTTTTCCACAGAGTGAAACAAATATTGTGTTAAAGGACCAAAAGATGAAAAGTTCAATGCAAATAAAGCTTGGCTCCTGCAGTCTAAAGGTAGTGATGGCTTCCATAACTTCAGGGTGTCCCAAGAAGCTCTCAGGGCTGAGGCAGCATTTCTAGAAAGCTGTGGAAGCTTTCTGGCGGCTTTGCTGGCAGAGCTCTTCATGATAGGAACAAAACAGAAACAAAATCAAAATTACTGATCAAGTCTCTCAAAATTCATCATTAGATCTTGAGTTTTTTCTGAAATAGTCTCAAAGTTGCTTGTGATCCAAGAAGGCTTTTTTATTTTCTTTCTCTTTTCTCTCAAACCCTTAGCTCCAATTTGAGGTTTTCTTAACTACTGGTTTGCAGAAAGTTATATATGAAAGAAGTCTTACCTGAGATTGTCACTGGGAGAAGCTGGGCTTCAAGTTGCCCACCAGAGTGACACACAACTGTGTTATTGTTCTACTATGAGAAAGAAGTCGTATCAATTTGAGTTAAAAAAATAAATAATACAAAACAAAACAGAACAAAACAAAACAAAAACCCTTACCTTACAGTAACTTCCTGGAGAAATGAAACACTAAGTATGAGCACCATCTCTAAAGATGACTTAGGAGAAGCTGACTAGAGGAGCAACCTTTTAGACAGACTTATTTTTGGGGAAAACCTGGTTATTAAAAACAAATGCTACAAACCAAATAAAGCTGTTGATGTGTAAAATCCTCAGATTTGGTGAGCCTGTCTTTGGCTCCTTGTTGTGCTGCCTAGCTGGCTGATTAAAGCAGCCCTGGGCCGTCTTTTACTCAGTCTGTGTTACACCTTCCCAGAGAATCTATGTGTTACACAAGGCCCATCAGCCCTCAAGTTGACTTTATTAGCATTTGTTGCTTTAAATCATCCTTTTTACATTATTTATACAAGAATTTTTTATTCAATATTCAAAATGATAAAACATACATTGAGCCACAAATAGGGACATAATTCATCGCCTTTTGAAGCCTGCCTTGTAACACTTAAGTGGTTTATTAAACTTGTCTGCTCTTATATTATATAAATTCTATCCTTGACACTAAGATGTGTGTATGACACATTTATCATGTTTAAGATTCCTCTAAGTAACATAAACTATTTCATCTGGGAATTGCTAAGGGTTCCAGCCTAGAGCAAAAATACATTCAGCATCCAAATATTTCCCTTACATATGAGTTAGACTGAAGCTATCACGTAGAGTTATTTAAGTTATTTAGGTGGTCTCATCTCTATCCCTGGTGGACAGTAGTACATAGTACCAAAAAACAAAGCAAAGCAAACAAACAAACAAAAATCCTCGTGTAACATGCCAGCCTCTGATCAAAGAGGTGTGTAGTGAGCTTAGCGGCGCAGAATGACCCCTGCTTAGAAGGACTGCCATCCTGGGTGAGCCTGAGGTTAGGCCTCTGTGGGGATTGGGCTGCTGTTTGACTTGAGGATGTTAGTTCACTGGGGCAGAGCCCCCATTTACTGAGGAGTAGGAGAGATGGTTATTAGAGGTGAATAAAATGAAAGTGATTTTTGTCCGCACAGTGAAAGGAGTTACAGTATTCGGTGAAATAGTAAATGTCAAAGGTCATTTCTGCTGGACAACATAAGAATCAGCAGGAGAAGAGGAAGAAAATAAAACTACAGTCCAGAGCCAGCTGTGGAAGTATGCATGTATCCTCCCAGTACCTGAGAGGATTGTGTGGAACAAGTCTGTTCTACGAGTGAGACTCCGTCTCAAAGCAAAGCCCCAAACAGAACCCCACAACATCCCCCAAAGTGCTTAGGTTCGCTTTAGAACATTAATAATCACATGCCTTTTTTATTGCTTATCTTCCATTGTGCCCCTCTGAGGCTTCCGCAGAATGGATATTACAGCACTATTATCTAACCCCTAACTGGTAAGTTGCGTTTTTAAATTATGCATGTAAGCAATATTAGCATGTACAGAGCCTGTGATGTTGACACTAATAGAAATCACCAGTGTTTTATAACATGCCTAACACGACACGGTAATTACAGATGCTTCAAATGCTAGTTACATTCTTGCTCTTTTGAAATAATGGTAGTTACTGGACCTGCTGCTAGACCTCCCCACTTAGTGCAGAGATAAAGAGTCATGCTTATAGCAAGGTCCATACATTGATTTTGATATTTTGATACTTAGACTTTAGTAACAGCCTGTCTCTGAATACTGTGTAGCTCACTTCATTCTCTTCTATTCTTAGCATGCTTTAAGTGAGAATGGAGAACACTGCTCTGAGAGGACCAGAGGCTTCAGTAAACTGGGCAGTGAACTTGCTCTCCCCTGGCTCTCCGCTGTATTCACTCACTGGGAAATGGACAAACGTTCTTCTGACTGGGATGGAGAAAAGATAGGACCCTCTTCTAGATGGAGCTACTTTGGGCTCTCTTCTGCAAATATGATCAGTTTTGGAACTACAAATAATTTAATGTCATCTGTTTGATTAGATTTTTATTCACAGTGTCAAATAGAAGGCAGTCCTTACATCTCCTCTTCCCTTGATCGAGAGCAAAATGAAAAAACAATGTGAAGAGCCCAGGTCCCCAAGGGTCATTTCACATGCGCATGCCCCAAGGATCTTGGCAGCCATTAGAATTTTATGACACCAAGTTATTGGCTATATTTGTGGCAAAGGTACTGTGAAATAAGATAAGAAGTGTTGGCTGTAAATCTTGTCTCTCTGCTGTTAAAAATCAAACAGATTCAACCATCAGCTGGCTAGTATTTCCTTACATCTCACTAATCCTGAAACATTCAAAATGTGCCTTCTTGCAGCCTCTGACAAATAATACTGCAGCTAACATTATATTTTTTTGGTTCCCTTTGGGATACTTTTATCCAGAGCTCAGGAAGAGTCTAACCAATGACCACTGATTTAAAACAAAGTCTATGCCAATAGTGTAACTGGACAGATCACCAGTTTCGTTACTGGACAATTTATACTGCCACATTTGGTTGCCACTTTTCTTCCGTAGGTGCGGACAGCAGACTTCTGACTCCCGAATGTGAGTAAAGTTCAGGAACATTGAGAGAGAGCTGCACAGAACACCATGACACCACATTGGGAAGTTCAATCCTCCTTTTTCCTGAAGGACGTGCTTGTCTCCCATTATCATGTGCACTGCCTTGCAAGTGGACAAGCTCAGTCCTGACCTTCTGTCCTTCACACCATGGTTTACTTCAAAGGAAGGGCCAAGAGTCCAACCAGTGCTGTGAGAACAGGCTTTACGGTGCCCAATTACCCAAAATGCCCCTTAAAGTGTCAGAGACAGTTCCATCTGTACTTACTTTGAAAAAAGGGTCTGAGGCAGGGGACTTGAAAAAGCCCAAACCACCTTCCATCTCTCAGTTGCTGTCTTGAGCACAGCTCAGAGTTGTAGGAGGGAGATTCTCATGAAATGTATTTCCTCCTCTGGTTTTCAATGTCATCTTTATTTTTGCCCCAACTTGATCTACTTTATACAGTGAAGCATAGACAGACCCCTTTGAATATTTCATTTCAACAGAAACAACCTCATGTTGAAAAAACCAACTGGTAGTCCACACAGAGTCCTTCCTTTTGAAATCAGCTGAAGAGGTCTTTGGTAAAATGTCCCTTTCTATCTTATTCAAGTATTCTGACTACTAGAGAGAAAAACCCTAGATACCTAACTTCTGTTAACAGCACATTCCTCTCCTTCTACCATTCATTCATTTATTCATTCATTCATTCATTCATTCAGTGAGCAGCAAATTAGCATCCGGGTGAGCAGGCATACTTCTTGCAGTTCTGCCTATTGGAAGGCATTTTTTTTCTCTCTCTTATCTTTCAAGTTACTGAATGTGACTATAGACAGCTACCACTCATTTTTGGCTTGCTCTCAAACACTGAATCAAGATTTTTCCTTTCTCTCAGAGCTGGTTGTGTAGGACTTTCTCCACTCTTACAGCTATGGACATAAAAAAAAAAAAAAAAAAAGAAAGCAAGGCTTTTGTAAGTCCTGGGAGTAGCAAGAGTTCTGGGCCACTGCTCACACAACTCATCCAGGGCCTGCTCATTCTATTCTCCAGTAGGCAATTGTTGTGACTGGCCCAGTTTGACTTCTTGAGTTGGTGGGCCTGACAGAACAGCTAACATCTAGCAGCCCTGGATGCATACTCCATTGATTTTCATGGCTAAGTTTTTCTTCTCTACCAGGGCATTATTTGCAGGGGTGGTTTATCAAAACTTGTATAATTCTCTACTGTGGTTGTTATAATCTTTTTCCAGATTCCCAGGAACCTGTAATGCAAGTTTCCTACTGGGCCTTGTCACACTGACCATTTAGTGATGTCTCTATGACCCCCAGCTCATTCCTAATGATCTTGGCAAGTGGTATATCCTCTGGGCCCTTTCATGAACATAATCTTCTAGTAAGACTTTGACTGGACATAAGATATCCATTCTAGCATGACTATTCCTCTCAGGCCCCATTCCTTCCTGCATTACCAATGCATGCCATGTCTACTGTCCCTCTCCTATGCTTTTATGAACCATGCTAGCAGCAAATATACCTATTCCCTGAAGTTCCTGCCAACATCTTAAATCCTGTGTCCTGAAATCAAGGAATTCTTGCTTCTTCAGTTATATATTCTGCCCTTGATTAAATGTTTACCAAATCAAATCTCAGGAGAGATCCCCTAGCCATCGCTGTATATGTTAGCTAGTTCATACAAACTCTTAAACGACTAACCTTCCTCTTTATCAGGCTAGCATATCTCTAGCTGATTATGCTAAAATTTAACTCCAGTTATTTCCTGGGAATGTGGCAGGGAGATGGAGGCTGCTTCCAAGACAGATGCTTTTTGCCTTTCTGGGAAGAAGCCTCCCTTGGCTCCAGCCTACGAAGCTTCCCATCCCCCCACCCCCACCCCCGCAGCGCCAGTCCAAGAGAGGCTCCACCTCTTACTAGGGAAAAGTAGGCACCTTCATTGTCACTGAGGGCGCAAGGAAGGATTCAGAGTTAATGATCCGAAGGGGATTAACCCCGATGTCCCTGGCTGTTGATCCATGCAATATTTGGGGTCCAAATCCTGATCCAAAAAGGCTGTGACTTCAGCCAACAGACTGCCTTGGCTGAGCCTTCGGACATCAAACATCTCTGGGTCCAAGCCGCTCCATCTATCAGATCTCCTATCTATCTGTCCATCTCAGTTATGACAGCTATTCCACTGAAGGAGATAAGAACTTCTCTGTTAGCTACTAAAAGTGGCCTCTGGCTCTCTCTCTCTCTCTCTCTCTCTCTCTCTCTCTCTCTCTCTCTCCCTCCCTCCCTCCTTCCCTCCTTCCCTCCCTCCCTCCTTCCCTCTCTGTCTCTCTCTGTCTCTCTCTGTCTCTCTCTGTCTCTCTCTCTGTCTCTCTCTCTGTGTCTCTGTCTCTGTCTCTGTCTCTGTCTCTCTCTCTCTCTCTCTCTCTCTCTCTCTCTCTCTCTCTCTCTCTCTCTCTCTCTCTCGGCCTTTAACCTCAGTAGCAGCTCTGGGCCTTTGTTAACCCCACGCAGGGCATCAGGGAAGCTTGCTTAGTGGTAAACAGTCGACTCCATCGTGTATCTGGGCATGACTCCCTCTCCTAACATTTGTTAAATTCAACATCCCTCTCCTTCACCAGGTTATGCCTCCGTGTTTAGAAACTGAGCCACCACCTGGTCTAGGAATCCTGCATCCCAGCCACTATCCAGGATCATCTTTCTACCAGGGGTGTGTCCATGCACCCCATCTCACTGCCTATTTGTCAGGTGACTCGGGAGGAACATGTGATACCTCATGTCTTTTAGGAAGCAGAAACAGAAAATTAATGGGGAAAGGATATTTGTGAAAGATGAAGGGAAGGGAGCTAGAGATAACAGCAAGAGCCTTAGCTGTGGTACATGGGGTATTTCCTGTGAGGGAGATGAAGCAGGACCAAGAGCTATAGGATATCATTCCTTTGAAGGTGCTGGCCCAGCTCTTCACCTCTCCAGCTGTAACCTCTGGCTGGTATCAGCAACAAGAACCCCACAAAGAGTGCCTTTTATTGCAGTGTTTACCACGGAATTCATGTCAAGACAAAAGTTGCTACTCACACTGCTCTTCGTGGATATGATACACCGGGCTTTAATTATTTGTCTTTCTCCAAGACAGGCGTTCCTAAGGGCTGGACTCTAATTTGTATTTCTGTTGCCAGTGTCTAGGTTAATGGCCAGCATAGAGGTACTTAGCAAGTATTTATTAAATATTGAATGAAAGATTAGTATAGAGACAGACATCTCAGATCTTGCCCTCTTGACCAAAATACAATTATCCTGTGTATCTGACTGGGCAAAGAGTTAATTCAGATTTCTCCTTGACGCTGCCAGGCTCTTTAATCCATCACCATCTCTCCCCTTTATTTTCTACTTGGTAGGACTGGCTTCGTGTTAGGTAATACATATGTAATAAAAACTCTAATTACCGGTTAGACTCGTCTGCTTATTATGATACTACTCTTTTATTAAAACTAGATTTCACTCCACCAGGAACTCAGCTATAAAATAGAGCTCTTTTGCTTTCCACCAATTCTATTGGTGCTCCTTTTTAATTCAAATACTGCTCTGGGATCAACAACGCAATAAGACGTAATTATGTTTTAAGATCCATGAACTGGGTGTGAAAATGCGTGTATTTTCTCTCTGGGTAGTTGCTCCAGGAGATACACTGAGAAGTGTATTTTTATCTTGATGTATAGGGATTTACAAAGGAACAGACCCCTCAGAGTTGGAAGCAGTATTTTGTAGAAATACCGGAACAAATACCACCCATCACCACTTTATTATGTTCACAATGTACTCCATTATCATCAGTATGTGAGCATAAATCCTCATAAGAAACCTCCCAGTATTAAAAACCATAATTATAACATGTATTTATTCCAAACATATGTACCACCGTTTCAAACTACCCACCAGCTGAATATATTTTGCAGCTTTCAAAATTTGACTAGCGCGAAGATGGCTTTTATAAATGTGATTTATGACAATTTAGGTGCCGAAAACCATCGTAATTACAAGTACTGTAAATGTTTTCTCTCTGCTTAAGTAGCCTCGCTGAGGAGGACAACGTTCATTTCCTGTGGGCTGGGCCCTTTGGCTCCAGCCTTCTCCGCAGCCAACAGGCTGCTGTGTTCCCTGCTCGGCCTCACCAGTGGAAGATTAACAAAACTTTTCAGCGCTCGGTTTGCTTTTCCCTCCGGAGCTATCCGTTTTCCCATCGCCAAAGAGGGCAGCCTCTCCTAACATATGTTGGAAATTGTTGTTCGACTTCACAGAGTACACAAACACAAGACTTTTCTCCGTTCTTGGTGCCAGAGCAGACGTTTCAATGGAATATTTCATTCTAATGCAGAGTCTGTGTGCCAGAAGACAGGCTTTGCAAATGAAATTCAGGAGGGCTTTTTTTTTTTCTTTTTTAGCTTTGTGGTATCTGGGGTTTCTAAAAAGCACAAGAGACCTGGCTTCCAGTATAAAAAAGTTTAAACTTTTAACCTACCTGGGTTTGAACAGGATAATAAATTGTCAAGTAATGATTCTTTGCCAAATGTTAATAATGTTCATGAAAAGTAAACCCAGAGGGTCGTGGAGAAGGCTGGGATATTCTGTACTTTTCTAGCACCTTCCATCTCATTAGTTTCCTACCCGCGACCCCTCCCACACACACTTACACCCAAGGGTGTCTCCACGGGAAGTCAAGCCTTGAGGAAAGGAACTACGACTTCCCTAAGGTTACTAAGGGAGTGAATCTCCAGTTTCCCTGGTTAGTGCTGTAGCTCCCAAAGCCCCCAAGGCCACTTTGTAAATTATACTGTCAACAGCGCTCTCTCTTCCCTTTTTCTCTTCTGTAAGTATATTACTTACTAGTTTAAAATCTGGCTTTGGGGGAAAAAAAAGCTTCAGCCACCAAGTCTCTTGCTTACAGTCAATTATTTCTAAAGGATGACTTAAAGATCTGTCGTTCAGCTTCTTGGGGCCAATAGACTACCAAAAGCCGAAGTTCACTCTCTTCTTGGTAAACCCTTGAGTTTCAAGGGAAGTTGAATGTTTGGATTTATTAAAGCTGCATATTAATAAGCAAGTTTTTATTTTATTAACAAATCAATATAGAAGGAAAGTCTGAATCTTTAAAATAAAATCCAATCACTGCTTTATCTGGGTTTATACCAGCTCCTAAACCATCCCATAAGTGAGCAGAGAGAGCTTTACGTACAGGCATTGATGGAAACTCACCATAGAGCTGCTATTTACAGAGAACAAGACTTAGGTTGGCATGCATGCTAGCGTGCAGGTTTTCCTTTCCCGCTAGCTTTAAGGGCTCTGCATGCCAGCTCAGTCAGCTCTGTGAATCAAATCTTGGCCACCAGTGGAGCAACTTGCATTTCTTACAGTCAGATTGTCCTGGCATTCTATTATTCCATAACATTTTACTCCACAAATATTTCTTTGCATTTGTTCTACGGTCAAAGGCCCATGCCTCCAGAATTGATAGAAAAACAAGAATAACAGAAAATAACAGGCACGGAGAAAAGACAGCAGTCACAGCATGTTGAGTGAGAGGGAAAAAAAAAAAGAAAAAAGAAAGAAATCGGGAATGTAGTCTGAGCCTGATGTAGTCTGTGATTTGCCGTTCCTTGAAGGAGCACTCCTTGCAATAAGTGGATCACAGAGTATACAAATCACAAGCACTCTTGGCTTGGCTGTTGCCTTTATGGGAATTCAGATGCCACATGCTTTGGGGGCTGAACTCGGACATAAAAGCCCATAAAACCCCCTTCTGCCTTTTATTTTTCTGAGATCAAAATATTTTACCAGTACTTACTTATTCTTATTGTGAAAGCACCTCTATTTCAAAGTGACAACTTGGACTGATGACAACATGAATACTGTAGGTCAAAGGTTGTGATCTTAGAGGAAAAGAGAGAGCAGCCCTGAGAAGGTTTTGCTAACAAAGCTGTATGTCACCAATCCATTTTCACAGAGAACAAGTGTGAATCATATTTTTTCAGTTCAGTAAGCCGTACTGAACATTGATAGAGGCTTAATTTCTTACCGAGTATAAACCTTAATGGCTATTCCAGTTGATACATCAGGATTAAGTCATTTCTCATTATTTCTTTCTCTATGGTTTCCTTGAATTTCAATTTCTCTACTGATTTATGACAAAGACTTGAACCATTCTAAATTTTCTTAAAAGTATATTTTTTTTCCTCCATGTAAACTTGTGACCTAGTTATTCTCATAGGCTAAAAGAACTCTCTACTGTCTTCGAATGAAGTTTAAAAGCAAGAAAAATGCAGCCAGACTCGACAGGTTTCATTCAAATGAGTTCAGGTGTAAACGTGGGTATGTTCATGCACTCAATCACACCTGAATGAAGAGTAGTCCCAAGCAAGACGGGTGAATGGCATGTAGGCTGATCACACCCTACAGCACGCAATGCTCACGAACTCACTTTTCTACTTATTAGTTCTCCCGCTCCTTTACCTCCCACACTTACCCTGAAACAGTTCAATGTTCTATGCAGGATGAAAACGCCCGTATGTAGAGCACTGTCTGTTAGGGGTAGAGGAATTCAGGGGACACACTGAAGACATCATGCAGGTGTAGCCCTATACAGAAACATGGGGTTTGGGGAGAGGACTCAGCAGTAAGAGTGCTGCTTATTGCTGTCTCGGAGGACTGCAACTTAGTTCTCTGCACCCGATACCTCACAACTGTCTGCAACTCCAGTTCCAGGGGATACACCCTCTTCTGACCTCTGCAGGCTCCTGCACGCAGGCACTGTACCTAAACTCACACAAGCAAATACAAGCAAACGTGAATAAAACAGATTCACAGAATTTTGAAGAGGAGGCAGAAGAGACAGTTCAGCAGTGAAGAACACTGACCGTTCTTCCAATGACGTGGGATCGGTTCCCAGAACCACACTCCCAACTGCCTGTAACTCTAGTTCCAGGGTATCTGATGCTCTCTTCTGCCCTCTGCAGGTACCAGGTTTACGTGTGGCACACAGATAGAGATGCAAGCGAAATACTCATATCCTTCAAATATAATATAAAGAAATTAGGATAATATTCTTTCTTTTCCACTCATTAATGTCAGCTCCTTTACTATTTATCAGTGTCTTGCTATTGCTGTCAATGGTATAATGGGACACTGTTTTAATGAGTCTTTAATAACAACTTGCTGAGGAGAGGCAGTGCTCTTTAATAAAAATCCACCTAAATGAATGCCACCTAATGCCACCATTGTATCTTCCTACCCTATGATTAAGCAAAGTGCATTTACAAAATATATGAATCTTACAGATTTAAGAATCACTTATAAATCACTTCCATAAATAATCCCAAAATAATATTGCAGAAATCATCAGTCACAGGTGCATAATTTAGCGAAATCAAATAATATCCTTATACACTTCTACTTTCAATCTGTAATTGGGCAAACAAATCAGGAGAAGTTCCTAGCGGCTCCTGCTCAGCAGAACTTTGAATTCTTTTTTAGTCAGTTTTCCATTGTAATAACAAAATACCTAGACCTGGGTTTTAATAAAGAAAGAAGGTAGCAGGATTTGGTGGACCATTTCGATAATACTAGCACTAGAGAGGTGGAGGCAGGAGAATCCTGATTTCAGGTCAAACCTGGGCTAATAATTAGACCTTGGATTAAAAGATACATAAGTAAATATCAAGCAAATAAATCAATGGAAGTTTATTTTATTCATTTAATTTAGTTTCAGAGACTGAAACCTCGGTGTCACTGTAGCCCCTGCTCCCCTCAGTGACCTAAGTACTTCCCGTTGGATCCCATCTCTTAGATGCTTTACCACATTGCACACTGAAAATCAAGCTTGAAATATATGGCCCTTTGGAAGACAGTCCACATTCAAACCAGAACAGTAGTAACCCTGGTTTCTAGTCTACTGCTTGTATTATCATCTTTCAGACTTCTATGGGAGCTCAGGAGAAGTCTGTAAAGAGCTTCTTGCACAAGGATGAGGACTCAAGTTCAATCCCCAGAACCTATGTAAAAAAGTCTTGTATATGGTGTGTGCTAGGGACTCTTAGCACTGGTATGGCCAATGACAAGTAGGTCCCTGGGGCTTATTGGCCACAGCTTAGGACAGTTGGCATGTTGAAAGATGAGTGAGAGAACCTATCTCAAAAAACAAGGTAGACAGCACCTGAGGAACTACATCCACATACAGGAGCATATACACATACCCCCATATTCAATACACACACAATACATCTGTACATATAGAGAGACTTCTTAATTAATACATACAAATATATTAATACATACTAATAATTCAATATTTTTAGAATTTTATATTTGTGTGTGTGTGTGCTGTTTATGTGTGTGTATGTGGGGGGTGCACACATTTATTCCAAAGCTTCAGGGTTGATCTCAGAGGACAACTTGTGGGAATAGGATTCTTCTACCATGTAGGTCTCATAGATCCAACGCAGGTTGTCAGGCTTGGCAGCAAGCATCTTTACTTCTCCCACCATCTTGTCAGCTCCACCAACTTAGACCCTTTTCCAGACAGTTTCATAGTTAACCCACTGGTTTCCTAGACAGGTGAATGAACACAAATGAAACCCATGGCCTGACATGGGTCTGAGCCTTGTAGTTCCAGCTTCTCAACTAATTAGGAGGCAGAGGCAGAAAAATCTGCAAGCCTAGAAGTTGAAGGCCAGCCTCCACAAGGAGGAATGATGATCTGAGTACCTCATGAGGTGGTCCAGCAGTTTTCTTAAGTTTTAAAAGGGATTTATTCCTGTTTATGTAGTATATATGCATGTACCTATGTTCCTGGTGAGGATGGAGGACAGAAAAGGGTGTCAGACCTCTTGGACATGGAGTTACAGATGATAATGAGCTGCTTGATGTGGGATCTAGGAACTGAACTGGGTCCTCTAGGAGAAATGTATATGGAGCAAAGACACAAATAAATCCACAGATGGCTCCATAGTGGGGTGGGTACTGGGAGGGTGGGTAGAAGCAAGCCAAGTGGAAATGAACTCTCTTCCCTTGTTCTGTAATTAAAATGTTACTGAATGCCACTGCCTTTGGCCTTGAGCTAAACATTCAGGGAGCCAGGGAGACAAACAAATTTGTTCCTTGTCCTCAACAAATTCAGAGGCTAAGTAGAGAAGGCATGTGATAAAGTGAAAAATCTCTGATTAAATAGGAAAGTAAATATTAAGAGAGTTGTTTTGATGCTTGTGAACATGATATATGACTGACTATTCAGGGAACCCAATAACATACCCTAATCACAGAAGACCTCCATGAGGAACAGTTTTTGAAGCCCACTTTAAAGGGTGGAGAAAAACCCTAAGCAGAGGTACAGCATTCTTACCCATCCTATGGAGTACATCTAACCACACACACACACACACACACACACACACACACACACACAGAGAGAGAGAGAGAGAGAGAGAGACAGAGAGACAGAGAGACAGAGAGACAGAGAGACAGAGAGACAGAGACAGAGAGAGACAGAGACAGAGAGAGAGAGAGAGAGAGAGAGAGAGAGAGAGAGAGAAAGAGAGAGAGAGAGAAGCAATCAGAATCAAGGAGAACCATGAGGTATGCCATAGAGAAGGAAGGGGGTGAGAGATAGGGCCCTCCCTCTGCATGGGGTCACTAGAGCCCCAGGCTGCTGTGACTGTCAGCTTCCTGGCATGAGCACTGGCTCACATGTGACTTTCCCTGAGACTTCGTGTCTACAGACAACTTCCATTTTCAGCTCACATCTCTGTAGACCAAAAGTCCAGCGCACCTTAACTGGGGTGCCTCTCCCCAGGGTCTCACAAGACCAGAGCAATGGTGACAGCTTTCTGGGGACTATATGTCTGAGATTTCCTGTCTTCTTCTTGTCTGCTAGCTGGATGTCCACACCTCCTCCTCTAGGTCCTCACTTGCCCTCACACACATCTCTCTCCAGCTTTAAGGCAGCCATGGTGTAAAGTCCTTCTCCCACTCCGCATTTTCGTGATTACTTTCGCAAACAGCCAGAGGAAACACTTATGTGTTTGAAGGGCTTGTGTAACTACATCTGCCCCACTTGGAAAATCTCCCTTTACATTTGCAAAGTTCCCATTACCACAAAATGGACTCCATGTTTTGTTTGTTTCATTTTTGTATGTTTTGGTTTTTTATTTTGATTTCATTTTTGTTTGTTTGTTTTTGTTGAGAAAGAGAGAACATAAAATTGTGGGGGGAGAAGTGGGGAGGAACCAGGATGAGTTGTGAGAGGAGAAGGGATACAATCATAATATACTGCGTAAAAAAAATTAAATGAATTTCTGTTCTGTGTTTTCCAGCTTGCTTCTCTGTTACTGTGATAAACACCATGGCCAGAAACAACTTGGGAGGAATGGGTTTATTTACCTTATACTTCCATGTCATAATCCATCATTCAAGAAAGTCAGGGGAAGGAACTCAAGCAGAAACAGACGCAGGGGCCATGGAAGAGAACTGCTTACTGGCTTGCTTTCAGCTATCTTTCTTATATCTCCCAGGACCATCTGCTCAAGGGTGGCACTGCCCATAGTGGGCTGGGTCCTCCCACATCAATCATTAATCAAGAAAATGCCCCCACAGGCTTGTCTACAGGCAGGCTGATGGAGGCAATCCCTCAATTAAGGTTCCCTCTTCCCAGATAACTCTAGCTTGTGTCAAGTTGACAAAAAACTAACCAGTACACCATGTGATATATCACAATCCTGGGAGTAACACTAGAGAGCAAAGGTCAGAAGCCATCTAAAAATCTGTCTACCACAGGGGTCTGGAGATAGACTGAGCTGCAAATGCTGACAGGACTATTAACTGTCTCAGGAGCTGGAGCATGTTAAACAGATGTCCTCATCACTAACAGGACAACGACAGGAGTGCTCAGGTCATGTTTGCTGCCTCTCCTGAAATAATGTCTGCAGAGTGCCCGGTAGATCACGGATCACATCAGAGCTTAACAAATGTTAACT
>NW_022196900.1:44593049-44614409 GCF_008632895.1 Mastomys coucha | reverse complement strand
GAAGTTATTTTGCATGGGCTTTGTATTCAATTTAGGGATGGAATGTAGCTATTGGAAAGATAATAAGGGTCAGGGGTACATGAATATACCTTTTAAACCCTACTGGCAATCTCTCCTTACAAGTGAGTTTTAAGGCTCTGTGGCTATCCCTTAGTAAGTGTGCTCATGTTTTGCACTGAGATAGGAAGGTTTTCTAGATAACATATATCTGTGCAAAATGAGAGACTGTAAGCACAGTAACCAGAGGAGGGTCCTATCTGCTCTCTAGGGTTCCAGTCTGCCTGCCACCTCTACTGCTCTGATGTTCAGACATCTTTTAGCAAGTGTCTCTATACCATGATTTCCTTATCAGACAATAAATACAATACTGGACCTGTAGGAATTAGTGTGAGGATTTCAAAAGCAGTAACTGTAACGCGATTAACTGTAAAGTGCTTGAAACAGGTACCTGGCTCCTAGCTTGCACTCAATCAATGTCAGCTATTATTATATAGAAAGCGAAACAGGCCTAACCTCAGATATTAATGTCAGGCCCTCCTCTTGCACATGGTTTTCACAGACATGATCACAGTCTTCTGAGAGTTCTAGGTTTACCAGCTTCCTAAGAAGCACTAATGAGGTCTTGCCTAGGTACAGTCTGCAATTTCTGCAGTGAGTCCGGCTTATCAAGTGTATTTCATCTGTTTGATGGAAGCACAAACTTAATTTGGGAGCTGATATATTTTTAAAGCTGAAGGTGGTAGGCTTGGGTTATAGGTATTATGTCCTTTCTCTTCCTCACATCTCCAGGAAAAGGCTTTGCAAAAGCTGCTAATCCTTTAACTACTTAATAGCAGTTGGCTCCCCTCCTACAGAGCACTGTAAAGTTCACAAGCACATTTCCAGGATCCTTGCTGGATCCATCCACTCAGTGTGGTGGAGGAGGAAATGACAACATTCAAAGGGAGAAGTGTCCTGGGTCATAATGAAGCCCTTTCCTACCCCTGATAGAGGCTTGTGACAAAGCCCAGAGGACACGAAAGAAGCAGACTACAGGAAGGTTGTCAGCGAAAAAGCACCTCCCTAAATCTCAAAGCCAGTCCTTGAAGGAGATCAAGAATAGCATTAAGGCCACAGAGGCATAAAGCTGAGACCAGGAAAATGTATGAACTGGAACAGTGTGGGAAAGTCTGACCAAATAGAATAGAGAAGTAAGATTGGTTCCACAGAGAAAGGTAGTGGGAGGACTTCCAGTGACCCTTGTGCACAGAGGCTACTCAGAAAACTCAGCCATCTTTCAGACATATCGATGAGTTAGACCAACTGAAGAACCTGGTGCTGGAGAGAGCTACTGAAGAGCCAGACTGTAGAGAAAGAGACATTGCGTATATCAGTCAGCTGTGTCCTTTATTGGAGTGGAAAGGACCACGAATCACTGAGGGAATCTGGCGGAATGCAAAAACAACATCAAGAGAACAGAACTAGTGGCCCTGTAGAAGTCAGTTAATAGGAAATGAGGAATGACCGGGATTAGTGTGCTCTGCCATCTCTATATAAGGAGACTGCTATTTCTAAAAAGCAAGATAAAAGGTATAAAAGTACCAAAGAGACCAAAGAGTAGAGTGGACATATTTGACATCTCAACCGACTGGAAAAGAAAAGGATAGAACCGGTTTAGGGATAGTGGAAAAGTAAGATGGCACCAGTAGGTGTGTCAGGGGAGCAGGGGCATCTGAGCCATGAAACATGCCCCTGAAGAGGAAAATAAAAGAGAAGGGAAGAAATAGTCCAAATCAAAGCAAGAGTTAAAGGTCATCTCCATGCCCCGAAAAAGAGAGAGACTTCTGATTGCCAAGATCAGACCGGCACCAGTGAGACGCAGCAGCACCTTGACTGAAGGCACTAGCAGTCTGAGCACAGAGAGAAAAGCAGAGGGGCTGTCGCCTGAAAATATAACGAGCTCCCTAATAAGAATAGCATTTGTTTGAAAATAAAACCCAAGATCCCCCATGATTCTAAAGCTCTTATAAGTTAAACAGGAGAGGTAATTTTAAGGAAGCCAAGGGTTTGTTTGGAAGCATTATTTACTAAAGTTAACCAGTTTCGTTTGTTTCTTCTTATTAAATTCCAATAAATGTAAAATTGCTTTTAAACTTGACTGTAGGCTAAGGAATCACCAGAGCTTGGGATGCCGTAGTCGCAATGGGAGCATCCAGAGTTGAAGGATGGACCAGTAGAGCAAGAAGGGGAGGGCATTTGTGAAAGCAATCTGCCTCTGCGGTGATTTGAGGGCAGCATGTGAGGCTCTGGGTATCCCCCTGGAATATCTCTTCACTGAGTGAAGCTCACTATGGGTTATAAATTCCACGATGTTAAACATGGGCAATTCTAAGTGTTTGCCTCTTGAAATATAAATATTGTACTGTACTCCTGGCAGGATTAATGCATTAAATCCCTCACACCTTAGCTTGGATGCTTGTCCTCAGCAATAGGAACCTGTCCTCAAATTCCATTCAACATTGTAGTCACCATGGGAACTTAAAAATATATATATACACTCACAAGGCCCCCCGTAGACATATAAAGGAGGAAGCAACACTATAGTAAAGCAGGAAAGTGTTGGATCGGAGAGCTTTGGGTAAGTTATTCTTCTACCTCTAATGACATTAACTCACCTAAGTTTCTTGTACTTTGTTTCCTTATAAAACTAGGACAGCGGTACCAGTTCTGCAGAAATCTGGAGGATTTAATGGGATGAGCACTGTATGATGCCTGGTACTCAAGGAGCAATAATGCATCTACTAATTTTATTTAGAGAAGTGTCAGAAAACTCTCAGAGCATCTACTATTCATACCGTCTTCTGTGTAAAATTACTCTGAATACCGAGCCAAGATTCACAGACTGCATCAGCAATCGTCAATCTTCTTGCTAGCCACTCCTTCAATGACATTAACTGCTAATCCTTACTCTTCTAAAAGCTGTGGCTGCTTGAAGTGGTAAGTGTCTTTGTTCCAATGTGTCATGGTTACGGAAGGACTCAACCCCAGGCTCACAAGGGCTGCTCCTTTTGAAGTTCATCCAGAGAAAGAAAAACCACACCCAAAGAAGAGTGCTCCAATTTAGTCATGCCCTGAGGATAAATAAGCCAAATCTGGGGTAAGGCACAGTGGGAACAAGAAATTCAAAAACCAGTGAATGAAAACATATTAAACCACATCCACTCCCATCTTGCAGAACCAGCCATTGAGTTTTTTTTTTTTAATTATTTTCTAGAAAAGTATAATGGCCAGATAAGACGAGCTGAATGAAATACTCGTGAAGAAGGCCTTTACATATGAGGGGGGCATCCTCCAAATACATTCAAGCTACCATCCAGTCTTCCTCACTCCTTTTTGCTCTTCTGACATTCCGCTGTTCCACTGTCTGCTCCAGAATAAGTAGTTGATGTTACAGACTGTGAACATTAGTCTTCTAAACAGCTCTAATCTACTAACAGGGCTCCTCTTTTTAGAGATCTTTCTATATTAGCAATAAGCAGTCAGCGGGTAGCGTTCAGTGGCCTTTGCCACAGTACAAAGGTTCATCTGCTTTTCCAAGGAGCTGTGATTTGGAATGACAGCTTATTTCCCTTGGAGAAGTATCTTTCAATTCTCGCTGGGAATGAGGGTGGAGTATAGCAAGACAGTGCATGCTTAGCTTGTCCAGGCCTAGTAGGAGAAAAATGACATTAACATATATACATTGACTGACTGGTGGCTCACGCTTTTACATAGTCTCAGCTACTGGGGAGGCTGAGGCAGGAAGGTCACAATTTCAAGGGCAACCTGGGTTATAAACTTAGTTCAAAGGACAGTTTGGACAATTCAGCAAGATCCTGCTTCAAAATGAAAAGTAAAATTGAGTCCTGAGAGTGTGCCGCACTGATTGAATGCTGACTCTGCAGATAAGAATTTCCAAAACCTGACCCCAGTGCACATACCATTTTATTAGCAAAGGATGTAATTGTGTTCACTTTAATATGTTCTTTAAATTCCATAAATATAACAGCGGCTCAGAAATATACTTTGAAGTGTTCTGTAAGGGCTTTCTACAACCACAGCCTCTTGAATAACATCAGCTATACAAGCTCAAGACACTTGTCAAGGAGGAGGTGTCACCATTAAGTTAGAACCTGGACCAAGTGGACAGGGCCCACAGAATGAAATAAGTATTCAGCTTTATAAAGAAAACTACTGATACATTCTATATGAAGGCTACATCACAAAATAATGATGATTAGTGAAAGAAACCAGACTGGAAAAAAAAAAGTGCATGTGATTCTGTTTCTATACAATTCAGACAACTAGAGTCTAATGCCCAGTAGTAAAAAGCATGTCAGTGGGTGATGAAGACACACAGTGAAAGGAGGGGAGGACCATAATGCAAACTAAGAGCAGAGGTGGCAGTCATGCTAATTGTCTTTATGCACCAATGCTGTCATGAGTGTCTATTCCATATTTTATAAAATTTTAAACTTTATGTATATATAGCTGTTGCATATAAATTATATCTTAATAAAGCTTCTAAAATTATATTCCTGGTCAATAGTAAGTATGACACAGCTATTAAAATGTGCAAAAAACATATATTGTCGAGTAAAAGCATTTGGATAAGTAGCATTGAGTGGGACTATCGCTTCTCATCTTGATTATGAAAAGTCAGAACATTAAGGATCCCCTTTATTGGGGTTGGACTGTGGATGGACACTGTGGGGAAGAAATGATGCTAAAGTGACTGTGATCCCAGGAGGATCAAGAGTAATAACTTGTCAAAGATCAACACTAACTGGAAGTGTTATGGTTTCTATCTGAAATGCCCCAGTCGTCAAGGCTCAGCTGCTGACGGCATAAAGCAAGTGTGTTTACAGCTTAGGTCTTCTGGATGTGATTGGGTCCGGGGAGCTCTACTCCTACCACTGGATTCGCATCATAATAAGTATTTAGAGTTTGTAGGGTCTTCAAGCAATGGACCTAGTCGAAGAAAGCAGGTCAACTGTGCCCTTAAAGGGTACTTTTAGTCCTCCTCCTTCATGTTCTTTCTCTTTCTGCTTCTTGGCTCCTAAGAGACGAGCACCAAGCACACACATGGGTAAGATTCTCAGACACAAACTAGCCCACCACATAACTCCACTAGATCTCACAGTTGACTTTCAATGGTGATAAATACTGTACTATATAGCATGATGGCACCACCAACAGAGAAATCTACACACACCCTGCTATTGGCTTGCCAGTGAATGTTGAACAATTCACCTTTCCTTATTTAGACTACCTGAAGCTAACACATCTTGAGGAAATTGTGTCTGCATAATGATTGATAAAGAATGGCCCAGAAAGTCTCTCTGTTCTTCCGAGGCAGGTATCAATCTACGAAACACTGTATTCGTGCACCAAGCGGTTCTTCTGAAGGACACCAGGGAAGTGCATCTCCCTTACCCCATTCCACATATCTGTCATCACAGAGTGTGCTCCAGTGGGTACAGGAAGCACTCACACTTCTGTATTTATGCTTAGTATTTCATCAACAAAGATTTGCCTTTGGGGAGGAAAGTCATTGACTCGCCTTCTCCCTTCCCACCCTCCCACACATTCTGTTTCTATGAGTAAAACCATCATATCCCTGCCCACTACTCATGGCTCATGCACAGTGGGGGAAATACAAAGGGGTCAGGCTTTGAGTTTTCCATCACAGGTTCTTATGTAGTTTCACTACCTTCTACCCTTAAGGAACTTGTTCAAAAGAAATGTGCATCTGCAAATTTCGGCTCCCTGTTGTCAGTGAGATTTTTTACCCCCAGGGAAAGCCTGACTGATAACAGTGATCTGGCACACATATATTTAAAGCTCATCTGACATTTCCAGCTGTTCAGTGTGTTTCTCACCATGAAGCCAAGCTAAAGTTACTTTTAGGTAGCTTGAGCTTAAGAAGAAGAGAGATCAAATACCTTTTGTTCCTAATAGGCTAACACTCCAAACAGTAACACCCTGGACCTGCATGATCAGGCACCCACAACTGTGCCTCTTCAATTGATGCCAGTAATTGAAAGCAAGCACACACACAGGCACACACACACACACACACACACACACACAGGCACACACACACACACACACACACACACAGGCACACATACACACATTGTTTATTGTGTAGGAGTTACAGAAGTGATTGATTCTAGAGATGTTTTATCTATGTTTTATCCCATTCACAGACTTGTATATTAAGTTTGTTTTCTTCTAAGGAGTTCCTGATAGTTTTTTCTTCATGTTTCTCCCCCCCCCCTGTGTGTGTGTGTGTGTGCGTGTATGCACGCACACGCACTCTTTCTTCTCCCTGCTTATGTCCCACTCAAAGCCATTGGTTTCTTGGACTGTAATAATCTGGTGAATATTTGTCTTTCTTCTGTTTTTTTTTTTTTTTTTTTTTTCTGTAGAAATGATTCCATTGTTTCATTAGCTGGAAAGTCTGGATCTGATCTTTGGAAGAAGGATTTGGAACATAACGACCGTGCCTTTTAATGAAAAGATTAGCAGTGCTTCAGAGCTGAATAGTCCAGTATTTGTTTAAAATGGACCTTGCAGTCTGCTCTCTTGAGAACATACAATACCAACTCTTGTCCTGGGTTTATAGACCATTCCAATCTCCTCGCCCATGTTCTAAATAAAGGTGGTATGACTATATGTTTAAAATAAGAAGTAACTTCAGTGTGCTACAGCTTTGTTTATAAAAATGAACACTAGACATTTTCTTGGATCTTGAGAGCAATGACATCCTATACTGATGCCCTTTCTGTAATCACAACGCTAACCACTTCCAGCCCCTGGTATTGTGTTGCAGCATGCTGATGATGTTTAGTTTTACACTTATTAAAGAACCATGGGCCGCTTGATTATCCCCGTTCCTGCATTGCTGGCAGAGCACAGACCATCTAGTCTACACAGGATTACACACACTTCCACTGATTTTGCTGGCTGAGCGTCAGTGATGTAGCTTGGCCAGGAATCCTCAGGCTGCCTTTTCCTAATTTGGTACTACTGTCAGCCTGTCCCTGACAGCACCATGACACCCCACTCTCTTTTGTTGGCTCACCAGGGGAGGGGACATATGTGACCTCGGCTTGTTGCTAAGGAAATGAAGCGCATTCATTTATGCGTTGTTACACGCAGATGAGAAAGGCCAAGACAAACAGCGACAGAGCATGCTGGACCCTGTAGGACATTGAAGGCATTCTTCCAGTCTAGGACTAGAGCCCAGCAAAACCAGAACCAATAGTGTCGCGTTCTCCTAGCTCCATTCCCCTTCCACATACCCTTCCAAATTTGCATGAGTACCTCAGAAGGAAGACATCCAAATGAATCTTGGTGAAGGGACAATTAGGGCCTCACAAACTAGCCAGTCTAAAGGTTTTCAAATTGCCCTGAAGAACCCTAGGGAACCATTCAGTCCCCACCTGTTACCAGGTTGTTATGCTCCACCCCATACCCTGAGCTCCAGCCCAGGGGCTGCCCTCCCCACCTGCCACCCCCACCCCAGCTGTTACCTGGCCTTTTCTTCTGCATCCTGGTTCTCCTCTCTCCCCTCTCCTTCCTTCCCTTCCTAAGGTCCCTTCACCCCTAGCCCTTCCTCCAGGCTGGAATTTTTGGCTCTCAGCTATTCCGCTGGCTGCAGACAGGTAAGCAGCTTCCTCTGCTTGCTTTTATACTGCTTATTATTATTCATGGAGCACCCTGCTGTTGCCTCAAGTCCCCTAGCAGGCAGAAGGATACAAGAAAAAGATTGCTGCCATCATTCGCCTTTGATGCAACCTTGGCCTGCTCCACTTGGGAGACCAGAAGGTCCTACGGCTGAGCAGCAAGTGAGGAGAAAGCCAAGGCTCTGTTACTGGGATGCCTTGGTGCTGTGAGGGCACTCATGCACAGGGGAGTCCTGCAATCTCACCTAGCCTCACTCTTACCCATTCTCCAAGGCAACCAGGAAGAATAGTGCCCTGCAAAGAATTTACTCTTCAGGGAAGGGAAGCCTATGGGAGGACAATAAAATGGGGGTCCTGGAAGTGGACTGAGAAGTAAAGCAAATGCTCCGTTGCTTATTTTACACAAAGCTGCAGAAAAGTCTGATGCTGAGAGGTGCCAAGATCAGAGTGAGCAGAAATGTGGCGTTTGGGTAGCCCAAGCAACAGCCCCGTTGTTTCCTTGCACTTAGGGGCATGGAGGTAAAGCTTTCCAGACTAGGGGATGGGCAGAGACTTTGCCGTGTCACCTGTACGGATTCAAAGGGAAGCTTCACCCATGAGTCACCTGTGGCACCTGTTTTCGTGAAGTCTTCCCTTAGTGCCTGAACAGGGCAGAGCGTGATTTACATACAGGACGCTGTTTCTCTTTCTCCTTCCAGCCCTGGCGTAGGAATCCTCTCGCCTCTCTTCTTTGCCATAAATAACCTTCTTACCTTAATGCCCCGTGTTAGAGCTGCCAAACTGGAGTTTAAGAGGTTTACTGCTCTACTCGCTTTCCATTTGGGGATCTTAAGATGATTCTTCAGATGAAAAGTTATCTTCTTTGTGCTTTCATTTGGACAAAGATGGAGTTCAAGGCTCTCTTAATGGCCCCACAAAGTGGTTGGGCGATGATTGGTTTCCTGGCATCCCTGGGCAGGGAGATTGAGAAACTTTTGCTTAATTCTTCCTCAGTCAAGCAGCAAGGTCAGGTGATGCGGCTGGTAAGGCATCTCTGCCGAGCTGTTTGTCTCCCTGTCTTGGCTCCAGGCATCCATTCCTTTGTTACCTGTCCTGCCACTGTGAGTCATCGAAGCATCCTACTTTTAAATAAAAGTGTATTTCCTAAAGACATTCAATTGATGACGGTGCTTTTGCCTGGTCATCCCTTTCAGAGGCGTTGTGAGTCCTTTCCATTCGAAAGGCTCTTTAGCCTGTCAGACTGTCAAACGGTGGGTATGAGGAAAGGCGTGTGTTTGCACTTGAGTGTCAGCTCCTGACATTTGTATTTATTTGTACATATGTATTTTGTTTGTTCAAATAAATGTTTCATCAGACGTGGAGTGCAGTCAGGAGACTCAGAGAAAGAGCTAGTACTATTCGAAAGCAAGTGAAATCTTTCTCAGTAGGACTTGGAATTCTGACTTCTGGCTAATTGTGAACATGATCTGAAGGAAGAGCCAGCACCTTGGGGAGCTAGGGCCTGTATTCATCTTTTAATGTTATTGTTATATTATACAGTTTACTGCATAAATAATTGAAATGATCGTAATGACAATTTAGGGACCATTCAGCTGTTTGTGTGCCCTATTTCTTGGATACTCACTTTTCTGAACTGCACACACATGTACAACAATTCCCTATTTAATGAACAGACAGTGGTAAATGAAAATGAAAGGTTTTTTCAAATAGCTACACTTTTTTCTTAATTCATCACATTTAAAAGCATTCTTCATTGTCTGTTTATTAAAATACCATCTAAGTAGCCTTAGAACAAACTTTTTTTCCAGATTGCTTTTACGTTTCAAAACTGAAATTTTAATGTGCTAGTACTATGAAAGACAGAAAAACTTAGGGAATTTAATTATATTAAATATCATTAATATTAAAATTAAATAGATATATATTGTTTTACTGAACATTTGGCTATATATTTAAGGTATAACTGAGAATGTATAAATTAATATAACACATTAATGATTCTATTTTATTAATGATTTTTTGAGATTATACTATAATTACAATATTTCTCTTTGCTCTTTACTCCCTCCCGCCAAACCATTCCATTTATCCCTCATTGTACTCTTTCAAATTAATGATGTCTTTTTCTTTAAATTGTATTGCATGAGTACACATGTACACATATGTATTCCTAAATATAACCTGTTCAGTTTACATAAAGTTACTTGCATGTGTGTTTCCATGGCTGACCATGTGGTATGGACAGCCTCCATGGCTGACCATGTGGTGTGGATAGCCTCCATGGCTGACCATGTGGTATGGATAGCCTCCATGGCTGACCATGTGGTGTGGACAGCCAGTTAGTGTGCTGCTCCCCGGGGAAGACTGTTTCTCCTATCTCCCATCCCTCAGGTGCCTAGTTTTCTTTGTGAGGTGGTAAGGCCTCGTGGCCTTTTCCCTGTCCACTTTGGCATCTCCACTGGTGCAGTCCTTCTTCAGACCATAGTTGGGTAGCCATGGCAATGAGATTTAAGGGTGTAGCTTCTGAAATTCCTAGAAAATGTAATCTCACAACAATGTCCCTAATCCTCTGACTTTTACCATCTTTTTGCCCTCTCTTCTACAATCTTCACGGTGCCTTAGTTGTGGGGGTGTTTTGTAGATGTATCTGTTGGGACAGAGCTCCACAATTTTACATTTTGATTGGCTGTGGGTTTCTGCAGTGGTCTCCATCTGTTGCAAAGAGAAGTTTCCTTGATGAGGGGTGAAGAGTATACCATCTTTAAGGTATAAGGACACATGTTTAGATTGTGGGGTTTATACTGGTTTAGTAAATTAGTATTTGTAGGTTCCCCTCTAATATCCACAATTTCACTAGCTCAGGGTAACTTGCTAGGTTTCTAATACCAAGACTGGTTAGAGAACTGTTAGTTACGAAGCTATGCATGCCACAGCATGCTATTTTAGGGTTATCATGCCACATGTATAGATAACATGGTTCATACACATCGCAGCTGGATAAGACTGTTGGCTGCTTCTCTCCCTTGGAAGACAGCATGGCACCTTCTGGCATCATGAAAGCTAGTGTTCAGAGTTGAGGATTTCAGTTCAGATCCAGCTCGGGGGTATCTAGGCTCTGTTTCTGAAGTGCATGGTGTCCTCAGCAATAGGTCCTTCCACTTCTGAGGGGCAACCAAGAGCAACAGCAACTGGCTGTATATTTCAGGACTTTCTAGGACAACCCTGGAAAACAACTTAAAACAAGATATCTCAAGTCTGGTATTGGGATTTTTTTCCTTAGATGATCTTAGCCCAAATGAGAAAACTTTATTAAAACTGTGTGTGTGTGTGTGTGTGTGTGTGTGTGTGTGTGTGTGTGTGTGAGAGAGAGAGAGAGAGAGAGAGAGAGAGAAAGAGAGAGAGAAAATATTAGAGTTCCTTTTAGATAAATAGTAGATAATTCTTTATGGTTTTTTAAAGACAGCATTATTATTGTTTAGGTAATAATTTTTATTAATACAAAAGAAACTATGGTCAATGCAGTAATAATAGTTGCCTTTTAAAATATTTATTTATTTATTTATTTATATTTTATGTGTTTGAATGTTTTGGCTACATATATGACTGAATGCCCCATGCATGCCTGGTGTCTTCAAAGGTCAGAAGAGGGTATTGGATCCCAGAGACTGAAATTACAGATGACTTGACTGTAAGTTGTTATGTGAATGCTGAGAATAGAACATGGGTCTTCTGTAAGAACAGCCAGTGCTCTCATCAGGTGAGCTATCACTCCAGCCACCAGTATTAATATTTTCACAGTCTATGGGGGCAGCTTTTCATAGATGTCTATGCTATAGTTCTTGGCTTAATAAACACAGCACTGTAATGAAATGAGTTCCTTGAGGGAATAGAAAATAATACATTTATCTCTATGTGTGTCTCCAGTGTCTACAACATAGAATATGCTTAAGAAACACTCATTATATGATTTCAGTGAACACCAATTTGACCTCATTCTTTCTTCTCATATCTGTTTTTGAAACAAAGTTGGAAAAATTGAAAACAAGACTACAAATAGCTAAAATGTGTAAACCCCTCTTTCTTTATGTATTATGTGCAGCATTTGTGAAGAAGTCAGAAGAAAACTGCAGGAGTTGTTTGTTTGTTTCTTTGGTTTTTTCCTTCCATCATATGGGTTCTAGCGAGATCAAACTCAGATATTGTTGGCACAGTGGTGGCAAATGCCTCTATCCAGTGGGCTATCTTATTGGCTCCCAAACCATTACTTTATGTCAGGTACTTGACAGCAATGAAATCACAAATGGTACGCTATCTGTATGAAATTACTACCTCTATTGGAATTTTGTGTTAGGTGAAACTAGTATTCAGAGAAGAAGAAGGATTATAGGAAGACACATAGAATGCTTGACAAAACTCAGATTATAAACTCAGATCCTCAAGCCTATAGTTTTAAAGCTTTCTATCCATTCTCTAATAATTTCAATAAATGTCATTAAACACATACCATGCAACATCATGCATGGTTCTAGACACCAGAAACAGCACCAAATAAAGCAATTTCCAACCCCTAACATTCCCATTCTTGTGGAAGGGAAGTAAATTCATAGTCTCTATTTCAATACTAAAGTTACTTGAGCACATTGCTAAAATACACAGCATCTACATTCTTGTGGGATGGAAGCAGACTGATGGTGCAAACTTGGTCCCTATTTAAATACTGAAGTCATTTGAGTGCTTCACTGAAATACGTGTCACATGCATCACATGAAAAACATACTATGTAAAACTCAGAAATTGGGGGTTGTGAACATAGTGTCAACAAACAAGATGAATGCAATTGCAATTAGTACTTCATGAGTTTGGGGAGGGCCTCCAGCATCATCTGAATTGTTTTACTTGTCCTTAGGTAAGATGAGGAGCAGAGCAACCATATAGCCTGACTCACACTTGAATACTGAAAGAAGGCAGCAAAGAATAAGAATGATGTCAGCAATCCTTCCTTTGTGGTAACCTAGACAAAAACAGGGAGGAAGCAGGAAATAGAATGTGGGATGCAGGATGAGGGAGTGAGAGATGCTTGGATTCTGTTCAACATGTGATGGGTTGACAGCGTGCCTGGAGAGCTTCTATAGTTACAGCTTCCATGTGACTGAGAATTTATCTTGGGAGAAATTCTGAACATCTGCCTAGTATCCCACTCAGATTTTTTTTTGTTTATTTGTTTTTGTTTTTCAAGACAGGGTTTCTCTGTGTTGTCCTAGCTGTCCTGGTACTCACGCTGTAGACCAGGCTGGCCTTGAACTCGAACTCAGAAATCCACCTGCCTCTGCCTCCCAAGCGCTGGGATTAAAGGTGTGAGCCACCACTGCCCGGCACCCACTCATATTTAATAATAATAATAATAATAAAAAACTACCAACAGCAACTGTCCAGAAGAAGATAGGGAGCAAATAAGCAAATACAGACAAGGCAGACCACATCTTGCTTAACCCAGGCCCTTGTGTGGGCTGCGAAGGCCATAATAACCACTGAGTACACTGACATACCAAGACCCTACTTGTGTGCTTCAGGCTATAGGTGGGCTTGGGAATGAAGAGAGGAAAAGGACAGAAAAGAAAGAGGAGATGTGGAATGCAAGACTGCTGAGAAGCCAAGTGTGCTCTGGAGCTGCTGGGCACCTGTTCAGTTCCATGTAGTCACCGTTGGCACAGCCATGGGAGCTAAAGAAAACTCAGACCCAGTTTGCTCTGAGAGGATGCACCAGGGAAACATTGAAGGAGTCGTTTATAAGAGGCCAGAAATGAAGGACCAGAGGAAAACTACAGGCTGTGGTGTATAAGGGAAGCTGGTAGGACGCTTTTTTTTTTTTTTTTTTTTTTTTGTAGATTGTTGAACCTGGTCTCACAATGAGGGTTTCTGTTTTGTTTTTCTTTTTGTTTTTAACTATAATACTGTTTTGGGTGAAATGTTTTGTTTCTTATTTATCTTATATTATTTCTTATCTAATGATAGGATAATCTTCACCAATTTATTGATAGAAAGCATTTATTGATAGAATTCTAAAAATTAATTTTTCATGTTGATTTATTAGATAGATCTTAAATTATAAAAGTAATGTAACCTTAGTCTAAAAGACCCAAAATTACACAAATAATTGTGGAGTGTAAACATTTCATTTCACTGTCTTGCAATCCCTTACAATATTTCTCTCATTGCTGCCTTTGGTATAACCTATTGAGACTCTTCTATGGACACAAAAACACATATATATGAGCATAATTGTAAAACTCGTGTCCAAACAGAAGGAAAGAACTTGACAGTCTATTTCTTTAATAGTATATTACAGTTCACTTATGACAATGGGCCTTGAGGAAAGGCTTCTTAAAAGAAAGACTAAGGTCAAATTATAATTTAAAATCAGACCTATATTTATTAGGACATAGTCTTCAAAAGAAAACAAAAAAAAAACTCTTGAAAGCATATACATACATACATATATATACACACACATATGTATATATATACATATATATTTTTTAATTTTAAGTAAAATTTGGATTTTATTTCTACACATGTGAGTTTCATAAAAGAACTCAGACATAGCTGACAGCTAGGGACTGATGTATCACATGGTAGCTCAATATAGTATCTTTCCTCATTTATTGAATTTTTACAGATTTCTCTTTTTGGTTGCTGTTTTGCAATGCTTAACCCTGAAGCCAATGTTTTTGTCCATGTTGGACAACCACTGAACCCAGTGGCTACAGTGAATCTTATAAATAAAAACTATCTATGCAAAAATACATCCAGGCTTTATCATTGCTACAAAAGGTCCCAGTTTGAAAAGCCTCTATGACTCCTGGGATTGAACGTGAGAATTCCCATGTTGACTGGCCAAGTACTCTACCACCATGGAGCCATAGAATGGCCTCCTTTTACATTTTTTGTTTTGTTTTGTTTTTTCGATACAGGGTTTCTCTGTGTAGCCTTGGCTGTTCTGGAACTCACTCTGTAGACCAGGCTGGCCTCGAACTCAGAAATCCGCCTGCCTCTGCCTCCCAAGTGCTGGGACTAAAGGTGTGCGCCACCGTCGCCTGGCTCCCTTTTACATTTTAAGACAGTTTTACAAAATTACCCAGGCTAGCCTTGAACTTGCATCCTCTGGAGGGTAGGGTGCTACAGGCCAGGGTCACCAGGTCTGGCTTCAAGATATTTTCTTGTCATCAGTATTCCCGATTTGTCTAACTGTTGATTTGTCTAAGATTATCAATCAGATCCGTGCTGTAAGTCAGACAAGCAAAGTGGAATATTTACTAGTAGAGTCGCCAGTCAACAGTCTCATTGTTGCTCATTCAACAGCTGGGAAATAAATCTTACATTTCCAACCCTCATTTCTTGAAATTAATGTAATAACCCGCCTCCTCCTAGACTTCCTTTTTTGGCAACAGTTGTATTAATCTTTCTGTAAAGTTCCTCTTTATGTTCTTGCTTATTTTATAACTGAATTACTCATCTTTTTCACATTCATCTACAAGGTCTTATGCCACTCTCCCTACCCAGCCCCATCTTATAATATGAAAGAATGCTTCTTTTCCTTCAGTTTGTCTCTTGTTTTTTTACTTTGTTTGGGGTGTTATTTCCATTTAAATATAATTTTTTGAATCTTTTATTTGCACTGCTGGGGTTTGAACTTGGGTGTTGCACATGGTAGGCAAGTACTGTACCTCCGTGCCATGTCCCCAGCCCAACATTAACTTTCTACATTGTCATGTTAGCCATGTCCACTCTTGTCTTCTGGATTTTAAGTAAGGCCCTTTTCTCATTTTGTGAAGCATTGTAAATTGGCTTACAATGAGAGATCTTCAAAAACAAAAGTTTTTTTTTTTCCCCCATCACCTGTAGGTTTGAACATAACCTTAGCATTAGAGTGAGTTGTCATTATGTCCACACATTCAAAGACAAATGTGATAAATGGTATAAACACTATCGATGCACTGTTCCTCTGGTAACCTGGAGAACATATGTGCCTACTGAACTTGTCTGATTATAAATTACAACTACAGGAACATGGGAAGGGTTTTGTATATAGAAGTCACCAGATGTTTTATAATGATTCTGTTAATATGAGCCTCAGGATTAGACTAGAACCAGTGCTACAGGTCAAGACTGAAGCTCATTGACCAGGTTATGTGGGGAAGTTTGTGCAGCGCCTGCTGGCACAATACATAAACATCCAGATTTATTACTCTCTGTCTCCAGCACTGAATTTGCCCACAGATTTATGAAAGGGAAAACATGAAACTGCGATTTGTAAATATTTGAAGTTTACTTCTGAGATCTAAAAAAAGGCAGTAAGTGGGGGTAGTAATAAATCCAAAATAGAGGTTGGGGAATGCAGTAAGTTTGCAATTATAGGAATATAACTTAAGGAGGAATCACAAACAATAAAATTTAATAATTTCACCCTTGGTTCATAAGCCACTGAGATCCAGCTGACATAAATTATTAGTCTAAGGAAATAAATGGAGGTGAAGTGAATGTAGACTCAGAAAGACCACTGGCGGGTTGGTAACCAGAGTTTGAGTTCCTCTTTCTTTGAACAGGGAGCTTCTCCTCTGCAAAGTAGCAAAGGCTAAATGTCTTTAAGAGATTTTAGGTTTCTGGTCTTAATTTTTTAATTTAATTTGCTTTTTCATTATGTGTCTGTGTATAGGTATATACATGTGAATATGGGTGACTCAAGATGCCAGCAGAGGGTGTTGGATCCACTGGAAATGAGTTACAAATGATTGTGAGTTGTGTGATATAAGTGCAAGGACCAAACTGGGGTCCTTTATTCCTATAAAGTCCTAAAAGCAGACTTTATTTGAGAAAGGTGGTTAGATTTGGGGTGTTTATCTGGACCTCAGACCCAGCAAATTGACAAGTTCCACCTTGTCGGTTAGCAACTGTGAAATGCTGGCAAATTATTTAATTTCTGTAGCTTTGATCTCCTCATTTTAAGACAGGGCTGTTAATACCTTTCAGTAGCATAACCATTTCATGCCACATTCCACACTGACAAGCCAGCTTGGAAACCCCTAAGATGAAGGAAAGTACAATCCAATAGGCACAACCATTGCAAGCGCTACCCGCTCTTCCACAGGACAGAGCGGAACATGCAGCTCCACATGTGAACTGAAGAGAAGGGGCTGGATTCTCACCTCAGCCAGACACTTTGGTGCAGCAAGGACCTAGGTGGACAGAGGAGGTGCTCATTCATGGGCAGAGATAATTTTTAAATCCTGAGAGGTGGATTCAGTGTATGGTCCAGGGACAAGCATGTTTGAGATGAAGATTAGCAGGGAACTTCTTCAACAAGGGAATGACCCAGAGCAAGGAGGGTTTCATCCTCATTCCTACAGCTGAATACTGTCCTGAGACAGCACAAAGCTTGACGTAGCTTCCTCGAGAAATGAGTATGACACCTGACACTCAGCAGTGCAGGATCCAAATCTACCTATCAATTTGGCTATAACAGCAAAGCATCTGAATGTGATCCTTCATAGATGAAAAACAAGAATAACAAACTGATGCAGATTTACCTACTGACATGATGTCATATAATAGCCACAATTAATAAATTCACCATTTTCTCTCATTGAAATAACGCATGGATATGGTTTGTACCAAAAAGCATGCAGAAAGATGGCACAGAAATAAATCTAGGTGCACATAGTTAAATGAGCTTGGACACGGGTCCCAAGTGTACAATGGAAAAAGCCAATAGTGCTGGCGGAAGTGGAAATCCACATAGAAAACTGTACAAAGATCAACCCAAATGAATTAAAGACTCAGACACAGGGTGCTGGGAGGTGGTTCAGTCAATAAAGAAATTGCCCTGCAAAATGTGGCAGTGCATGTAATCTGAGCATTGAGGAGGCGGAGGCAGGTAGACACCTGGGCTGGCCGGTGCATCCAGCTGCATTAGCAATCTCCAGATGAGAGATCCTAACTTAAAAAACAAGGCAGAGAAGGGCTAAGGATGACAGTCAGCACTGAGCTTCCTCCCACAAATGCATATACATGCACATTCCCAATAAACACACGCAACACCACAGTCTGATCATAAGACCTAAAGTTACAAACTACTAAAAGAAAATGTAAGGAGCTGTCAGTGGCAATGATTCCATGGATGAGAGACCAGTGCTACAAGAACAAAACCAAAAATAAGCAAGTGGGATGAGAGCAAGCTAAAACACTTCAGCACAACCAGGGGAACACTCAAAAGAATGGTCAACAACCTACAACAACCTACAGAATGAGAGAAAATACTTACCAACCATATATCTGCTAAGGGATCAATGTGAACCATAAATAAGGAACACATAAAATACATAACCAAAATAAAATTAAACTGATTAGAAGGTGGGCAAAGGATTTTAAAAGGTGTTTCTCAAACAAAAAGATAGGAACAATCAACAGGAATTTAATAGAAACACTCATTATTACTGATGGACTTGCAAATACCAATCAAAACCACACTGGATGTCATTGCGCACCTGCTAGACATTGCTAACAACAGTGACAGAAACTTTAAAATCTGAGGACTGAGAAGATGGCTCAATCGGCTTGTCATGCAATTATGAGGACCCAGGTCTGGATTCCCAGCATCCACATAATAAGTCATGCATGGTGGCACATACCTGTAGCCCCAGTGTTTGTATGGAGACACGTGGATCACTGGTGCTCACTGACAATGCAGCTTAGCTAAATTGATGAGATCTGATTCAGGAGAGAGCTTGACTGAAAAAAATAAGCTGGGAATGATTGAGAAAGCCATTAGCATTGATCTCTGGCCTCTGTGTGCATGTATGCCCTGCCTATGTGTGTGTGTGTGTGTGTGTATATATATATATATATATATATATATATATATATATGTATATGTGTATATATATGTGTGTATGTGTATGTATACACATATATATGCATACACATAAATATATGCACATACACAAACTCCTCTACACATACAGACACACACACAAATAAATAAGTAAAAATTCCAAAGATTAAGTAGAAGAAAATTCATGATTTTAACTTCAAATTGACATACACTTTCCCAAAATGACTATAAAATATAGTTAAATGATAGCAGGTTGTCTTTAAAAGAGAGGAACTGAAATAGAAAGAGCTCACCCCATATAACTGGCCATGCTTTGTATTTTAAGCTGAGTGTTTTCCATTTTAATGCTAAATTTATATTTTACTATAGCCCATTTTAAGTTATTCATCAGGAGTCTTTCTTGATTCTCAGAGTGTCCAGACTCACCTCACACTCGACTTGGCTTCTGAAGAATTCTCATCTCCCTGGAAGGCTCCTTTTTGTTTGTTTGTTTGTTTGTTTGGATTCTGTCTTTCCCTTGCCCTTTCATAGGGAAGCAAATGCAAGTACGATTAGATGCAGCTGTTTTTAATTAACCCCTTCAGCTGTGTTCCAGATGTATGACTCAATATGACTAGGGCAGCTGATGGTTTCTAAGGAGGCATACATATTTATGACATACCAATATGTTTAACAAAGTTAACTCATTTTACTCCAGCCCTGCAAGACGAAACCAAAGCTTCTGTACTACTCATAAAATCCAGTCAGGTGACTCACCAAGTCCAAGTGTTACTGTGATGAGCTGAGTCCTAACAATGGGAATTTAGAATGCCAGTAGGTTCGTCTTTTGAATATGAGTCACCAAGTACTACACAAGACAGAAATGAATCCCCCAAGGACCACAGTGGGGCCTTTGGAAAGGGCTACTTTTACATGTGACTTCATTCTGAAGCTGAATGATATCAGATGTTAGGTGGGAGTCGTGTGGCTGCAGCCAAAGCACCAATCAAAGTGTCGGGTTGATGGTGGAGCACACCTGCAATTCCAGCTCCTAAGGGCACTGAGGCAGAAGGACCACAGGGTCAGTGCCAACCTGGGTAACTCAGAAAGTCTGTCTCATAAATTAAAATAAAGGACTGTGGATGTAACTCAGTGGTCCTGGGTTCAGTACCTACTGGGGAAAAAGGACAAGAGGGCCAAAATTCAGAGCAGTCCAGCTGTGGAAAAGCTGGAGCAGGAGCCAAGAAGGAAAGAATGCCCAGGAAAGTGAAGTAGTAAAAATGAATACAAGAGGTGGAAAGAAAATTCAGGGATAAAGATAGAACTCACCTCAGACCTCTCCTCCTCTTCCTCTTCTTCCTCCCCCTCTTCCTCCTTCCCCTCCTCCTCCTCTTCTTCCTCCTTCTCCTCCTCTTCTTTTTCCTCCATCTTCTTCACCCTCCTCCCCCTCCTTCTTCTTCCCTCCTCTTCCTCTCCTCCTTCTCCTCCTCTTCCTCCTCCCCCTCTTCCTCCTCTTCTTCCTTCTCCTCCTCCTCTTCTTTCTCCTCCTTCTTCTTCCCTCCTCCTCCCCCCACCTCCTCTTCTTCTTTGGCCTCCTCTCCCCTGCACTTTTTAAGCACTTCTCTCTCCAATGTCTAAGAGTATAGATTGTCAGGTAGAAAGGCCATAAAAAAAGTAGGATCAAGTCTGTCTTTGCTCTGAAGCAGAGAGCTCAGTACACTGCCTGCTGTGTGCTAGTGGCTGTTTCTCCGCATGTGTAAATGACTATTTGGAGAACTCCCTAGAATACCTGGCCTGGGCCTGTGAGTTGTTCTTTGTTAATTGATTGTGAAAACAGTTGTTAAGTCAATGTCAAGAGCACAAATACCCAGGCAGGAGAGAGAGCTCAGAGGTCAAGGGTGCTTGTGGCTTTTAAACTCAGATTTTGATCCCCATCACCCACAACAGAGATTCACAGCTCCCTGTAACTCCAGCCTCAAGGATCTGATATTCCTTCCTGGCCTCCACAGTCATCAACCCCCACACAGAAAAAATAAACCTTTTTTTTTTTTTTTTTTTTTAAGAAAAAGAGTGCAAGTATGAATTAGACATACTCTCTGCCTTCAAAGACCTTTTAATCTGGTTAGGACTTGAAAGACATTTCTAAATATAACACAATGCAAAAGAGGTCTCAAATCTTGGGGTGGGAATCAGCTGATACAGAAACAAAATCTAAGGGGAAGAGAATACGGGGTCAGTTCTTTAAGATACGTACCCAAGGGTGATCAGTAAAGTGTTGTGTACTTGATACACAAACTAGTCAATTGATTCAATTTTTCAAGTAGGTTCCCACTGTTAACCTAGACTGACCTGGAACTGACTATATTCCATGTCTGGTCTCAAAGCCTCTCAACTGCTGAGGTTATAGGAATGAGTCAAATGTTTCTCCTCTCAGAACATGGCCTAACTAGAGGTCATTTTAAACCAGCTCCATGGAGAAAAGTAGGTATGATACATGCCAAGTTAAACCAAGATTCACATACCAGTTCTATGAAGGAAAGGAACTGTTGAGCGGGCAGCACAGAGAAAGACACAAAAGACAAAAGCAATGAAGGTGCAGCATCAGGAGGGGAAATAGTGTTGCTGCAGTGTCAGGGTAACTGTGTCAATCTAGAAGCTTGAACATGAGATATTAGCAATGAATAAGTATACAGATGAGGCAGCAGAGCTGGCCATGAATGGAAGGAGGAGGAGGAGAGGAGGAGGAGGAGGAAGAGGAGGAGGAGGAGGAGGAGGAGGAGG
>NW_022196900.1:44585094-44592806 GCF_008632895.1 Mastomys coucha | reverse complement strand
GGAGGAGGAGGAGGAGGAGGAGAGAAGCCACTGCTATCACCACCAGAAACCCTGAGGGGAGGGGAAATAGCCCATTTCATTCCCCACCGCCAACTAAGGTTTCCTTTGTACATCTGAAAGGAACCTGCTATACTAAACACCAATTTTATGCAGGTTCTGCTGCAAGCAGGAAGGTTAATGTCATCCAGGGCAACTGAGTAGGTAAGGAGGCTACAGACAGGCCTTCCTTCTAACTTGTATCATAATGTGATGAGTTTGTTGCTGCTGTCTTGTTTTTATTTCTTGAGAGTTCACACAGAAGCAGGATTGCCCTCTTAGGTATACATGTCCATTTGTAAATCCAAGAGGGTGTGCAAAATGAATTGGTGCTCTGGGTTCAGATTAATCCCTGTGCTTGGAGCTGCCAACAACCTGCATAGGAGCAGGGTGAATTTTGAGCACTCTTACCTGATGCCACCCAGTCTATTTGGGAGATCTCAGCATCTGGCCTAGTTTAAGGATTTTATGCCTGGGTTGTGGGGCTGGACAACTGTCTGCAGCATGGTGGGGGGAGATAAATGGGGAAGATAACAGAGAGTGATCAGTCCCAATGGACTCTGCTGATTTCAGTTTTGTTTATGGCTTCTTGGCTTTGTGCTTCTACGTGACCTCTTGTGAGAAAAGCAGAATCCAGAGAATATAATACATGGGCAGAAATACAGCTATCCTGCTAAAAAAATTCTGCAAACAGCTATCCTGCTAAAAAATGCGGCAAAGCTTAGGTCTTCATATTGACCCATTTCTTAGCCAGCAATAATGTAAGTCACTTCAATGAAGTTGCCTCAAACTTTAAAAACAAGAATTTTGACATTTATTTATCTGTTTGTCTATCTATGTATCTATCTATGTATCTATCTATCTATCTATCTATCTATCTATCATCTATCTCTCTATATATATCTAACTTTTGTCTATCATCTATCTATCTCTATATCTATCCATATGCCTATCATCTATACCTGTCTAACTGTCTAAATATCACCTTTCTCTATATCTATCATCTATCTCTACATCTATTTATAACCTATCATCTATCTATCTCTATACCTATCTATCATCTATCTCTGTCTATTATCTATCTTTCTATCATCTATCTATCTCTATATATCTGTATCTATCTATCTAACTATCTATCTACCTATCTATCTGTCTGTCTGTCTATCATCATTTTTGGTTGTGAGCCTAGCCTTTAATGGCTGAGCCATTTCTCCAGCAATCATTTATATCTATCTATCTATGTATCTATCTATGTATCTATCTATGTATCTATGTATCTATGTATCTATCTATCTATCTATCTATCTATCTATCTATCTATCTATCTATCTATCCATCTATCTATGTTCAGTCAAACAATCAGTACTCTCCTACCATCACATGAGCCATTAGGTAGGAAGGTTCGGGACAAGTACCTTTCCTTGCAGAGCGTCTCAGGGGCCCACCTGAAACTTTCAGGGGAAGGCATGCAAATCTTTCTGCAAGATGATGTGATACAGACACTGTGCTTTTTTGAGAGCAAAGCCTAGAGTCTGTGTAAAGCCAGGAGTGCTTTTCCGTCAGTCACAGACTGGGAAGCAAGGGGTGCCTCTGCCCAACTGCTCATGCTTTCAGATGCAGAGCTCCATGTGGGATGTGGGACAAAGGTAGCTGAGCCAAGAGAGAGCCACTATGAAAACTCACATCTGTCCCTTATTCTTGATGTGGTTGCGATATCACAGTCAACCAAATACTTTTCCTAGCAGAAAATTGTTCAAATAGAAGTAGTTTCATTAAGGTTCCGTGGTGAAGAAGCTAGTTTGGTTAAACTAGGGTTAATTGTAGATGCCTATGATTACCACTAGGAAAAGAAATCAATGCAGATTCACTTAGCTGATTAAACCAAACCTGTGTTTGATTTTATTGTTGTTTACTCCTTCATGGAATTTCTTTCATTCATCCCAGATTCCCAAAACTCAATCTTTTTTTTTTTTTAATTTTAAATGATCCCATAGATCAAGGACCACTAGGATTAAATGTGAGTAGCTAGAAAGACAGTCACTGTCATTGATAATCAAGAGGCCCTGTCGAAATAGCTAAATGTCTAACGAGGAAACTGTCACAACTGTATAAAGCAAGCAGGGAGAAATCCCACTAGGGAAAGAGATCAAATAAAACAGAGGAGTATTTTATCCAAGCCTATTAAAATAGACAATTAAAAACAATACAGTTGTCCCTGCAGGAAAACCACAGTGCATCGACTCACTTACATATGCAGAGCATGGTGCTCCTGTGGTACCTTGCAGACAGGCCCTTCCCAGACTCCTGCAGCACACTTTCAGCATCACTAGGTACAGCCCAGGTCAAACGATATGCAGACTAGGGGACCACGCTATGCAATGCCTAGGTCTGGCAGAAAAGTTTTTACATAGTTCAAGTGATAATTTTCACAACTATAATACAAACAAGAGATTTCATAGGAGAATAGTCATTGAACAACTATTCCTCTAAAAGATGAAGCAAGGTTCATGCCATTGAAGGATATTTATTGCCTGTTGAACGGCCATAGCAGTGAGCTCTCAGTTATCATGGGCTGAAGGCAAGCATTATGCACTCCCAGGACCCCATCATTCACCCAGAAGAACCTTCAGTTAGCAAATGGTTCTTGGATACCAAGCCTGTGCCTGACACCATCCACGGTATAGCTCAGAGGGCCTGGCAAAGAAGAAAGGTGCCTTTACTGAGCCCACTTTCCAGTAGAAAATGTCCAAATTGTTCTAATTTATTTTGTTGCTACTTCTCTTGGCAAGAGTCCTCTTGCATTAGCAAAGTCCCTCTGCTGGGTCTCACATTTCCTAAACACATATGCACACAAAGACAAATAAATATATTCAGACAGTTGGAGTGCAGCTGGTGGCTAGCTTGGGTGGTGGAGCACTCTCTCAGCATGCTTGGGCCTTGGGTTTGATTCTCAACACTGGAATTAAAACAAACAAACAAACAAAACAAACAAAAAACAAGAAAATGAAACCAAACCAAACAAAAACTTCAGGTATTTCTGTCACCAGGAACCTGGTTTTCATCCCTGAAACCATCACTGCCATTTCCTCCTGGGGAATAATTCCTCTCAGCCCCAAGGTGGTGCTCCTCTCCCTGCACCACTGAAACACAAGCTGCAGTGCCCTAACACCAGGAAAGCTTTTTGTGCCCCTGACACTCATAGAGGGTCTCTGAATTGAGAGATGAATATGTTTAAGACAAAACACAATCAGTTAAGCAGTTGAATATTGAGCTAGCAAAAATTAAATACTTTGTTACATAGGAAGTACCCATGGTGCTAAGCGTTTCAACAGTCTGTTTCCATTGAATTTTGCGGATAATGAATAGGTGTGTGGAAATGACTGCAAATGTTACATGCAGTATTTACAATCATTGAGCCTAATAGCTGTAAAACAAAGTTTTGTAAAATTAAATAATTACTCTGACATTTCGGTTGCAATAAAGCCTAGATGTCACATGTGTGAAATGTGGCACTATCTACAATGCCAGCCAGATTGACACTGAATTCCATTGTTTTATGGTCTTTTCCTGGGAAGTCTTGAGCAAATATTTGCCCCCCCTTGCCCTATAGGGTATGAGATGACAGACCAAAGTAACAATTTGACCAAAATCTACCCTGGTGAACAGTGGGCTTACTGAGCTTTAATACAGAGCATGGTTGGAGGGATACTTATAGGAGTGTGCATGACCTTGAAACAGCTGCATCACCAAATAGTCTCAACCTGGTATGGATGACAACTTCCCCATAGTGATGGACACAGAAATTTCCCCTGTGTTAACCTTCTGCCCTTTGTGCACACCTCCTGATTCCACATGTAGCTGGGCCAGAACTGCATGCAACTCGAAGTGCAGATAGGGCCTCAGGAGGGACTGGATGGAATAGCAGGTGAGGGCGCACACCTTCCTTCTAGGAGGGGTGTCAAGAGTGGAGGGCACACCTTCCTTCTAGGAGGGGTGTCAAGAGTGGAGGGCACACCTTCCTTCTAGGAGGGATGTCAACACTGGAGGGTACACTTTCCTTCTAGGAGGGACATCAACACTGGAGGGCACACCTTCTTTCTAGGAGAGTTATCAACAGTGGAGGGCACACCTTCCTTCTAGGAGGGGGTGTCAACATCCTGGATTCTGAATGTCTCTTGCCAGTAATCACAGCTGGGCTGACCGATGCAGTAATGGTTGTTAGATTCGCAGAAGAGCAGCTATGAGAACTAAGACAAAAACAATGGTATTGTTTGATCATATATTTAAAATAGGTTAAAAACTAAAATGTTACCTTAAATCTCTAGGTGGAATTTACAACTTCATTATTTAGACATCTCCATTTATCCTCTTGCTTCAGTCCATCCAGATAGTGAGCCTGCTTCTCCCCCACACTCATGTGAATATAACCTACATACTGAAAAAAAGAATAAGTGGTATTTCTGAAGTTTTAGATGAACATGGCCAAAACAAAGAAAGCTCAGCGAATGTGCATCTGCTGAAGGAATGAAAATAAACAGTTCAAATGTACCTCCATAGGCCCACTTTAATTGATGATCTGATGAAGCCTCTGTTGAAAGCTTCAGATACACACTGTCTCAAAGCTTCCCATCTAGACCTTCAAGGCTTGTTTTATCTGATGTCCTTTATTTTCCAAACTCTTCCCTCTAAAGGCTCTACTTTGTAACCAGTTGATGGGCCAGTTTCCTACATCTAGCCTACACATTGCCATATTCATTTGAGGTTCTTGATAAATAAATAAAAGGTTCATCGACAAGTAAGCTTAAAGCAGTGGTCTAACATCACATCACAAGAAGCCACAGCACTTGTTATCACCATATTCTAAATAGTCCGTCTTCAGAAACATTATCTCAAGATGTAGCTCCCATTTCATTGTCACACAGATGTGCTATAAGAAGCCAGAGAGTGTGATTCACTAAAGACCCTGTTAGTAAGAAAATCACAACAGCTGGTATTATGGAGAACATTAAGAATGCTTATTGGAGAAATAATCCCAGATCAACTTTGAAGCGCATGAAGCCGAGTCTCACTAGGGCAGTTCTACTCCCCCCCACTGATCGCATCCAGAAATGAACGGATCTGAAAACTTGGCAAGTGATTTATGATTTCCCTTATATCTGGAAAGGGAATATAAATGAATGAAAAGATGAGCCCAAGAGGCCACGGGCATAAGTGTGAGCATGACAGATGAAAGGCAATTAAGAGAGCAAACACCATCATACTGAGGAATCTCGACCTTACACGTTTTCTGAAGGGGACCAGATACTCCTTGTCTGTTAGATGGTGGTTTTGCTATGATTCACGACACAGCATCTAAACAGCACAGTAAACAAACAACGGAGCCAGGCGGTGCTTGGCTATGTGACACCTTTTCAGAAGAACCAGCCTCATTTATTCATACCCACAAAGAGCTCCAGGTTTCTGGTCACAAATGAATGGGCCAGCGCCAAACCCTTGCTCCAAACTAGATTGAATAGCTATTTTCACAGACATCTGGAACTATGAGTAAGGTGAAATAAACTGAGGGACCTTTTGGGGTGAGCCTTTTCTACTGTGAACCCACAGAACCAGAGAGAGACGGCTGTATGACTCTTGGTGAAGCTGGCTGGGGAGTGTGGAAACCACACAGCTGCATAGGCGCCAGCGCTGGTCGGAGTCCTGTGCTCTATCCCTGGGAAGGCTAGCTCTATTTGGACTCTGAGATTCCTCCGCATCCTTCTAATCAATTCCACTTACTACAGAGCAGCTAGTTTCACTTTCTACTAACCAAAACAAAGTAGGCAAGAAATGGGAAGCTTGCCCCAAGCTCAAGCGCACACACACATACACACAGACACACACAGACACACACAGACACACACACACACACACACACACAGAGCATATTTATAGTATGCCTGGAACCTTCTAGGATGTAAAGCTTCAGGCTCGTGTCCCCGGTGAGCTCTGTAGCGAATTTAGAAAAGACTTAGGCTTGAAATGAAATGCTAAATAATTTTACATTAACATCTAAAAATTAAAGAATAATAGAGTTTAGGGGAAAATATTTTGTATGCTTAGTGAATAACTGTTAAACCTAAGGGATTTTAACAGAGAAAGACACATAGATATGGCGTGGACAGGTAAGAAACTAGTTACATGAAAAATGCCAAACTTTAACCTTTTTTTTTTTTTTAACTGTTTACCTTGGCAATGTTTCTTATATAATTCAGGTGGTATCTTGCCCTAAGTTGAATGTAAATTCACTCCCAGGAGAGCTGGAGATAATGTCACTGTGAATATTAAATCAACCAGCAGGGAAGGTGGTGACCCAAAAGATAAGATCAGATACAAATCCAGTGAACTACTCAATACAAACCCAAGTGAGCCGGGCAGGGCAGTAAACAACAGTGGAGTGAAGGGCAATAAAAGAGAAGCTGGCGAAGAGGACAGTGGCAAGCAAGGCTTTCCTGACTCGTGCCTAAAATACCACATAAGCAATAGCAGCTTCTGCAGCCAGAGTGATTGAAGAACGCATTTCTCTAGTTTCCAAAACTTCCACTGGAGTTGTAAGGAATATGTCTTATGTTATTCTGAGGTGATGTCCCTAACACAAATCCAGAGGACAGGCAAGGAAAGCAACAACTTGGAGCTACTGAGTTTAAAATGTTCTTTGTGCTTCAATGGGTGCTCAATGACAACTTTATAGGTTTCATCAAGAAAGAAGCCTTTTGAATCGAGAGAATAATACATCAAGAGCCCAGTAGCATAATCCTAGCACTTGGGAGGCAGAGGCAGGTGAGTTCAAGACAAACCTGGTCCTCAGAGTGATTTACAGGAGAGACAAGGCTATAAAACAAAAATAAAACAAGACAAAACAAAAACCAAAAACCAAAACAAGCAAACAAAAACTACATCAAAAAAAAAAAAAAAAAAAAAAAAAAAAAAAGGATAGGCTCTAAAGCAGTAGGCAAGACACACAAGGTAGCTTCACCACATCTGCAGTTTAGATCCACATCTCCTGTGCACTGCAAGGGCCTCATTTCAGCAGCACTGTTTAGTATACAGTCATGACTAAACGGCAGTAGGTACAGACATTCATTCCTGTGAAAAGTGAATTCAGAAGAGTCGTGATAACTATACGAAATCTTTTACTATGACAACCGTGACACCAGACTATACCAAGTGTTTGTTAATATTCTTTCTAAGCCATAAATCCTTCACCGCATATTTTGTTAAGGTGACTGAAAGAAACTGAGCTTGTTTGTGACCAAATTTGTATCCTTTTCCCCAAGGAATCTATAGTAGACGTAAGACTCTGTGGTATGGAAGTATTAGATGAGCTGGGCTATCGTTTCTCAACAAATGCTAAAATATACTTAGTCCTGGAAAACGACGCTCTGTTGTGGTTAAGACTGACCTGAAATCAATACTGTAAACTCACATAATTTTAATGACCCTAAGTAATCAATAAATCTTTTATTTAAAAATAATAATACCAAGAGCACTTACTTGCTTGGTATACAAATGAATATTATTTTCCAACATTGAGATGAACCAATCATTAAAAAATGAAGCTTAATATACATTTACAGATGTAGAGGCTCACAGACATCTATTGATCTGAGTACAGGGTCCCCAGTGAAGGAGTTAGAGAA
>NW_022196900.1:44514595-44584741 GCF_008632895.1 Mastomys coucha | reverse complement strand
AGGCATGGGGAGGGGGGAGGCAACAGGGGTTTGTTTTTGTTGTTTTTGTTGTTTTTGTTTGTTTCTTTATTTTTTGTAGGGGAAACTAGGAATGGAGAAATTTATATGTAAATAAAGAAAATATCTAATAAAGAAAAAATATATACATTTATGCAGAGCCTACTGTGAACAAAGCTATATAATATCTCATGGACTGCTAGTGCAAACATGCATTGGTATTTTCTTTCCCTCAGGGAAACTAATTCAAAATTATGTATAAAAAGCTTTGGTTTGTATCTTTGATACAATGATTCTACTATATGTATATCATACATCTAAATTAATAATTAAATGTCTTCATAGGTGAGTGCTACCAATTAAAGAAGTAATATGAATTCTTTATGAGCACTCACCATAATTAGATGAGGAGACAATAACATCTTCCAACTCATTCCATGAGGAGACCAAGAATATCTTGATGGCAAACCAAGAACAACATCATGGACAGCAGACTAAAGACAAGTATTTCTTTCTTTCTTTTTTTTTTTTTCTGAGACAGGGTTTTTCCTGTGTAGCTCTGGCTGTCCTGGAACTCACTCTGTAGACCAGGCTGGCCTCGAACTCAGAAATCTGCCTGCCTCTGCCTCCCAAGTGCTGGGATTATAGGCGTGTGCCACCACCACCTGGCAAGACAAGTATTTCTTACAACACAGACATAAAATTTAAATAAAATTCTAGCAAATTGAGCCCAGCAATATATAAAATAGTTATATACTCCATCAACATCTGGGAATTATTGTTGGAATGCAAGGTTGGCTTAATATTTGAAAATACACCAAAGTAATATTATATTAATTCAATAGAGACAAACCTACATGATCTTCTTATGTGTAGAAAAAGAATTTAACAGTTCCAGTATTATTTCATGGTAAAAATACTCAATGAACTAGGAAAAGAAGGAACCTAATGTGATAAAAAGAATATATGAAAAATGCACAATTAATATCACACTTAGTGGTAGTATGCAACACCAAGAAAAACACAAAAGTATTGCTGAAACTTCTGTTCAGTGTTGTGCTAGAAGTACTAGTCAGGCATCAGCCAAGACATAAGAAGGCCATGCAGACTGGGAAGGAAGTATGAAGACCATCTTTACTTAAAGGTATCATGATTTATATCTATATAAATCATTAAGAATAAAAATTAAGTAGACCTTATGAAGGGTTTTGCAAACCTACAAGGGGAAATATCATCATATGAAATTATATTGTATTTTCATAGTTGCAATGACCAACCCAAAAAGGAAGTTAAGAAAAAATTATATTCATGTTGGTATGAAAAGAATAAAATATTTAAGAATAAAGTAAACCAAGTCATTACAGAACTTAAAGGTTGAATGTGACAAAGCATTAGGGTGTAGTAATTAGGAACTTAGTCTATATTCATTAGTATATTAGAAGATTTGATTCTGGTATGAGCAATCTTTTCCCAAGTTAATCCACAGATTCAAAATGCCATGTACCTTCTTTGTATAAATTGTCAAGCTTACCCAGACATTAACAAGAACTAGTAAGAGGTCCAGAATATTTCAAACAACCCTCAAAATAAAGTGGAAATTTTTATAAGATTCGTTCTTCCCCCACTGACATCTCTGGGTAGGCACACTTTGTGATATTCAAACCCAGGACAAAGCAATAATCATCAAGATTATTTAACTGTCCGAAGAATGGTATAGAAATCAACCAGCTATAATGGTGGACCCAGGAATAAATCCACATGTCTGTAATATGATTGATAGTTTTTAGACAAGAATGTCAGAAATATTCAGTAGGGAATTTCTTCATTAACTGAAAATGGATCCCTCAACATGTAAAACTACACAGCTGTGTCTCCCACCTTCTACTACAATGGGATGAACTCAACATGGATCAAGGAACTAAAGTCATATTCCAAAGTCTATTGACCTTACTTCAAAAACTATTGTCAAGAAAGTAAAAAGACATCCTATCAGATAGGAGAAGATGCCTGCAGACCATGTACCTAATAGAGGAATTGCATGAGGGATATATAATGGATTCTTACAACTCAATACTAAAAGGATACATTTGCCAATTTAAAATGGAAAAGAAGCATCTAAACAAACATTTCTCCAAAGGAAATGTACTAGTGGCCAAGATACAGTCAACAAAGTGAGCAAATCATTATATGCTCACCATAGCAGTATTTACATAGTGGCCAAATAGGAAGCAAGCCAAATGTCTAAAAATAAGGGGATATTTACATGAATTACAGTACACCCAAACACTGAAATATGATATAACCATTAAAAAGCCTGCGCAGTACAGGGAAATGATTAAGCCAAGCAGTGGAGACAGACTGCTTGAATGTGAGTCCCAGCCCCACCAGTTGCTAGATTCATGGCCTTGGGCGAGTTCCTTAACAAGTCTAAACTTCATTTTTTTTTTTTCATCTGTAGGTTTTTGCTAGGATTAAAGGTAATTATCCATGTGAAGTGCTTAGTATCCTACACAGCACTTAATGAATGTTAAGTAAATGTTTGAAAAATGATTATGTGCTATTATTAAAATGTCGGCATCCTTAAGATACAGTGTCATGAAAAACATAGGATATATGTGTATGTCAAGTATTCTAAGAAAAAAAAAACCCACCGAATGAGTGTCAGGTGGCTTTATAGACAGATGAATTCTTAAGATGACTAAATGCCTTAATAGATTAAATACAAGCAATAGAATGAAGTGTGGAATTTGCTCACACTCTATTTTAATAGTGGAGCCCATATTTGCTTTATCATTGTTGACACATCTAACTTTCACATACCATTCTTCCTTGGCAACTCTTCTAAACCTAATACATTGTTTTGTTTTCTTTTGCCTGTGCTTTCTACACATGTCTGTTAAGAGGAGTTGCCGTTACTAGAAGCCTTCATGGTCTTTAGAAAGACTACAATGTTTCACTCTTCAACCTCCTAGTCACAACCACCAACATACGTATGTTTCTGTTCTAGGAATCAAACCCAGGCCCTCATCCATGTGAGCATCACTTTGTTCCTGAGGTCCACCCTAACCCAGCCACTGTGCTTTTATCCTGACTTGCCCTGCTGGAGAGCAGCTTGCAGGTGTTACAAGACATCCCTTATTTAACGTACTCATTTTTTAATTCTCCCTTTGTTGGTAATTAGCAATCAAATTCTTAATTAGCTTAAGCCCACCTGGCTATTTCACACCTAATAAATCAATTAATTCAATTCACATGGAGAGGAGAGCATTTAGTGCCATATCTCAGTCATTACTGACCATCATTGTACGGGCTCCTGCCTAAGCTGTGAAGACGAGACATCCAAGCAGAATACTCATCCTCCACTGCTTTGCAGTCTGTCAGGTAATTGTGGAGTGTGGTTAGAGTTTTTAATAGAGAAAGGGATTCAGTGGCAGGCCTCGGAAGACAAAACAGGAATTAGGAGTCTCGTGCCTGTTACACACAGGTTCACGTGTAGGCTCTGGCCTTCTCACATGTACCTGACACTGCATGGTTCCACTCATTTCAGACTCAAATTGCATTTGCTACACAGAAAAATTGTGAGATTATATTCTCAGCTGTTACAATAAGGGTTGCTGACCAGACGGACAGAGGTTACAGGAACGTGTCAAAAATGAAGTTCACGTAATTACTCTTTGCCCCCAAATCTCCTGGTGAGCCCATAGTTTGGGGGAAGAGGGAAAACTTAAGATTTCATTTTTAATATCAGCTTGAAGAGAGACTTTTATATAGAGATAAGCTACTCTCCACCATTTAATGGAATTTTGTTTTGAAAGAGAAACTTCTCTGGGGGGCATGGAGAGTGGTGAAGTAGCAGTGTGCAGAGAATTCTAATGTTCAAAATACAAAATTTTTAAAAGGGTAGCTCATAAAAACACTATCACGTGTGAGCATTTAAAAGTTTCCAGATATTTGACCTGGTAACCTTGATTATTTAAAAGATAAAACAGCCCAAATGTCCCAAATTAATTAATATATCAAAATACTTAAGGGCTGGAGTTATTGATTAGTGGTAGCGTGTTTGACTAGCATACATAAGTCCCTGGGTTCAACCGCAAAGGTACAGATTTAAGTATACTGCCGTGCCTTAATAGTGCATCGTGCGTTGAGAAGTCAGGGTTGCAAGGACTAGAAAGCGGCACCACTTTGGACCTGGCCTCACAGACGTAACAAGTTCAATGCCTGATGTGGGCAGGAAAGTATAGCTTAGTCGTTTTTGCTTTTAACCATTGGCTCGATTGAGTCACATTCCCATAGCACGGAATTTATTCTTTTACAATTATCCTTCACAATATGGTGGTTTTAAAAAATATATTTACCAAATTGAAAAACTATTATTAATATTTATGCAATCTGGGAATAAAAGAAGTCTCAAATCCATTAATAGTCATATCCTATCCCCCTTCATGCCAGCTTTTAGCATCATTAGTCCAATCTGTATCTCTCTGTACATGGGTAACTCATACAAGCATTCAGGATAGGATTTTTGGGACCTGCCTTTGCTTTCCGGGTCCACCCACGGGGTAACACAAATCAGAAATCCATTCCTTTTTATTGTTGAATGATACTTTCTTTTGTAGATTTATAATGTTCACTTCATCATTCATTAATTGACATGTGTACATTTTCTTTCACTTGGGAACTACCATGAAAATGTCACTGTGAGCACTCAAGTGAAGTTTTGTGTGTGTGGACTGGAGACAGTAGCCCCTTGTGTGACAAGTCTGTGTATTTCATTTTCCAACATAAATTATCTTCATTATCATAAAACACTAAGACCAAAAGTAACTTTCAGAGGACGAGGTCTATTTCAGCTTACAATTACAGCTCATCAGGAAGGAAATTCAGGGCAGGAATTCAAGACAGCAGCCTGAAGGTAGGAATTGAAGCAAAGACCATAGACAAACACTGCTTACTGGTTTGCTGTTCATGTCTTGCTCAGCCTGCTTTCTGATGCAGTCCAGAGCCACCTGCCCAGGAGTATCGGGCACACACAGTGTACTGGGCCCTTCTGCAACAATCAATAATTAAGAAAATGCCCCGTAGGCTTGCCTGGGGGCCAGTCTTATGGAGGCATTTTAACAACTATGGCTTCCCATCCTCACATATCTCTACCTTGGGTCAAATTGACAAAAACAATCAGGATATGGATGCACTATTTTTCAAACCTACTTTCAATGTGTGAGCCTTCTGCTTTCTTAGATTCTGATCCGTATCATTATCATCTTTTTAAAACTCTACCATATTAGTGGGGGTGAAGTGGTCTTGAATGGTATTTAAGGTTGAATACTCCTATGTGTAATATTGGTGAGTATAAGCTCAAATACTTACTGACTATTCAGATAGATTTCGTGAAGGCAATTCTATCTACTGTTGTGATTTGCTATGGTCTATTATTACTACATTTGCTTGAGACAGGGTCTCATATAGCCGAGCCTGGCCATCACTGTCCTTAGCTGCAGATGAGCTATTGAGTTATTCAGTCACTGACTCCAGGTAGTACCCACCACATCAGGTTTGTATGTTGCTAGGAATGGAGCCTGGCTCTTCCTGTATGCTGGGCAAGCACAGTGCCAACGAGGCACCGTGCTGACTTTTTCGTTTGTTTTATGTTTTTAGTTATGAGTTATTTTCATATTCCTGGAAAATCCATTACCAGATAAGTAAATTGTAATTATTTTATCTCTATCTATAACTTATTTTTTCAATTTTTTGATGGTGTCCTTTGATGTACAGAGTTTTCATTTTGATCTCATTTTTCCCAACTTTAATTTTTTTTGTCATTTGTGCTTTTGCTACCTGACAAATCACATCCTAATGGGTTGATGTGCGTGTATCAGCCACATTGGTATTCATCCAAGCATTTTTAGAGTTTAACTTTTGTGTGTGAGGAGGAGCCTGACTTCATTTGCTTACATGTAAGTGTACAACATTCCAGTACTGTTCTTTTCACAAAGACATGCTTTTCCCCATTGAATTGGCTCAGAAACCTCTTAAACGTCAGTTTCCTGGTACTTGGAAGGTTTATTTCAAAATGCTCATTTTCAAAATTGTTTCAGCCACATGGGGTCTATATGAGTGTTAGGATTCCATTTGAATTCAAATTCCGTATGAATTTTAGAATCAACTTTTCAGTTTCAGTTTTTTAAAAAGTCTCTGAGTTCTGTTTATTTAAATAAAAATCTAGCAGTTTCTGCTTCATGGGGCCAGGCAGACTGTACCTGATAAGCTTCCAGAGGAGAATGACCTTTGGAGAAGGGCCCGTGTTCCAGGTGGTCAAACGTACCCAAATCAGGCCCTACATACCATGTGAAAGAACAGAAGCATACATACTTCTACCCCCAGAGACAGAAGAGAGCCAACCAGACCTGGGCAAATAGGAACATCATAACCCTGTACTGCAAGAAAGAACCTTTAAACTTGGCAGGGTCCAGTGGAGAAAAATCACTGCATGCTAGCCATTGAATATTGTGGGCATTCGATGCACTAATGGTATTTTTTTGCCACAATTGCTTTGTCTTTGAATGTTTGTATAAATGGCAATCATGTTCCTAGTTCAGTTCTTCCACTAAAGCCAATTTAATCCCAGTAATAACAACCAGCATTGAGTGGTTCATTTCAGTTTGAAGGCCACATCATATTCACAATATTAGGCAAACAGCATGTTTGTTACCGAGTTGTTTACAAACATATTTAACACACACACACACACACACACACACACACACGATAAAAAGAGAAATCTCCTTTAGAAGTCAGCTTAAGAGTGAATATCTGAACATAAAGCTGAATAATTATATGTGTGGACCAATATTAAAGGTGATAATAAGCCAGCTCTTGGAGGCTGAAGGCAGGAGGATCACAAGTTCAAGACAAACCTAAGTTGGGAGACACTGTCCCATAAAAACAAAAGAAGACATGATGGTAGTAGGTTTATGAGTCAGGTGTTGGTGGACATGTTAAGAAAGACTCTCCTATTTTGACTGCAGATATGTACTCAAGTTTAGAAGCATCCAGGAGGCTGAGGCAGGAGGATGATATGTTTAAAGCCAGCCTGAAAAATTGAAAAAGGAAGGAAAGAGAGAAGGAAGGAAGGAAGGAAGGAAGGAAGGAAGGAAGGAAGGAAGGAAGAAAGGAAGGAAGGAAGGAAGAAAGGAAGGAAGGAAGAGAGGGAAGGTGGGAGGGAGGGAAGGAAAGAGGGAGGGAGGGAGGGAAAGAAGGAGGGAGGGAAGGAAGAAGAAAGGGAGAAAAGAAAGAAGGAAAGAAGCAAAGAAGGAAGGAAAGAAAGGAGGGAGAGAGGGAGGATGGAAAGGAGAGAAGAAGGAATGAAGTAAAGAAGTAACTTGAATAAGAAGAATCTTGAAATCCTCGATGGCTCTCTGAATTTTAAGAAAGTGGGTCCAGAAATCTAAGTGAAGATGTATGTTTTATCACAGCTGAAAAGTCTCTCACTGTTATGTGTGTGTGCATATAGGTGTGTTTCATAAATTGCCTAAAGTACTGTTTTACTGTCAAGTGTTATGTTTGTGGAAGTGTTGCCTCTCTTCAATATATCTTCCAGCTCTTGAGTAAAATGTCCCAACTAGAGGACTCAGACTCCTGGGAATTATTTCTTCAGAGAGGAACCTTATCTACACTTGTGGTGGGATGGGAAATTACACCACTGAGCTGGAGCCTAGAAGCACATTATACTACAAACTTCTGGATGTGAGGAATAGAGATGCCAGCACAGGGGTTCTCAACCTTCCTAATGTTGTGACCCTTTAATGCAGTTCCTCATTTCATTACTGTAATTTTGCTACTGTTATGAATCATAATGTAAATATCTGACATACAGGATATCTGATATGCGACCCCTGTGAAAAGATTGTTCGACTCCCCCCACAAAGGGATGTGACCCACAGGTTGAGAACTGCTGCTTAAGCTGTAGTAAGCTGGCCATACCATCCTGAACATGCCCACCATCATCTGCATACTTCATCTTACACAAAATGATTCAAATTACTTATACATCATGAAATGGATAAGTTTAACTAATAAGCATGTTCATTCCCTGATGCCCTTACATCTTTTTGTGGTAAACACACACAGACACGCATATACCCACACACCACTTTCCGCAATTTTCAAGAATATAAACAATCATTATTACACTATATTAGTCATGGCTCTCTAGAGAAACAGAACATATAGAGTGAATGTATATACACACACACTCATGCACATGCACACTCACACCACCACCACCACACCACACACACACACACATACACACACACCATATCTATTAGAGTAGCTTAAAGGCCATGTGGTTCCTTCTTCACATCTTTTACATGGATTGCCACCAGAAGAAATGGCCCAGATTAGAGGGCACCTTGCCATTAGGATGGGTCATCTCACTTCAAATAATTCAAACAAATAGTCTCTCACAGGTTTACCAAGCCACTTGGGTTTTAGTCAATTCCAGGTATAGTCAAGTTGACAACCAAGACTATCTATCACTTAGCCATATTATACAATGATCCCTTTAACTTATTCATCTCGTATACCTGACATTCACTGAGCAACACCTTCCCATCTCCATATCTTTCTCCAGTCCAAGAAAACCACCATCCTAATCTCTAAGCTCAATGCTCAATGAGTTTTCATAGAAGTAAGTTCATGCAATATCTGTCTTCCTATGCCAAATTTATTTCACTTATCACAATGCTTGACTTAGTTCCCCTATCACAAAGCTGGCTACATCCATGCATACTACAAATAATAAGATTTCCTTCTTTTCAAGGCTGAGTAGTACTCTGTGGTGTTATTTGTCACATCTCCTGTATCGATTCATTCAGTTATCATATCAAGCTGACCTTTACCTTGCAGTTGTGAATAGTGCTTCAATGAACATAGGCTTGCAAAAGTCTCTTTGGCAAAATTTCATTTTCCTTGATCTATAACCAGTTTGCCATTGTAGGTCACACAGTAGTTGGGAAGCCTCTGTAGTACATCCATGAGGACTATACTAATTTATATTTCCACCAACAGTGAGTAAGGATTCTCTTTTCTTCATATTTTTACCAACAGTTATCATCCATGTCTTTGATAACGCCTTCCGAAAGATGTGAAATATCTAAATGTGATTCCTGTGTATGCATGAGTATGTGGAGATCAGAGGTCAATGAGTGTTTTTCTCAATGCATCTCCACCTTATTTCTTGAGACAGGTTGTCTCACTGAGCTTGGACTTTACCATTCATGCATACTAGCTGCCATATTTAGGGTTTCTAATGCTGTTAAGGGACACCAGACCATGCAACTCTTATAAGGAAAACATTTAACTGGCTGGGGGCTCTCTCACAGTCCAGAGGTCTAGTCCACTGTCATCATGTCTGGAGGGCTGATAGTATGCCAGCAGACATGGTGCTGGAGGAGAAGCTGAGAGTTCTACATCTGGATCTGAAGGCAGCAGGAAGAGAAGGTGGTACTGGGCTTGGCTTGAACATTTGATACCTCAAAGCCCAACCTCAGTGACATACTTCCTTCGACAAGGCCACACCTCCTAATAATATTGTGCCCCTCCCTAGCCTATGAGAGCCATTTTCATTCAAACCACCACACCAACTGACAAGCAAGCAGAGGGATCCTCTCCATCCTCAGGGCTGGCATTATAGGCGCATGCTCTCCCACTTACCTTTTAACACTGGTGTGGAGATCTGGTCCCCAGATTCTGGTGTTACCACTGAGGCTCTGCAGCCTCACACTGCATTTAGCTGAATGTTGAAAATTTTTTCCATGTACTTTTCCTTGATATGTATTACTCTGAAAAACATCTAACCAAGTCTACTGTGCTTTTTAGAAAGTGTGCTCATTGTCTTGCTCTTGAGATACTTGGGTCCCTTGTATGTAGTAGACCCTGAACCTTATCTCACATATCTTATTTGTTTTTTATTTGTTTGGCTTTTTCGAGACAGGGATTCTCTGTATAGAATCCCTGAAACTCACTCTGTAGACCAGGCTGGCCTCGAACTCAGAAATCCGCCTGTCTCTGCCTCCCAAGTGCTGGGATTAAAGGCATGAGCCACCACCACATATCTTATTTGTGAATATTTTTTCCCATTGAATAGCTTACCTCTTCACTGACCATTGTTTTCTTTGCTGTAAGGAGCTTTTCTTCCCCAGTTTTCATCTTGTAATTTACAGTGTCAGCTCTTACGTTTAAGTATTTAATCAATTTTTCCTTGATTTTGGTGTCTCCAATAAGAACCTAAATTTATTCTTCTGCATATGGGTATCCAATTTTCAAATCATCTTCATTGAAAAGACTGTTCTTGTTACATTTTTGTATTCTTGGCACCTTTGTAAAAAAAATCAGTTGTCTATGAATGGGTAAATTTATTCCTGGGCTCTTTTTTCTTTGTTGACTGGGCTTTTGTTTGCCAGTACCTTGTTGTTTTGATTGTTATAGCTTTATTTGTAGTATATTTTCAACTTGGTTAGTATGATATCTTTTTCATCTTTGCTCCTTTTTCATTGGCTCTTCAGGTTTTAAAAAATTACATGTGACTTTTATGATTATTGTTATTTTTTTCAGTCAATCATTATACATTTTAAGACTTATTTTTATTTTTTGCATATTGGTGTTTTTGCCTGCATACTGTCTGTGTGCCTATGGAAGCCAGAATGTGTCAGCTTGCTGAGACTGGAGTTACAGTTAGTTGTGAACTGGCCCATGGATGCTGTGAATCAAACCTGGGTCCTCTGAATTAGCAATCAGTGCTTTTAACTGCAGAGCCATCTCTCTAGTACCATAGAAGATCACTAAAATTTGATAGAGTCTTTGTGGACTCTACAAACTTTTAGGTAATATGCATAAATTAACAATATTAATTCCATCACTGGGCTGGAGATAGTTTCCATCTATTTGCCTTCTTCAGTTCACTTCATTAGTTTTTATAGTTTTCAATTCTAGATCTTATATGACCTCGGTTATATTATTTTTAGGTACTTTTAGAGCAATTATAAATAAGATTGTTTTCCAATTTCTTTTTGTCTGTTAGTTTGTTGCATACATAGAAAATTGTTTGTTGATTTTGTATCTGGAAGTTTTAGTATATTTGTTGATTAACTAGTTGTGGAGTCCTTAGATTTTTCTATACTTGTCCTTGAACCTTCTGTAAGCAGGGAACCTTCAGTTCTTCATTCCCATTTGGAGACCTTTTATTCTCTTTCTTGGTGACAGAAATAGAGTGACCAGCCATCTTGTCTTGATTTTACAGGAAAAATGTCCATCTTTTGGCCATGGACTTTAATGTTAGCTATGGGTTTGTCGCACATGTCTTGTGCTGGAGGGCATGTCTTTTCTCCCTCACAAGTTATGGATTTCATGAAAGGTGTTAAATTTTGTCAAATGCCTTTTCTTTGACTGTCATGGTGACCATACTGCTTTTTGATTCTAGTAATCAGGTATAGGTTTGCATACTTTGAATAAACCCTGTATTCGTGAATAAATACCATATGATCACATATGTTTAATGGGCTCCAAAATTAGTTTGTCTACATCTTATGAAGAAAACTTTACATCTGTGTTTATTAGATAAATTAGCCTATAGTCATCTTTTCTTCTAATATTCTTGTTAGTTTTGGTGCTGGGGTGATTCTGGTCTTGGAAAGTTAGTTTGGAGAAATTTTCCCTCTTCTTTATTTTTAGAAACATTTGAATAGGATGGGCATTCATTCTTTAAATCATTGAGTTTAGTAAACCCATCAGATGCTGGAGTTTATTTTGTGGGACAGTTTTGTGACACAGATACCTTCCTTACCCACTATCTGTTGGTTAAGATTCAGTATTTCTTATTTCTGAGTCTTGGTAGGTTGCTTGTGTTTAACCATTTATCTTTTGTTTATAGACTATCCATGTTTAGAGTACAAAATTGTTCATAGGCACAATCTCTCATGAGCCTTTATTTACAAAATGTCAGTTCTAATGTCTCCTCTTTATTTTATGTATTTTTGTTTTGTTTTGTTTTGGTTTGGTTTGGTTTTTTTGAGACAAGGTTTCTCTGTCTAGCCCTGGCTGTCCTGGAACTCACTCTGTAGACCAGGCTGGCCTAGGAACTCAGAAATCCACTTGTCTCTGCCTTCCAAGTGCTGGGTTAAAAGTGTGTGCCACCACTGCCCAGCTGTCTTCTTTTTTTAAATTGGAGTCTTATCTCTGATTTTCTTGATGCAGCTAACCAAGGCTTTGTTTACTGTACTTTTGTTCCAGTTTTTCATTGTTTTTCTGGTCTCTGTTTTATTTATTCAGTTAAGATATTTATTACCTCTCTTCTTTAAACACCTCTAGGCTTATGTTGCTTCTTTTTTTGTGGGCTGGTTACCTGGTTAGTTGTTGTTGTTGGTTTGGTTTTTTTTTTATGTTTGTTTTGTTTTTGTTTTTCTGTTCCCTGAGATACAACATTAAGCTGCTTATTTGACAGGTTTCTTTCTTTAATTTCCCTTGTTTTGCTATGGAGGATTTAAGATATGGCTTCACCACAAGATGATTTTATATCTCAGGCCAGCCTTGAACTCACAACCTTCTGAGTGCTGAGATCACACGTGTGTACTACCGGCTGGCTTCTTTGGCGTATAAAGTCACCGTGTCAAGACTCCTCTCAGAGCTGCTTCTGCTGCATCTCACACATTGTACAGCCATTCCACTTTCATTTCACTTGTCAACAATGTCTCCATAAAGTAACCTTGCCTCATCATCCAGCTGTTTTCCCCACAGTAATAAAATATTTATAATTCTCCAACAACTCTCTGAAGCTCTGAAATACAGCCGTAGATAGTAAAGAAAGTTCCTAAAGAGTTTTAAGCAGCAAATGACTCAAACTTGTGGTAAACAGGCCTGGCACGTAACAACACAGCACTGTAGGCTGTTGGGGAGCTGGAATCACCTGTGACACAGACCTGACACAGAGCTTCAGGATTTGGTGTTTACTCTGCTATAGCTCGGACTTGCTTTTGTCTACCATGCCTTACCAAGCCCCAGTTCTTTCATCTTGGAATGGTAGTGTTTATTTTGTGCCAATGTATATTCCAAGTACGTAACTTGCTTTTGATTTTTACTTTCTAGTACTTATTTTACTTTTTTGAGCTTATAATATAACTACATCACTTTCCCCTTCCATTTCCTATCTCCAAACCCTTCCACACACCCCTCCTAGTTCTCTTTAAAATTAATGGCCTCTTTTTTCATTAATTGTTGTTATAAGCATATGTGTATGCATATATACATAAATATAGCCTGTTCTGTCTATATACTGTGTGTATGTTTCTAGGGCTGGCTTTTGGTCTTTGGTAACCAGTTGCTGTACTCTTCCTGCTCTCAGCCTTCCTTAGCTGCCTGTAGTTCTCTGTGTAGGGCTGAAGCATCTTAGGCGTCCCCCTATTCACTGTGGTGTGCCTACTATGACTGTTGTCTTTGTTCCGTTCATGTTTCCGCAGCCATGTTGGTGAGGATCTCTGAAATCCTTAGGTGATGCAGTCTCCTAGCTCCATGTTAAATATTTGTCCTCATACCCACCAGTAAGTGTAGTCCCCTTCTCTTATCAGGGAGACTTCTCTTTACAACATGTGGTGGCCATTACAGAAAACCACAACCAATCAAAATTCAGAGTTGTGGATCCCAGTCCAAATGGATACACCTACAAAATAACTCCTGCTCCTAAGGCTCAGTGATTGGTTCAGAAAAGAAGACAGAACAATTATAAGAGCCAGAGGACCATTGAGTTTTTTCTGAGACTGTGTCTCCTAGTAACGCCAGAAACTTGTTTTTATTTTATAAGCACTCACAGTGAGAGATTGCCTTGAGACTCGGATGAGAAAGTTAGACGATGGAAGAGTACAATCTGAAGTTGTATTGTATTTTGCATTATGAGGTGAATGTGACCCTTCAAGGACAAGATTATGCTTCGGGATGATGTATTTGACAAGGGGGTGTTCAGGAAGCCAGCTGCCTCAATCTCTCACTGCTATGACTTCTGCCGTAGTGGACTGTAACTGATACTGTCAAGGCATTTTATCACAGCAATGGAAAGATTAACTAATGTAGTTACAATTAGTAAAGAATGCACTTTGCAATGGTCACTTCTTACTGTCAACTTGACTGGATGTAGGTCATTTAGGATACACATCTCTGAGTATGTCTGCAAGGCCATTTCCATGTAGGATTAACAGAGCAAAGAAAATCCACTCTGAATGTGGGTGGTACTACTTCATGGGTTAAGGTGCTAAACAAAAAAATAAGGGAGGGGGCTGATGAGGCAGATGAGCACCCACTGACCTTTCACTCTTTCTGGACTGGCCTGGACTCTGCCACTCCCACTGCCGTGCCTTGTCCACTATGATGGACTGCATTCTTCTGAACTGTGAGAAAAGTAGATTTTTCCAAATCTCTTAAGTTGCTTTTTGTTAGTACTTCATGACAGTAATTAATACACCATTAGATTTGCTTTTAAAAGCCAAGTGTGGTGACTTATGTCCCTATGCCAACACTTAGGGGGCAGGGCAGGGGATTACTAGCATCCACACACTCTGGCCAACAGTAAGCCATCTCATGCTACCACTTAGAGAGAGCATGGAAAGCCTTTGAACAGTATCCCTCTGTATCTGGATTCATGTTCTTCCTTATTTCTGCTATTGTTCTTACCATCTAGACCTAACTAATCCAGCACCTATACTGAGGATATGTTCAATGCAAGTTTGTTGGATGAGTAACACATAGGGCAAATATTACATCTAACCAAAAGAAAATGAAGTCACTAACCAAGGCATGTAATTTTGGCCACTTAAGGCCATATTACATTTTACTTCAATTTCATGGCAATTCTGAAAAACGATCTTTCTGAATCATCTAATTTAATTGTATTTAAAGAGTCAACTTCATCGTTTGTTAAGCACCTTTAGCCAATATTTTTATACTGGGTGCTTGTAAAGATACACAATCAGCCTTTTAAGATATTTAATTTTTTCTGCCACATATTATCCCCAAATGACATCTTCCATAGGTAATTTATTAGGTTCTATAGGGCAGTATGCCTCTGTATGAAGGTCATTCTTCCTTGAGTTTTCTGCGCCTTATTTCTAAAATGTGCTCCCCTATTTCTTCTGACTCTCTAACTAAATTCGACAACCTACTGTGCCTGGTCTACTGCTCATCCTGCTAGAACATTCCTTGCCCTCAAAGGCAGCTTTTGCTTTCCAAGGTGACATTTGACAAGCAAAACTGCCCATCACAAGTTTCCATATGAAATTCATTTCAAAGGAAGAAATAATTTTTCTGTGTGACAATTTTATATTGTTCATTCTCTTCATGTCTTCAATACTAGAACCTACCCAGTGAATTAGTCCCTTCATTTAAAAGCTTTATAACTCAGCCATACCACCACTACTGGCCCAGGTCTAGGACCATCTGGGAACTGTATCCACACACCATCTGAGCAACTCTGACCAGGAATCTTTTCCCATGCTGCCCCTTCAGACTCAGGTCCTACTGGGAGCAATATCCATGGTAAATCTCAAATAGATTTCAAAACAAAGTTAACCAGCAGATATAAAGGAAATTTCATTCTGATCAACTGTAGTGGTTTACATGAGAAAAGCACCCCAGAATCTTAGGCATTAGAATGCCTGGTCCCAGTTGGTAGAACTGTTCTGGGAGGTTTAGGTAGTGTAGACTTTCTGGAAGAAGTACATCATTAATGGCAGGTTTTGAGAATTAAAAGACCTTTCTTAATTCTGGCTCATGCTCTGCATTGTGCTTCCAGTTTAAGATATGAACTCAGTTTTCTATTTCCGCTGCTATGCCTGCTGCCTGCTTGCTGCCTGCTTGCTGCCTGCCTGCTGCCTGCTTGCTATCTGCTTGCTGCCTGCCTGCTGCCTGCCTGCTGCCTGCCTGCTGCCTGCCTGCTGCCTGCCTGCTGCCTGCCTGCTGCCTGCTTGCTGCCTGCCTGCTGCCTGCTTGCTGCCTGCCTGCTGCCTGCTGCCTGCTACCCTGATGTCTCTGTCATTATGGACTCCAGCCCTTTAGAACCATCATCAAAAATAAACTCTTCCTTCTTATAAGTTGCATTGGCCATGGTGTTTTATCATGGCAATAGAAAAGTAGAACTAAGGTAAGGGAACAATTAACCAAGAAGACCTTAAGCATCTAACGATGGCATACTCAATTTCATAAAAAGCTAGACTCCAAGTGACAGATCAATCTCAACTTAGATATAGAAGGTGATTTCAGTATCTAGCATTCTCTGATAGCTAGGTCATCTGTATTAAAAAAAAATCATTGAAGCATCAGAATTAAATGACATCACTCATCAAATGGGCGTAATAGATCTCTACAGAATATTCTGTTCAAACATTAAAGAATATACACTCTACTCAGCAGCCATGGAAACTTCTCTACACTACACATCCTGGGACATAATACAAATCTAAACAAACTCAGTAAAATTGAAATAACTATGTTTATCCTATCTGACCATAATGCAACAAAACTTAAAACTGATAGCAAACAAAGATCTAGTAAGTACACAAGCTCATTACTGAGTGATGAATGGGTAAAAGAAGAAACCAAGGAAAGAGTGAAAAAATGAAAATAAAAATACTGGAACCAGATAAATAAGGATAAAAACACAGCACAGCGAACCCTCTGGGATATGATAAAAACTCTTCTGTGAGTAAATCTTAAAGCTGTAAGTGTCTACATTAAAAAAAATCAGAAAGAACACAAATGAATGACTTAATGATACAACTCAAAAAAGTTAGAAAAACAAGAACAAACAAATCTAACTTTAGTAGACAGCAAGAAATAATAAAAACCACAGCAAAACAATAAAATAGAAACAGAGCAAACAATACAAAAAAAACCCCAATGAATCTAAGAGTTGATTCTCTCAAAAAAATAAAGAAGATCCACAGAACCTCAGCTCAACTAATCAAAAGAAAGATGTCCTAAATAAATAGAATCAAAAATGAACAGGAAAACATTGCAACAGATACCAAAGAAATCAGAATATTACAAGGAAATATGCCAATATTCCCTTACATTGAAAAACCTGAAAGAAATGGGTAAGTTTCTGCATTCAAGCAGACCACTAAATTAAACAATTAAGAGGTCATCAACAACCTAAATTTGAAACAGAAAACAAAACAAAATGAAAACAAAAATAATTTAAAAAATGTGAATAGAAGTTCATACCCAGACAGCTTCACAGCAGAACTAGACTAGACTTTCAAAGAAGATCTGCTGCTAATCCTTCTTAAACTACTTTAAAATATTAAACAATGGAAGCACTCCCAAGCTAATTACTCAAAGCCAATATCATTCTAACACTAAAACCAGATAACGATAGATACAACAACAAACCAACTAACCAAACAAAACCTACAGACCAATATCTCTGATGAGCATAGACTCAAAAATCCTCCAAAAATAATTACAAACTGAATACAAACATACATCAAAAGGATTATTTCCCATTACCAAGTTGCTTTTTATCCAGGAAATGCAGTGATAGTTCAACATATGTAAGTCAATAAATGTCATAAATAGCAAATGAACTGAAAGACAAAAACCACATGATCATCTCAACTGATGCAGAAAAGGCTTTGATAACATCCAATGTGTCTCAATGAGAAAAGTCTTAGAGAGACCAGGACTAGAGGAAACACATCCAAGACAATAAAAGTTATACAGGAGAAACCCATAGCCAACAACATTCTAAACAGAGAAACATTTGAAGCAATCCTATTGAAACTAGGAACCAGAAGAACTGCCCACTAATTGTCCCTTTCAATACTGTGTTCAAACACTACCTGGAGCAATAAATCAAGAGATAGAAAGTACACAAGTACCAATTAAAACAAACAAAAAACAAAAAACCTCATGCCTGGTGCTGTAATTGTAGCCAGAACCCTGTGGGTAATGGAGTTGTAGACTCTAGAGGAGAGTCTACTACTAACATGTAGATTAACTAAATTAATACAGTTGTCAGTTGCCTTCTAAATATTTATCCTTAAACCCATAGGTAAGTGAAGTCCCCACCCCTCATCAATCCAGCAGACAGAAGTCATTACAGACTCTACAACAGAGGCTGAGTGACCTTAACATGCCCAGCCCCCACTGGGAATACTGTAACACAGTCCCTACAGCAAAGGCTCAGGGAACATTGCAGAAAAGGGGGAGATCTGACTGTAAGAACCCAAGGACCTGGATGAGCACTGGGAGATAGCATGTACTAGAAATGACTGAATGCTATACTCATGAACTCTCAGAAATATGGCTGCCACCACAAGACCTGTAAAGACCAGTTCAAATGCCAACATAGATGGGAAATAATTCCATAGGAACCAACCTCTAGATGAACTAAAGGCAATCAGTGGCGGCTGAAGGAAGGAGAACCAGCTTTCTTCAGGGTCGAGCCTCCAATTCTATGTGGTCAATGAGCCCATGCATATACAGCAACACTAACAGGGCTTGGTGGGTTGTTTCTCTTTGTTTTCAATATTGCATATGTGTGTGTAACCATTTCTGTCAATAATACAATTATTCTAGAAAAGAGGTTATGGATTTCAGAGGGGATAGAAGGGACATGGGAGGGCTTGGAGAGAAGAGAGGGAGGAGTGAAAATGATGCAAATACAGTATCTTGGTGAATGAAATTTAAAATTCAAAGACAGATTTAAATTTAAAGATTATTTATCGTGGATGACTTGTTCCATGAGTCTCTCTGTTTCCTTAAAGTTCTTGTATATGTGTTGTTTGTTTCTTATTGGAGTTTGCTTATTTACTCTCTAAATTTTCCCCTCTGATTTAATCTTTATGGAGAGGAGTGAGAAATCTACATGGAAGCTAAGAGGGAGGAAGAAGCAGTTCAAAGATTAATATTTTTAATAAATCTTTTATATTTCTGTTAAATTTTTAGCAGGCCATGTGATCTTTACATTTATTCCACAGTATAATTGCTCTAACCATTAGACTTGTTCTTTATAGAAAGATCTCTTGTGGACTGTTTGCAAGTTTTAAAATTTCTATACATAGATGGCAGAACTATTTCTGGTTTAACCTTTGCCTGTTTCTCTCCATGTGTCTCCAGAGTGTGGGTGAATGTAGTGTGCACAACCAGCCTATGCCTGGGAAAGCCCTTTTTGTCCTCTCTTTCTAGGTCCTTCGGTCTACTTATGTCACTGTCTTTCTTGGATTTATAACAATGAAAGTCACCAAGGTCATAAGCCAACTCTATGCCTTCTTGGTAGAAACGTATGGTTTAATAGAAAGTTAATTTAATACTATTATAATTTATTATACTCCCTTCAAAACTGTTCCTTATATTTTCTGACTTAAAATATTCAACTGACTATTTACAAAGGAATAACATACAGCCATTACAAGCTCTCATTTCAGAGAAAACACGTTTAAGGTGAATCTGACTTCAGTCTCTCCAGAAGCTCCTTAGCTGGACAACCCTAAGATGAGCTCATATACTCAGTAAAGATATCAGTAGAATGAATACCTTTATTTGTTAAACCAAGCTATGTGTGATACTACACAGGTGAGATGGCTCCCTAAGCATGTGTGACACATGCAGTGGGGTACAATAAGCACAGATTAAGGAAGGAAAAGTACATTTAATTATATACACATTCTTTTCACAGAATCCAGCCAACTGAAAGCAAAGACACTCTCTTTCCTCACTTTAGTTATTCTTCACTGTAATCATTTTATGGCGTGAGTATAGTATCTTAAGGAATGCAAGAGAAGAATAAAAAAAGAGGATTTTTTAATATTAGAAGTTATACTAGTTAGTAGCGTGTCACATTCACTGTCCTGAATGTGGAAGAGCAAGTGTCTCCCAAGGCTTGGGCATTGCAGTGGAAGAGGGAAGGTTTAAGAGGTGGTGGCCGGATGACTAAAAGCACACAGTGTTGTTTCCCAGATGCAGCAGTGCCACTGTGCACAGAACTCACCGTGCTTGTGATGGCATCACGAGACCTACCCAAGCCCCAGCCAGACAAAATCCCAGGATGGAGAGGGGAGGTGGGCATTGTGTCCCACCTCTGTCTAAGAAGCTATTGTCAATGGATGGCTGTGGAGAGTGAGAGTCCATCATCTTTGCACATCTTTGCACATGTAATCCCTGAGAGATCAACTACTCTGGAATAGAAGGCCATGTATCAAAGGATATATGAGTGGCACAAATTTCACTGTGTGTGTGTGTGTGTGTGTGTGTGTGTGTGCTTACAGACACAAAGTTTTGGGTTTTGAGTGAGTAGGGAAGGGGAGTTGGGGAAAGAAGTTGAATATGATCAAAATATTGTACAGAACTCTCAAAGAATGCACACACACACACACACACACACACACACACACATACACACACACACACACTCACAGGTGTAGAAATATGCAACAGAAGCCCAGATCACCTTAGAAACATCCAGGGGAAAAAAACAACTATGTAGACTGCTTTATTTTCTGCACCGGATTTGAAATTTGAAAAGGAATCATGTTTTAGGGAGAAGTTTTTCAGACATTTGTCATTGCTGATGATGTCGATTCAGAAGTGAGGCTGGAACAGTTCCTGTCCATATTCCACTCTGATAGGCAAAACAAGATAGGGCAGATCCAGGTCTATAGGAAGGCAGATAATGCCCCCTATCCTTGCCCTAACTCCAAGCTGAATCGTCATGGAACATCTCTTATAGACTCTGAACATCCAGTTCCTCAAGACTTCTTCGGTTGTAGACCTGGTGACTACCACTCATCTCATGGGTGTTTGTAATGATTAAAAATAACACATACGGAAAATGTAGCCAATTCCCAGGCATCCGGTCAGGTGTAGCTCTTACTATCATCCCTCTGTCTTCCTCAAGTGGGAATTATATACAAAAAGATCCAGCATTCTTGGGAGAATCTGGATAAAAAGTTGAACATAATGTTGCTATAATATTCACACATGACAAAAGGTTCTTAATCTAGCAGAGCACTCAACGGGGGCTCCATAAACTCCATGTAAACTGCGTCCTAAGGTTGATGATGTGGAAGAGGTGTGGACCACACCAGGAAGTGCACAATTAACTCCAGTGATGTAGCCCCTTTCTCTTAGTTTAGAGTGAATTGCATTTGAAACTCACAAACAATATTTCCCTGCCTGTGAATGAAAACTAACAATGTGCTCCCCATAGAAGTTTCAGTTTGCAAGTACATTTATGTTTTACAAGGTGTGATGAGATCCTGCAGCTGGTGAATGACAGAATATCAAATCTTTATCCCAACATTTGTGCCATTTCTTTATTGCCTATGTATTCAGTCAAGTTTTTGAAGACACATTATAATGCTGTGTTGTGCAAGATACCTTTCAAAAGATGGGTGAGTGTTCCCTATAACCCGGCATTGTGTGTGCTTAGATACTAGTTTTTCCTCCCCAAACTGGGCTCCATGCATTATAAGATTGCATGTCAAATTCAGAAGAACATGATCCTAATTGCAGATACAGAGGGCCACACACAATGTGGATATGAGCTCACTTGCAACCCAGTTACATCTAAAATCAACCCCGAGTTTATACAAGAGTATTAAAGTTCCAAAGTTCAAGAAATCCTTATTATATGCTTTATCATCTGCATCAAAACAACTTTGCCTATAATAGCAGCTCTTAGCTACTGATAACTGATAACCGGCCCTCCCAGGAGGACTGCAGAGAGCTGTCCTTAAGGTGTTCTCTCTTGCAGTCCAGCCACACAGAATTTAGCTCTTTCTTGGTGTAGAACACTTTGCTGCAGTCTATACTTACCTTGTTTGGGTGACTTTGGGCCCAGTCAGACAGGACCTAGAGCCTGTCAGAGCCACCGCCTTTAGATGTTTATTCTTTAATGGCCTGCCTATCTCACACCTTTCCTGTCTCCTACAGGCTCCAGCTGCAATGAACCATAATCGAAGATAAGATTCTGCATTATGGTCTTGGCCGATGAATTGCAAAAGAAAATTAATTCTCCATTAGCGGCCACTAAGTGAAGAAAAGAAGCATAGCGTTTCTTGTCACAGATTTAGTAATAGCTGGTCTCTCTTGTGTGCTGAGCTTTGGCACAGTTTTTTAACAGACAGGTCAGCCTGGGAAAAGCACAGTGTACACGGAATGAGCCTGTTCTGAGTTGATCTTCTGGTTCTTTGACTGGCCTCCTTTAGAAGGTTCTACAAGGGGAAATCCACTTGGGATTCATGAACAGAAGTCCAACTTTCTCTAGTGGGAATAGGACAAGAGGGACATTAGCTTCCTTCTTTTCCTAGTAGCTAGGGGAGCTCCGAGATGCTCTGGGGACCACAGTGATGTTTATGGTTAGCATGTTTGCCTCTTTTTCTTCATTGTCATTTTCTGTCCTACCATCTTTTGAAGTTGATTACAACAATTTGTTAAGAGAGGTTAGGTAAAATAAAGCACTGTGTATTTATACAAGTAAATCTCCACTGCTTTCAGAAATATCATCAGAAAGAGCAAGTCCCAAATATCTTCCTTGGAGAAGCAACAGGCAGAGGCAGCTTACCCAGTCCCAAATCCACGACCAGAAGTTATGGCTCTCAAACTTCAAGGAGCATCAGAATCACTCTCTCCCTCCAGACCTCCACTGCAACACACACACATGCACACACACAACACACACACACCTGGGGGTATTGAAAGAGAACTTGTGGGCTCACTCTAGGAATCTAATAGATATGGGAGAAGGTTGAATGTTTATGTTTTTGTTTTGTTATTTTTTTCTTATTCCATGCTAGAGATGGATCCCAGTGCCTTGTGAATGTTAGGCAAGGAGCTCTACCACTGAGCTTCACACAGCTGGTCCTAGACATTTATATTTTTAACAAGCCCCCTGGTGATACTGATGCTGCTTATCGGGACACAGTCAGAACGACTGGCCCGGAGGAGATTATATTTATAATTTCTGTCTCTCCTTTGTGTTGCAAAGGAGAGAGATACATGATCCCATTAAGTTGAGTTCATTATAGTCCTGTCTCAGACTCTTGAGTGTGAAATTACAAGTATGCATCCATTTTCCAGGAAGATGCATCAATAAAGAAGTTATTGACCAGAAGTGTGCCTAAACAGAAGGACAAAATAAAAGGAGCAGGCAGTGTAGTGCCAAGAAGTAATCAAGACATCAGAGAAAAATAGGGTGAAAGAAAATAGTTGAGTAGAAGGTAACATTGACCTGGGGTAAGGATGAACTTTGACCTAAGCCCAAGATATCAGTTAAACGGGGAAGGCAGCTGAAGTGGGCCACTTGAACAGTTAGAAAACAGAAATCTAGTGAACATTGTTCTCAGAACTCAATGCTGAAAACACTTATGCACATATAAGATATAAAGAAACCTGATTGGAGGAGACAATGGATGAGCACCCCTGAGGAACAGAGAGAAGATAGCAGAAATGTGACCAAGACTTGGATTGTAATAGGTTTTTAATATATGCTTGAACATTTTGGTTTTTCCCTATACAGGGAATTGATTATAAGAACTCATCTGGGCCAGACAAGTGCTCTACTGGGCTACAGCACCAGCCCTGATTCAGCTTTCTATCTATCTGTCTGTCTGTCTGTCTTCCTTCCTTTCTTCACTTTGCATTCAATCTCACCCCCCTCTCCTCCCAGTCCCACCTTACAAAATCCCTCCCTTATTTATCCCCTTCCCTTCCACATAGAGAAGGAGAAGCCCCTTTTCAGTGACACCCCACCCTGGGACATCCAGTCTCAGTAGGACTAAATGCATCCTCTCCCACTAAAGCCCATCTTTGTCATCCAGTTAGGAGAAGGGAATCTAATGGCAGGCAACTGAATCAGAGACAGCCCCCAGTCCCATTGTTAGGCATCCTACATGAAAAACAAGCTGCACATCTGCTACAAATATGTAGAGGGTCCTAGATCCAGCCCCTGCATGCTCTTTGGTTGGTGGTTCAGTCTCTGTAAGCTCCTCTAGGCCCAGGTTAGTTGACTCTGTAGGTCTTCTTGTGATGTCCTTGAACCCTCTGGCTTGCTCAGTTTTATCCCTAATTCTTTCACAAGACTCCTCAAGCTCCTCCTGATGTTTGGCTGTGGGTCTCTGCATCTGTTTCCATTCACTGTTGGATAAAGCCCCTCAGAAGACAATAATGCTAAGCTCCTGTTATACATGTTTTTGTGGGTCTGGGTTACCTCACTCAGGATCATATTCTCAAGTTCCTTCCACTTACCTTCAAATTACATGACGTCTTTGTTCTTACTAGCTGACTAGTATCCCATTGTGTAGACATACCACATTTTCTTTATCTATCATTCATTTGAGTGATATCTAGATTGTTTCCAGTTTCAGGCTATTACGAATAAAGCTTCTATGAACATCGCTGAGCAAGTGTTCCTGTGGTATGGTGGGTGATGCAAGTTTCTTAAGCATTGAAAATCCACTAAAGGTTTTGGTTGAGTAGAGTATTACCTTGAACAAGTTTCATTTTCATGTATCTTTGTACACAGCACTTTATATATGTTTAGCATTATTGATTTCTTGTGGCATAGTGGTCTATATAATCAGTACAAAAGAAGGAAGGAGGCAATAAAAGGCATTGGTAAAAAGATAATAAATAAATGGAACAGAAAACCAACCTAAGACCATAGTCTCAAGCCTGGACAACAAGGAAAATTACAAACAAACATAATAAAGTGTGGAGTAGGAGACAGATTTTAAGGAAGTGTAATAATAAGTAAGACAGGGAAGTTTTCTTTTAAAACAAGCCACCAGGAAGAGGAGAGGAGAGGTATCCAGAAGGGAATTCATTCCAGTTTTAATTTACTGAGAACAGAGCTGGAAATGGGAAGTGGGACTCACAGAGATGGTACTCCATCAAACAGAAGAAAACAGTTTCCCCTCTTACTAACTTGTCTGACCTTCCCCATCTTCCTAGGCACCTCACACTAGCCCTTCTACCAGGTTGCATCTGAAAGCCATTATCCAAGCTAAGGAGAGCTACATCTCAGCCCCACAGAAAACAACCTTGAAGTCTGCCTGAGTCCAGCCTATATCTAGAGGCCAGAGCAATTTCCACAGTCTACTAGAGACCTGGGACTCAAATGCCCAATTCTATGGCAACCCTGGCAGGCCTTACTGGCAGCAGTCTGTCACCACACCCTGGGGGCTGGTGCTGCCAAGAGGAGGAAAGGTCAGGCAGGGCTTGAGCCCAGCCAGACAATCAGCTCCCAGTAGAGTTTGAATGTAGCTGGAAGTGAACCAGGAGAAGACATTGCCATGATAGCCAAGGCCAACTAGAATGTCAAGCTAAAAGAAAAATGGGGCCATATACAGTAGAGTTCATGAAGGGAAGGTCTTTCAAAGGTTAGAAGGGAGGACGGGGGCTTCTCAGAGCAAAGGATAATGATAGTTCTATCTGGATTAGAGAGGAGATGAAAGAGAGTAGAACACTTAAGTTACAACTAGAAACTTCTAATTTTTTTTAATTTTGTGTGTGTGTGTGTGTGTGTGTGTGTGTGTGTGTATGTGTGTGTGGTGTATGTGCATGTTTGTATATGTGTGTGCCTGTGAGAGAAAATGTGTGTGCATGTGTTTGTTATTTTCCTTGATTTTATTTTATCTTATTTTGTTAGACAAGATTACACGGAGCCCAGAGTTCACAGGCTCACTAGGCTTGCTGGCCAGAAAACTGTGGGAACCTACCTGTCTCCCTGCAACCACCCAGCATGCACACACTGCTGAGGCTACAGGGATAGACTACGGTGCCTGGTTTTTCTGTTGGTGATCCAGACTCATGTCCTTGTGCTTTGAAAGCAGACCCTTCATCAGCTGAGCTTTCTCTCTGGCCCAAGAGATGGAAGATTCTGAAAACTCCAGGGAAAGCTGAGAGAGTTAGGAGACTGAAATTATTATAAAGACTTAGAAGGAAATGAGATCCACATGAGATGTACAGAGCGAAATGAAGGAGAATTGCTTTACTATCCTTGAGTTGGAGAGGATTTAGCTGAACTAAATGTGGATGCATCCCCTGCATCCTCGACTGGCTACTGAATTCAAGCCAGCATGAGTCTAATGGCTTTAGGGTTTCTCTGATACTCCTGCTGTTCGGCTAATGTGGAGAATGATCGAGCGTTCTGATTCAGGAGCTGTCTAGTTGTCTTGAAGAGATGCTCTGGAGAACGGAGAAGAAGAGGCATGGGGTGATGATCCCAAGGTCATAGGTGGGTGGTAAATGCAAATGGAATCTTCCTAGGGTCAAGCCCGAGCAACCTGGAAAGTAGGAAGGGAGCCCTATCAGTCAGCTCGGAGGTGAAATCTACAGTGAAGAGCTGAGGAAATTAAATTTGTACCTGGAAAATTGCACCGGAAAGTGACTTAAAGTGGGGTATGGTAGCACACACCCGTTATCCTTGCAGAGGGAAGACAGAGCAGAATAATCTCAAGTTCAAGTCCAGCTTCCAGGGCAAGGCTATCTCAAGATCAAAATGACATTAACAACAAAACAAACAATCAAAAAAAAAAAAACTGGCCAGAGACTAGAAAGCATCAGCCTGCTAATTATAACAGGGTATCTGTGGAAAGTGCTGGAGTACTTCCTGCGTGTAAAGAATAGTGGACGTTATTTTATAGGCAGAGCTTCTTGAGTAATAAAGAAGAGTGCAAGGCAGGCGCGGTTGCTACCTTACACGGGGAGGACTTGAGTTTAGAGATATCAAACATCTCCTATATGTTTCTAATCCAAGCCTGAGTCCTCGGCAAGATCCACTTCACTTTACCACTATAGTCTATTCTGGTGTTCCTCTCTAGATGCTGTAACACCAAGCTAGTGGAGACTCACAAGAACAAAACTGTACTGTGCAGCTTGGGTGGCTGCAGACACTCCAAGCTGACCACAAGAAAAGAGCAGTGGGCTAGGGATAGAGCTTGGCAGCTGAGTTGTGCTCCTGAGGCCCTGGGCTCAACACTTTAGCTCCACAGAAAAAAAAAAAAGAAAAGACCGATATTATCTATTGTGTTTTTTATCATAACAAAGGATGCCATGCTTGTCTCGTTGGAAGAAAAGCAAGAATTAGAGAAATGTATGGGTTACAGCATTAATTTTTTTCTGTCTAAGAAATAGGGGGAAAAAAAATAAAAGCAGACTTTGAACTTTTTCCATGTTCTGTAAAGATGTATTACTTTAAAGTCAGAATGAGTCAGCCAAAAAGAGGTCATTCTTAGCTTTTCCTGAAGCGCTGTTTTCTCAAGCATACTCCCAAATATTAGATCCTGAAAAAAAGAAAAAGAAAGGGTTTGTGATGTCCAAAGTAAACCAGCCAGAGGCAAGAGTAGCACTCGAATGTCTCTTTAATCATTACAACTTTTCCTTCTACTTCTCAGCATGGAAACCTAACTACCAGCCCATAGGTGGTTTTGATCAACACTTTACTATCTTCAATATATGCAAGGACATCATTATCATCAGGATGTTAACATTTCTGACTTTTGCCCAAAGGAACACAGGATTACAATTATGAAAATTATAGTCTCTTAATTTCCTTGAGAAGTTTACTTTTAGATTATGAGTATGTATGTGTTGGCAAGGAGAGAAAGAGAGAGAGAGAGAGAGAGAGAGAGAGAGAGAGAGAGAGAGAGCAAGCGCGCGCGCTCTTGAAGGGCTTTAGGTTTTCATTTTTGCAGGTTCTACCTTAGTTCCTGCAGTCTTAGAGGCAATGACAATGGCCCCGAGGAAAAGAGGCTCTGAAGTAGGCTAAGGAATAGGCCTGGGTCGCTCTGATCTTTCAGGATCAGAACAAAGATGTGTGGCATGCCAGGCAGCTTTGGCCGTGTTAAGAAGCTAGAGTTCAGCATGCCCTGCTTTTTATATTCTTTGGAAGGAACAGAGCACCAGGTGTGATTCTCTGGTTCCCTGCCCAGGTTTGCAGGCAGAGAACCCGTCGCTCTCACCCACAGCCGGACCGATTCCCAATCTTGAGCATCAGGCAGATTTCAGGCTGCGAATTCAACTCAGGGTAGGCAGTAACTAGCCACAGGGCAATGGAAGAGACTGTCTAAGGGATACAGTAGACTAGGATTATGTGCAAGGAGAAGCCTTTCTTGTGGTTAATTTACCTCAAGAAAAAAACAGAAGTTAATTTTTGTATTTACAGTACATGTGTTTTTCAAAACTATTCTTTAAAGGCCTTTGCTCCTGTAGCCCCCACCTCTGAGAAGTTAAGGAAAACAAAGGGAAATGATCCATTACCTGTGGTGTTGACACTGAAGAAACTGAGTGGTCCTGGGTATTCACCAGTTCAAACATCTTTCACTATGTTCAAGTTTTTGTGGCAGTTAGAAAGAATAGAAGAACTAACCCATATCAAAGCGATTAAGCATTTTGGATGGTAGCGATTAAAATACAGTGCTTCAGCACTAGAGAAACTTAAAAAAGTAAAACTTTTACTGACTGTGAAAGAATATCTGATGTTTTGATTTCGCAAGTATATTCTACAAGTGAACTTCTCAAAATATATTTTTAAGGCCTGAAGAATGTATGACTATGGAAAAAAAATAATTACCTTTTTCAAGTCGAGAGGAGGAAAACTGTTGGAACTCTTTAGGCAATGCCTATCCAAAAAAAAAAAAAGTTTCTTGGAACACACTTCATTCTCTAAACCTTCAAAAGCCTATCATTTATCATTAATTTTGAAATAAAACAGGAAATACCTGTACTAAGAGAACCTTTGAAAACAAGCAGAATAATTGGCAAGGAATATTTTGGGAGGCACTGACAATAATGTAATGCCTGGATTAGTCTTTTAAAAATCATGAAATTGTAGCTGGGAGGCATATGTAGCTGCAGAGTCGGCATCCAGCACCAAGCATCGTAACTCAGCTCTCTTGATATTCTGACAGATTATTTAACAAAAAGCACATGGAAGATATTTCCAGAGCCCAATGGCAGTGCTGTAACAGAGCTCATGGGTATACCTGAACACAGTTTTGTGAAGGGCAGTCTCCACCAAAGAGGAAAAACAAATCTAAAAGATATCCTCTATGTCTGTATGAATATCTTTACGTGTGTATGCATTCACACATGTAATACTGGAATGTTCCATTTTAAAAGGATTCAGGAACGGCTGTATCGACTTGTCTCCCTTTCTTCTTAATTGTTCTATTTGAAGTGGTGGAGATTAAATCCAGAGCCTTGTGCATGCTACCTGTGCCGCCGCCCTCCACCAACACACACACTTCAGCTGAGTGTAGCCCAGTCCCCTAGCTCTGGTTTGCTTCCCTCTCCGGTTCCTGGAAAGGTGTGTGATGAATGCTAGGATGTCCATCTACACTGTCTGCTCTGATTCCTCAAACAGGGCTTGGGTTTCCACCCTTAGTGTCTTAGCTTAAGCTATGTTCCTCTATTTCATTTTGCCCTGAGTTCATTCAAGTGGAATCTCTCCTGGCATCTACTATTGCTTACTGCCCCCTTCTTACGGTACATTTTACTTTACTTTTAAAGTAACAGTTCGATTGCTTTCCATTCTTCCTTTCTCTTGATGATACTTCCTCACAAAAACTAGCTGATACATTTTTTTTTAAAGATGATATTTATTTCCACCTAGCTAAAACAAAAACAAAAAAACAAAACAAACAAACAAACAAACAAAAACACTAACTAACGGGAAACCATTCGGCTGCACTGGTGCCAACATTCTGAGTTCCTCCATAAACCAAGACAACTCAGAGTAACTGACTCAGTCTGAAATAAACTCCAAGTAGGAACTTTACCAGTTGGATGGCTAGGGAACTTTTGAGAGGTTTAACTGCTCAGATGCTTTCTCTGTCTGGTTGTCTGTGTCCACCTTAGGAAGGTTTTCCCCTGGAGCCCCTTTAGGGATATCTGAGGCATCTGTAGTCAGGGGAAGCCACAGTTTTATCTGCTCAAAGAATCCCTTTGGAACTTGTTGAGTCTAAGAGGCTGCCCTTGAGTTTGCTGTGACCTGCCCCCCAGACCTTGATTCTGCCTCCTACGTGCTGAGATTACAAGGGTATACAACCAGGGCCAATTTGTTCAAGTACATGCCTCATACAACCCTATAGAATATTACTCGGTATAGTGATGTTTTTCATATAAAGAGTCCTTTAAGTTTTTTGATAAACTAGAAAGAGTTTTTCTGGATTGTATTGCTAAGACTTTATGCTCATCGAACTAACAGAGTTCACTTTTAATAGTTCATTGAGTCTTGTTTACTCAGAGATCTTTTTTTTTTTTTAAAGTCATTTAAGTCTAGAGATAGAGCTTTAGGGTAGAATGCTAGCCCAGCATACACCAGACTCCGTCAATAGCACCACAGAACCAAACACCAACACACATTTAAGATTAACTGGTTAGTATTATCAGCCCCCCCCTCTCCACCCCCTGCCAGCTCTCCCATTCTGCACAGGTGAGGGGCAAGGGCAGCTCCGCACAGTGATTGGACATCACCATGGTCTCAGGTGGCAGCCCAGACATCTGCATGGCCTTTGATTGTAACACAGGCCTTGAACGGCAACATAGACGCTGACTAACGTAGACCATGGACCAGACATGGTCCCTGACAGAAGCTTGTTGCCTAGATGTCACGATGGCCTCAGGTGGCAGCATAGGCCACTCAGATCAGAATGTTACCAAGCAGCAGCATGGCCCTCAGATATTCACACGGTCTCGGATGGCACAGACCACAGACCACAGACATCTAATTGGCTTCTGGTGGTAACTTGGGCCATAGACTTTTACAGAGACCCCAGCTGCAGCAAGACCACAAACCCAGACATGGCTCTTGGTGGCAGCCTTGGCCAGGACATCACCATGGCCTCAGGAGATTGCTCAGTCTCCTCATATCTGTCTGAGTTTCCAGTTCTATCTTTCTCCACAGTGAATGAACCCTCAGCTTGACTTTCTCTCCCACCTCTCCATCACACATTGGTCCATTGTAGTGGTGCCTGGGGCAGGTGCATCGGTGTCTTTTGCTACCTCCCCGGCCAGCAGGGCTGAGGAGGACACCCAACTATTGTTTGAACCAATTCCTCTTTACACTTACAACTTTTTCACCAGAAAATAAAAACCATCATAACATGACAGCAGGTTAATGATAAATTATAAATTTTAAAACACAGATTTTGAGAAAGGTCAGTTTTTTAATATCTTCACCACACCCCACTATGCTAGTACCTAGCACTAACAAAGAGCATCACACACCTATTTATATTTCAGGCATTTGAGGGATGTTATTCCATGACTTTCAAAGGCATACTGAGTCTAATCCATAAACCAGACAATTTTCCAGGTGCTAAGTTTAATAAAAGAAAAATAAGACTCCAACTTAAAAGTTTTCCTTTGTTTTTTTTTTTTTTTGAAAGAGACAAGTTAAATTTGTGTCAGTGTGGAAATAGGGTTCCCAGATAAAATTCAAGATGTTCTGTTAAGTGTGGATTTTAGATAAACAATAAATACAATGATAGTAACAATATGTTGGTATTAGTTACTTTTCTTGTTGCTCTAACAAAACACCTGGATAAGCACCTGGAGGAAGAAAGGTTTTATCTTGACTTACAGTTGCAGGGGACACAGTCCTTTATTATGGGGAAGGCTTGGAAGCTGGAGCAGAAAGTAGTTGGTCACATTACGTCAGTAGTTAGGAAGGAGAAAGTGGAGAGGAAGTGAGGCCCAACTAGCATTCCTCAAAGTCTTCCCCAGTGACCCACTCCTTCAGTCAGTTTTCATTACTTAAAGGTTCCACCACGTTCCAAAACATCACGACAAGCAGGGGAACAAATGCTCAAACACAGGAGTGTGTGGGAAATATTTCACATTTAAACTACAATGTTCCAAGTAATGTCTGCAATATACTCACAGGAAGATCTAGTCTGTCCAACTGAAATGCAGATTTAACTGGAAATTCTGGCTAGTTTGTCAGTTTGTGCTTGGAGTACAGATCTTACGAACGGCAGGATTGCAGGTGAATCACCACTTGGAATGTATTTATGTAGTTATGTATTTATTTTTATTTTATATATATGAACACTCGGTCTAAATGCACACCAGCAGAGTCAAACAGATCCCATCACAGATGGTTGTGAGCCACCGTATGATTACTGGAAATTTAACTCGGGACCTCTGGAAGAGCAGCCCATACTCTTAACCTCTGAGCCATCTCTCCAGCCCCTGGAATGTATTTCTAAAAGACTTTTTAAAACGGAAAAAAGGATAGGGATTTATCAAGTGCTCCCTCACACCCTTAGCCCTTTTGTTCCCTGTGCTCAGGCAGAAGAAACTCATGTCACCCCCTTCCCATGGATCTTGCATCCAGACTCCAGATCCACAGTTCACAATCATGAACCAATAATATTTGAGAGAAATGTTATATTGTTGCTGACATGTGCTTTGTTATTAGACTTATGGTGTTTGCACCCATACTGAACACATGTAGATTTATGTTAATATATGTCTAAACATTATATTACATATTATAAGTGATCCACAGAAGATGTGAAATATACTAGTGCACATTTCATGTATCTATTGGAGTGGAAACTTAAGGATTCTTTGGAAAGTTGGTTGGATGATATTTTGCTGAGGCAAACACATGAAAGAACTTTTAGTTGAAGTGGACACAGGTAAAAAGCTAAGGCAGACTCCTGAAGGAACATTTAGCTAAATCAGACACAGGTGAAAGGATGTTCTGCTAAAGCAAGCATGTGAAAGGACACATGTGAAGGATTCTTTGCTAACAACACACATGTATTGGTCTGCCTAACACTCTGTGGTTGAGCTGCATTTTTGGGGGGACTCCATAGAGAGAAATGTACCAAAAAACTTCTGGTGGTGTGGCTTCTTGCCATTCCGTGCTGACTGGCAGAGTGAGGTCAGCTGAGCCAGATGCACCTGCTGAGGCAAGACCTGTGGAGGACACATTCTGTTTGGAGGGCATAAATAGGACTCACAGAGCGTGGCAGAGGCTGGGCTTGACTTGCTTATAGAGCTAGCTGTGCAACTCTTGTGGGTCTCATGTCTTCACTGATCTTCACTTCCCTGAGAGGGGCACGGCCTAGAACTTCTCCTGGCCATCTCTCCCTGGTCCCTCCTGCTGACTAGTGCTGAGGCCTGGCTGTCACTGCTAGGTAGTGGCACCGCTGCTGATCTGTGTTTGCTGTCCTGACTCTACCAACCTGTGCTGCTGGTGTATCAGCCGTGTTTGCGAGTGGATCCAGCTGCCATTGCCTGCTGAGCTGTGAACTGAACTGCTGATTTCCAGACAACACAGATGGAGTTGCTCCAAAGAACTTTTCTAAACAGGCCCAGTTCCCCTGTATCCTTTCTTTCCCACTACCTCTGGTGGGTGGTGGGCTAGAAGGGGAGTTAAAGTGTTTAAAAACCATCATTAAAAATGATATTTGAAAAAAATTAAAGTTATAATCTGTACTATCCTTTTCTTTACAGATACACAATCCTATGGATTTGGTTTCCAAATTTCCATCATCAAATAAAGGAACCGAGAAGGGATACATAGCATGAAAGTGCGTAACACGTGTGTTACCTATGGGTAGCTAACCACATTTGGATGAAATAAACTAGAACTCATGATGGAAAGTTGAAAGCATTTTTGTTTTCTTTCTTTTTTGTTTCCCCAAGTGAACCTTTCATTTTAATCAGATCTACCAAGCATTGATTGGGGTGACATATCTGACAAAGCCATAGACTTCTATCAAGCAGCATCAGTGTAGTGTAAAAAGTAAGTCAAGGAACTCAGTAGCCTCCTATCAACCTTATGAGCGACTGAATTTCTGGGGAAGGACCTGCATACATAATTCCCTGCCAAGAACCAGGATGCTACACTTCTGAAGAAGGGAAGTGTGGATTAAGGCATTCCTTTTTTGTTTTGAAGGAGATTGTAATAGAAATATATTAAAGATAGCCTTAAATATCCAACAGTCTTCTAACTTACAACTTAAATCAAAGTTGTAGGAATCTACAGGTCTCTATAAAGAATTCTCTTCACAGGACAGCTGTAGTTCATGTTAAAACACAAAAACTTTGTGCTATAGACTTACAAAAAAACACGATATATATATATATATATATATATATATATATATATACACACACACATACATATATATACATACACACACACACACATATATATATATATATATATATATATATATATATATATATATGAAAGCTCAGATTCTGCATCAAGCATTACTCAATCTTGCCTTTTGATACAAACCTGAATACAGCCAAATTATGAATCATTCCCTTAATAGTCTAGTTGACGAAACGTAAAATGGATATGCACTTTCAGGAAAGGAGGCTTTGTCAGCTTTAGCAGTGTCCTTGACACACTGAGCTCAGCTGAAGTCCTGACCTGTGAGGACCAGGGGAGATACAGAAGTCCAGAAGTAAAGGAAGAGACACACCCAGCAGGAGCCCATTTTGACCCACACAGCTACCCACTCTCTGGATACCTTCTGGAATTTGGCATCAGGGCTGTGCCAGCTGGTTCTGGTCATCATGTATCATGGCGTAGAAGGAGGCACAGCAGAGCATCAAGTGGAAAAAGGAGTAGCTATACTGCCCCCCTCCTTCTCGTTGTCTATAGCCCTCCAAGGCTGTCCATCTTCTTCATCACTGGCTCCATCGGTGGTATCGCCAAGGATAACACTGTCACTCCCAGACAGGGTCAACTTGTTAACTTGGCTGTTGCTTGAAGTACGGATGCTAGAATATATAAGGCAGACAACAAAGGATAGTCAGTCTCCAACATCATCAAAATTCATAAAGTGTCCACGTTGTGATGGTGAAGCATAGGCAGGAGCAAGAGTACTCGAAAGGATGTAGAGGCTTGAAAAGGACAGCAAGGCAGCATACCAGAGTCTTGGGTTTCCTTCCTCCACTCAATTTACCCATGATTCATTCCAAGAGTAAGCCACGTCTACCAAGAGCACAAGCTGGATGAAAATGAAAAAGTGGCCCCCAACATCCCAGCACTAAACCAGACTTTAGTGAAATGGCCCCCAAGGATGTAGAAAGATCAAACCATGATACCAATAATAGCAGCATTTCTGAAGAACCAAAACCCACTGTGGACTGCTGCTCTGAGATCTTTACTTGTTTTGACTTTTAACATGAGCAAAAAGAAGGCAAAGAAAAAAATGGCTACAGCAAAGTTGATCTGATACACAGCTTTAAAATGGACCAGCACGTCACAATCTTTCTCTACCTTTGTATCATCCATCTTGATTTGAAATCCTCCTTTGCAAGAATCCAGGAATCTTCTTCAACTGAGTTTGTATGCCTTCTGTCATCATGATCCAAGACATAACAGTGCCAAGGATGGGAATAGAAGCGTGGATGAGCCGAGTTACAGTGGAATTCTTACTGTGGGACAGCAACTACACAACAGACATGACGCACCACCACAGAGGCATGGAACCCAGCTGGCAAGTGAGAAGAGGAAGGCCCCCATAGTGATGCTGGGGCAGAGACTCACCACTCTGAGTGGATCCCTGCGCGGTGGCTAACTCATTCTTGTTTTCTTTATATGTATGTGTCTGTGTATGGTAAAGACATAGGAATATCTAGGTTTAATAATACTAAATATATTCATTCAGTTAATATTTCATGATGGTCTATTCTGTGTCAGCCATTATTCTCAGCACTAAAATTGTACAATAATAAGCAGAGGCCTGCTTTCAGTGAGTTTACAAGCTAGTGGAGCACAAAATGCATGTTGAAGTGATTTCGCTTTTGATATTAGATATTGGTTTTGGTGAGAAATGTTAAGACAAATCTATTTGAAGAAAAAGCCTTAGCCAGTGTTATATAGATTAATTGTATTACTTTGGGATAGAAGTCTTTGAAGATCAGGACTGGGTGTATCACTATAGGGCAGAAAAGCTGTATTCTTGACACTTTTTGTGACATTATCATTTCCCATGACTAGCTCACTAGGAAAAACACAACTCAGAAGTTAATGAGTGGCCAAGGCTTCCTTACTCTTAGCAATGTTAAGCAGATTTGGAGCAGACAGACACAGTGATAGAGTAGATCATTGGACCACAAATTAGAATAGGCAGGGGGAGGTTTTCCTGGGTTGGCCTTCTAACCAGAAACTAGCCTGAAGGGATCTTGAGTCACAAAGTAGCTAAACTGACACTTTTAAGAGTTACTCCCATGCTACCCTGCCATTCCCGAGAAAGTGTCTAATCGTCAAGTTGTCAGGTGTGTGTGCCTGGGAAGGGCAACTTAGGGATTTTCCTTCAGGATTTTGAAGTTGAGTCATTGACTTGAAGAGGATCCTTACAGCATTAATATGGAAATGGTATGAGGGACAGCAATGTTCATACTCTGCGGGATGCCAGGCCCACGGTCATTCATGTTTGTCTATACTGTTATTGGGTTTTGTTTGTTTATTTTTTGTGAGTGATATCTCACTATGTTGCCTAAGCTAGTCTTTAACTTGTAGGACCTACTATGTCAACCTGGCATGAAACTGAGACTACAAGTACTTAGCAGCCCTGTAAATTCTTTTTTGGAAAATAAAAGTATCTTTTAGTTTTTTTGTTTTTTTTCTTTAATTGGAAATGATATCTGCAACTTTTTCACAGTTGGTATCTTTTATGCATTTACTGTGTGTGTTGTGTCTGTTTTTGTGTTTGTGTGTATGTCTGCGGGCTGTTGTGTGAAATCCTGATGGCGCACAGCATTTTGATACTGTGCCTTTCTAGCTACTCTGCTGGTTTTAATCAGGAAGCCTTTGCTTTCCAGCCACCCGCAGAGGGTTCTGCTTCCCAGAGGTTGTATGACTTCTTTACATTTTCGGGACTAGTTGGTAGAAGAATTGGAATTTGAACCCAGATTAGCTTTGAGCTCCCTTTTTAGGACAACAGGGAACCACTATTCATTCTCAGCCATAGCTGGCAATGTACCGTGTCTTCTCATTTTCTTCCATTGTCTCTCTGGTCAAGATGGGTCTTAGACTCTGTGCTCAGAACACAGAATTAGCATTTAGTAGGCAGTCTGTACTGAAATACTGGGAAACTAGGAGCACATACTGTTCATTATCATAAGGAAGCATTTAAAGTGCTTTCAGATAAGAGAGTTTCACTGATACTGGAGTACATGTGTTCATAGATACTGAAATATGTAATAATATCTAAGCTTTATATTTCTGTAGTTTAAGAGTCAAAACCCAGAAAACATAATGTTTAATTTTGTAGCTATTCCTTGACGTCCAGGACACACAATCAAGCACAGGCTTCTTGGGTTGGGGATTGTGGTTTTACTCAGGAGTACACTACCTGCCTAGCTTGAGGGGTACTGCTCTAGCCTCTCTCCACAGCATGGCAGCTGTTTTAATTGTCCCTCCCCTAAAAGAAAAAGCAGACAGTAGGGTTTTATGGTTTGTTTGTCTGTTTATTGTTTTGGGCAAATTTAAACGGCAATCTAGTCAAGTGGTGGTGTGGTACAAGCCTTTAATCCCAGCACTCAGAGACAAAGGCAGGCGGATCTCTGAGTTCAAGGCCAGCCTGGTCTACAAGAGTGAGTTCCAGGACAGCCAGGACTACACAGACAAACCCTGTCTAGAAAAGCATACCTCACCACCCCACTCCACCCCCAAAATAAAAATAAGTGGCAATATAGTGAAAACTTATTTTAATTTTTAAATAATTTATCTTTTATTTAAAAATTCAGGCAGAATATCATGTAGATCAGGCTAGCCTTCAACTAGGTAGCTGAGAATGACCTTGATCTCCTGATCTTCCTGTCCCTACCTCTCAAGTCCTGGAATTAACAGACATGCACTATCATGCCTGGCTTTAAATAACCTATTTCTGCAAACAGACCAGAGCCCTCTCATGCTCCTCTACAGACCACCCCAAGCATAAAATGAAACTTAAGCAGCTTTTTAAGGAATATATTTCACCAGCCGTCAATTAAAATAATGGTTGCTTGTAATTTTTTTCTCTCAGAGGTTAGTCCTCTTTCTATATTAATTTATACCATTACAAAAACATTTTTAGCTGCGAGATATTCAAATGTTCATTTTCCACAGAATATTTGAAAGGTTTCTCAGTAGATCCTGGGAATTCATTTCAATAGACTCTTTATTTGGTCAGTCAATAATTTTACTAGCAGTTGTTGAGAGCCAGTTATGTGCTAGACACTGGCTTGGTGCTGAGGGGCACAAGGCTCAAAAGCACAGTAGCTCTACTCAACAGTCCTTTGATAGACGTTTAATGAAAACTCACATGTTCCTGGTGCAAGCTGCTATGATTCCTCCAGGCCTCATTAAGTAATCTCTGCTACATTGGGTCACCTGATGTAAGTCTCCCTACTTAAGACAATGAATGCCTGCCTGAAGGTTTGTTTTGTTTTGTTTTTATTGTTGTTTTTTATATAGTCTCAAAACTTCTTACTAATCTATCAAGAAGGTCATATCAACTCTCTGGCTCTGCAAAGTCTGGCGTATGAAGTCAAATATTAATTAGAGCCAGGGTAGCATAGGGATGTAAGTGACTTATATTCTGTACCACACAATTCAATGATGTTCTCACTTATCCAAGTCAACACTGGGCAACAGTCCCAGTGGTTTTTCTGCATCTCAGGGATGTGAGCTCAGTCAAGCATCCTGGGAGGTGGGGTTGGGGATGGGGGAGAAGACCTCAGTTTCTATTGATATCCAGAATATCATTAGATTAGAAAACCATACTTGCTGGGGTCAAAGGCAGCTTCCAAGTCTCCAGTGCTCCTCCCAAGTCTGAACACTCAAGGTGAAAGGATGGTAAAGTGTCCCAGATCGGGGAGAATTATTATCATTGGGAATTTATTCACAGGCCCACTCCTAGCTGGTGCAGACTGTAGTTTGTGCAAAGGCTCGAGGTGTTCTTCCTCACCACATTTATTCTGCAGTGTATTATCCCTGGGGAGACAAAAGGAGAGGCCCTGTGTGTCAGGGGTGGGTGAGGGAATGCAGCAGGCACAGCTCTGTCTTAGCTACTTTTCTATTGCTATGAGGAGACACCATAACCAGTGCAACCTATAAAGGGAAGCATTGAACTGGGGGCTTGCTTACAGTTTCAGAAGTTGAGTCCATGACTATTATGGCAAGAAACATGGTGGCAGGCAGCCAGGCCTGGTGCTGAAGGGGAAGCTGGGACCCTACATATTATGTGCAAATTGGAGGCAGAGAGAGGGGGGGAGGGAGAGAGGGGGAGAAGGAGAGGGAGAAGGAGAGGGAGAGGGAGAGGGAGAGGGAGAGGGAGAGGGAGAGAGAGAGGGAGAGGGAGAGAGAGAGAGAGAGAGGCTGTAGTCATCCCTAATGACACATCAACATGGTTATACCTCCTAATCCTTAGTTCTACTAACTAAGAACTAGGCATTCAAGCAAATGGGCCTATGGAGGGGGTGGGTATTCTCAGTCAAACTATCACAGGGATCTTTACCAGGTATGGGAATGGGATGGGGATGTGAAGCTAGGAGGTAAAGATGGGCAGCAAGGACATGTTTGTACATATGTGCCTCAGAGCAAGAACTTGGAATCTTCTCTGCATGTCATATATCTCCCACAGGGAGGCACAAAGTGCTTTATTGAATTCATCCCTGTCTTGTATCTTATAGCTGGTGAGGAGGGATGACTGGTTACAAGTTTTCTGAAAACACACTTTACCTTCTAGATGAACAGAAAGTTCTGTGCATCCTTATAGAAACTGCAGCTTTTGGTACCCAGGTTTTGATGAATGAGTACAGTTTCTTATTAACTTCTCTCTTCTCCACATGCTGGTCACACCACATCAGGAAACTGAGGTCTTCTCCCCCATCCCCCACCCCACCTCCTGGGATGCTTGACTTAGCTCACATCCCTGAGATGCAGAAAAACCATTGGGACTGTTGCCCTTCCTAGCAGCAGCCGGCCATATATACCATAATTAGAATGTGGGTGCTGCCTTGGAGCTTTTGCTCAGCACTGACTCCCTGGATTCTACAACACTGTCTAAAATCATGTGCCTTAGTTGCCTGAGATTCTAGGATGAGAAAGACAAGCGATATCTCTAACTGTTTCTTAGAATGAACATGTGAACATATAGCTTGCAGCTCAGATTAGTGTTGCGAGCACCTGTGAACATTCTGTTGGTCAAACCCATTAGTGTCCCATTATTAGAATGAGAGTTGGTGGCATGCCAAATGTCTTCCGTTTTGACAGCAAAGTGGAAATGATGGCCAACTGGCATTCACGGAGCTTCTCATCACGGAGTTAACTGATTTTATATCGATATTTTCAGTTTCCTCATTTGCTTTTGCTTCCTTCCTGGGCATCGTCTTTATAGTTGTTATTTCGGATCAGTTTTTGTAATTCTGGTATTAAGTGTGACAGCTATGTAAACAAGACGTAAGGCATTATTGGTTTATCAGTAGAAGATGTCTGGTCCATTGCCAAGATTCATTGATCTGTTTATTATGACCCTACCCAGGACAATTTTAGTGGCAATTGAAAAAATTGTCTCAGGGTTTCACTTACAGAAGTCCTGTTAATTTATTAACCACCATTTGAGGGCTAGCTCATCATATAATCTTACCAGCATTGTTATGACACTTGTTATAATCCACTGCAGCCAGGGAGCCATATCCCAATTATATGTTCCATTGTTTCACTCGTGATATGAGAGCGATACAAATTGTTGATGATAATTATGTTGATTTTTCAGCAGTTTGCAAATTAGTAAATTAGTACATTTAGAAATATAAATATACCCGAAGGCTAATATGTGTGTTGGGACTAGTTAAAGAGTATTTATTTAGTGCCTACAGAGTGTGTGGTGGACTATAACAGGCACAGTGGTAGAGAATACCAGCAACGGCTTTAAACAAACAAGGAATCCACTCTGGCACAGGCTGTAGTTTGTGCTAGATAGAGATGAACATGCCTTACTAATCCTGTCTGTTCTTTCTGGCCACCAAGCATCTGGAAACAATGGCATATAGCAATAATTTGTGACTTGCCATTGTCTCATGGGTTGTCTGCCTATTTACGGCTGATGATACCTGGCCTCAGTTATGACAGATGAGCATCTGTCTAAAGAGTCCTTGGGGCAGAAAGGAAACCCAGCCCCCGTGCATCGCATTTGGTGCTACCTGTGTGCTGGGCCCCTCTATTCTTTTCCAATGGGCCTCTCATCCTCAGGGAATCAGGGTCAGCTTCCCCATGGGTAATGTTCTAAAGGGAAGAGGAAGCTACAAGGCTTACTGAGGTCAAGCCATACAACCTGCATCCCCTTAGGTTAGTCACATTCTACTGATCAGAAGACCTGAGGCTAGACCAGATTCACAAGGTTAAGAAATAGATGGCCCTTCTTATGACAAAAGCAGCAAGGTTATATGACCTAGGCACATACATTAGTACACATACCAAGCAGGCAGTGTCTTAGTTAGAGTTTCTTTTGTGATGAAACCAACTTGGGGAGGAAAGGGTTTATTTTACATTATGGCTGGAATTCGTGGAAGCCAGGTTAAGAATTTACAGTGCTGGGAATAGGAACTGGAGCAGAAGCCATGGAAGAACACTGCTTACTGGCTTGCCAACCATCTTGCTCAACCTACTTTCTATAGCACCAGAGAGCAGGAGCTCAGGTATGATTCCACTCATGGTGGTCAGGGCTCTCCCACATCAATCATCAATGCAGAAAAAGAAACACACCACAGCCTTGCCCACAGGCCAACCTAGGGAGCCATTTTCTCAACCAAGGTTCCCTTCCTAAATGACTCACGTGTGTGGAGTTGACATCAAACCAGTCAGCACAGTGGATTATATATCATGTTTTGTAATCTATAACATTTGTATGAGAAATGAGCCCTTTATAGGAGTTATTCTTATGCTTCAAAACTCCTGATCTATTAAGAGCAGTCTTTTCTTATACCTCAAGTTCATATAGATTCCATTTCCAGTAGATTTCTCTTCCTATATTGTCTCAAATTCTTTAAGTATAGAAGGGCTTTGACATACGATTTTCTTGTCAAAGAGTTTGGTTAAGTGTTCTGAAACTAGTGGACTTTCAGTTATACTTTAAAAGTTGCTAGCCCGGATAACTGTAGAGCCCTGGAAACAGAGAAACTAAGTTTGCATTCCCAGTGTTAAGTCAGTTTATCTTCAGTTGCTTTTAATTTTCTGAGCCTGGAGGCACTGTATTATTTAAACTTTTAAGAAAACCTAATAAAAAATAATGGGTTCTAAAATATTGCAGCACTCTAGAAAACATGTTATTAATTGTGAGGTAGTTTGCATGTGCTCTGTGTGTAAACTGTACCACTTTCTGCAGCTGAACACTGTTCACACATTAAATCCTCAGCTTTCATTTAAGGGTCTTCTTGAGAGAGATCTTTGCTGAACTTTATTGACCATTTCATTTATTTGGGATTTAAACCATTTTCTGAATCAGTTTTTCACTCTCTTACTTGAGAAGTCAAAAGATACAAAAGGCTGCATCCAGTCAAACTCTCACTATCCCTCAGTGCTCCCTGTCTGAGAATTACATTCTCAATTCCTTGTGTGTTCTTTTAGAGATAATTTGCCTCACAGTTTATCCATGCATGTTAATGCACAAAAGGCAGCATGCTGGACAGGGGCTCTTCACCGTTTCCCCTCTCTGTGTCTTATTCAATCTCAGTGTGTAAAGATATGCTCATTCTTTCTTTAGAGCTAAAAAGTATCGTTTAATATTTCTTGTATCCTAACTTCTTTAAATACTATTGAACTAACATTGGCTAGGATTCTGTTTTTTGTTTGTTTTGTTTTTGTTTTTGTGTTTTTTCCCCAGATCAAGTTTCTCTGTGTAGCCTTGAACTCAGAGAGACCTGCCTGTCTTTGCCTCCAGAGTGCTAGGATCAAAGGGGTAAGCCCCCACTGCCAGGCTGGTTTCCTGCCTTTTGTCATTCCAAACAAAGCTACCACGGAAGACAATGCTGCTTTCCTCAAATAGAAATACACCTAGACTTTTCTAGAAATTCAAAGGGTACATGCTTTTGTAATTATGACACATGCTGCCAAATGGTTGTCTGTCCATTATGGCCAGGAAAACAGGGCAACAGGAGCCAGAAGTTGTCTGGTTATGCTTCATCCACACATAGAAAGCAGAGACAGAGATATAACAGAGAGAGAGAGAGAGAGAGAGAGAGAGAGAGAGAGAGAGAGAGAGAGAGAGAGAGAGAGAGAGAGAGAAAGACCAGGATGTGGGGCCCCTAGCCATGTGCTTCGTCCAAAATTTCTACTCCTAAAGACTCCACAGTCCCCCCAAATAGCACCACAATTGTATAGGGAAGACGTCTCTTATCTGAACCCCACCCAGATGAACCCGTTTATACTTTTCACAGCAGTATGTTGATGTGCCTGGTGTCCACACTTGTGTGCAGGAAAGTATTAAAATGGTAATTATTGACTTCAGTCACTATTATTGCAAGTGGCTTTTCTATAATATCTTAAGAAGAAAGCACATTCTGTCACACTCTGAGTCCAAATGACAGTGGGTTATGATTTCCCATCACAATTTCTTTGGTTATGGCCTGGAAACTCACTTGTGCTATCTGTCTAATGTCATGTAGCTAATCAATAAAATTAGTACTGGGTCTGGAGTTCCAGCTCTGACCTAGAGTTTTTGGTAGTCAAATAAAGCAGCTGTAACATTTGCCAGATGTTAAACTTCTTGCATCTATGGTTATGTGGCACCCAAGATTGGCTTTACTTTGAAGGTAAGGGCCAGTGTAGGCTGGTCTCCAAGCCCTGGACTTCAAATGGGTTCCAGACTTGGAACTCCCATTAGCTGTGAATACACAGATGTGCCAACATGACTTTGCATTTTAAGATTATTAAACACCAGATATCCTTAAAAGTGCAATATGTTACTTACACCTACAGCATAATCTAATTAAACTTCAGGTCCATTCAATAATAGGGAATTCATATCCAATACTGTAAACCTATCAAGCTACCAATTGACTGGGTGGTCATAGAGCCTATGGGCAGACCCACTCCTGCCATTTTCCCAAACACTATAATTTCTAACTGGATTCTCAATATTCATTCCTCTATATCCACAGGAGAGTCATTGACAACACAGTAACACACACTGGATGTGAACAAGGACGTAAATATATACCAGGTGGAGGCTGTCGAGTTGTTTTTTTTCTCATAATCTTATTGCATATGTGGAGCACCTGTTGTGGGGCAGCCTCTGTTTCCTAGAATCCTGGAAGAACAGAGAACAGTACCAACTCTGCACTGATAAAGCTTTCATTCCCAGGTGAAGATGTAAACAAATATTAATGTCAGAAATCACGGATGCCAACAGAAGGAAGGAAGCAGGCAAGGTGGGGAGGGTCCATGTCACCCCTAGAGCTTAGGTGGCCATTCACCCACTCCCTGCCCCATAAGAAGTTTAAACCCTTTCTTTCCTTTCTTCTACGTTTCAGCCAGTCCTTCCTGATGCAAACAACACTGCTCTATACTTTTGAAATAATTTCTAAAATTCTTAAGATTAGCCATGATTTACTGAGGTCTTAATGTGAGGTAGCAAGCTGTTTTCTTTGACTTAAAATTGGCTCTTACAAAGTCTCTATGAAGGAGATATGGCTATTACTTTGTTTCAGATAAACTACAGCACACAGAAACTAAATACTTTTTATATAGTAAACCACTTCATTATGCTTTCCCAAGTCACCAAAGTGAGGCTCTGAACCCAGAGTCTGATTTCTAAGCATATTTATTTATTTATATTTATTTATTTATATATTATATTATTATTAATTTATTTATTATTTAATATATATAAAGATTTATTTATATATTATACACTAAGTATACTGTAGCTGTCTTTAGACATACCAGAAGAGGGCGTCAGATCTTATTATGGATGGTTGTGAGCTACTGTGTGCTTGCTGGGATCCAAACTCAGGACCTCTGGAAGAGCAGTCAATGTTCTTAACCACTGAGCCATCTCTCCAGCCCCTTGTTCCATTTTTAAAATGAGATATGATTTACATATATAGAACTCACCTCTTCAAGTCCCTCCCTTCATGTCTTTTAAGATTTATTTTATATACATATATGTATATGTATATATATATATGTGTGTGTGTGCTTACATGAGGGAATGTGGAGAAAGGAGTACAGGTCCTCAGTGAATCCAAAAGAGGGCATCAAATCTCCTGGAGCTGGAGTTACTGGCAGTTCTGACCTGCCTGACATGACTGCTGGGAACTGAACTGGGGTTCTCAGCAAAGAGCAGTTTGTGCTCTTAACCACTGAGCCACTCTCCAGCTCTCAGGTTCTTTTAGTATATTCACAAAGGTGCACAAACAGATAAAGTAGACATCACTGTCTAATTCCAGAACACTTTCACCATATAGATAAGAGTTACGTGCTCCTGAGTAGTAACTTTCCTGTCTCTCCCAGCTCAAGTGAACTAATCTATTTTTTATCTTTCTGAACTCTCTTATTTTGGATGGCTCGTAGACACATAATCATATAATATACAGTCTTTTTCATCTAGTTGCTTTCACTCAGCATCATAATAATGTTCATTCATATGGTAGCATGATCTGACATTTCTTTTTAAGATGGAACACGATGTCATTGTATTAATAGGGCACTTTTAATGCATTTATTAGAATATTGAGGTTGTTTGGACCTTTTGAATGTTATGAAACATGTCTTATAAATATTCCCATTTAAATTTTTGTGGACATAGGTTCTTAATTCTCTTTAGTATACCTAAAATTTAACTTTGTATTTAACTTTTTGAAGAATTGTCAAGATAGTTTCCTAAAATGAATTCACCATAAGTGTTTAGTAAGTCCAGGTACCTCGTGTAGGCACACCATACAGTATTCATCCTTGTGTTATTGGTTTATTCATTGGGCATAGTGTCCTCAAGTCTAACATATGCTATAATACATTCTCTCCCTCTTCTCATTCTCTCTCTCTTCTCATTCTCTCTCTCTTCTCTCTCTCTCTCTCTCTCTCTCTCTCTCTCTCTCTGTGTGTGTGTGTGTGAGAGAGAGAGAGAGAGAGAGAGAGAGAGAGAGAGAGAGAGAGAGAGAGTTTATTGACACTTCTCTGATGGTCGATGATGTGTATGCATTCATTGGCCATTTGTATACTGCCTGCCCCTTTCCCTAAAACTGTTTACTTAAATCTCTTTGTTTCCTTGATAAATGGTCTGTATGTGACCCCTGGAGTTCATGTGTTAATATTTGCTCTGTGTGGTACACACTCACACACACACACACACACACACACACACACACAGAGAGAGAGAGAGAGAGAGAGAGAGAGAGAGAGAGAGAGAGAGAATCCCATTTAGTAGAGAGGCTGACATAAAGGTACCATTTGAGCCTAGGTGTTAGAGACCAGCACAACAAGAATTGAAGACTCCATCACATAAACACAAACACAAACATAACTCAGTGGCCAAGGGATAGCAATAACCTTGGGGGCCATTAAGAGGTTAATAAGTACTGAGGAAAGTCTTCCTGAATAGGATTAGGATCGGTAAGGGCAGTACTTCCTTTTTTCCTTTTCTCTTCTATCTCTTCTACCATATGGCGACTTTACAAGAATGTCCTTATTATACCCTACATTTTATGGCCTTGATATTCCCAGCCTCCACAACTGTAAAAAATGAATATCTGATTTTTATAAATTAGTCTGTAGTATTCTGTAGTGTCAAGTCAGATGGGCTAAGGCACTGTCCATAATGTCAATATTACCCTGGGCCCATCTACCTTTTAGATTGTCTATAGCCTATCTCTAGAATTTATCTTTTATTCTTCTCTTTCTTGAATTGGTGATGTAAATAATAACCTAGGTGCTAACAGATGGTAACAATGGCCTGTTCAACCTGGTTGAACCCATTGAAGAAAATCATCACCTATAATTATCAATAATATAGATATTTTTAGAAATTGTGAGTATTTAGTCTGATTCTTAAAAATTGATGATGTAAAGAGTCTCTTTAATTTTGGTATGCTGTTCTTCTTTATTGAAATCCACCTGAAAGTTTTGCCTACATATTTTCAATAGAGTAAATCTGATCATGTTACAGTCTAGCTCAAAAAATACCTTCCTTATCTCTCCAATTACCACCAAAAATAAACACCATCTTCAAGGCCAGTTTGTGGTGGCACACACCTTCAATCCCACCAACTGCAAGGCAGAAGCAGGCAGATCTCTGTGAGTTAGAGGCCAGCCTGGTTTACAAAATGAGTTCCAGGACAGCCAGGGTTACATAGAGAAACCTTTGTATGTGTGTGTATGTATACACATATATCTTTATATATGTATGTATATGTGTATATATATGTATATACATGTATATATACATATATATCATCTTCAAAATGTTTTTATTATTTTCACTTTAGAAATTAGTAAGAGAGATAGTTTGTATGGTAACCTAGAACACACATATATACACAGAAATCATGTAAGTAAAACACATATTCACCCAGAAACAAATAAGGTTTCTTCCTTTTTACATGTTATTAAATTCATTTTGTTGTTGTTGTTGTTGTTGTTTGTCTTCTGTTTGGGCAGTCCTGGGACTGCAACCCAGGCCTTGTGTCTGCTTAGGATGTGTATATGCATAATAAGGTACACAATTTCAAAAACAAAACTTACATAATGTTACTCTATTGCATGTTCAAATGCCCCAAGTTAGGGTTACTATTGCTGTGATGAAACACCATGAACAAAGCAACTTGGGAAGAAGAGGCTTGCTCACAGTTCAGTCTAACAGTACATCATCAAAAGTTATGAGGGCAGGAAATCACACAAGGCAGGAAGCTGGAGGCAGGAGATGACACCTAAGTCACTGAGGATGCTGCTTACTGCCTTGTTCTCCATAGCTTGCTCAGCCTGCTTTCTTATAGAACCCAGGACCACCAGCCCAGTAATGGCACCACCCACAATGGGCTGGGCCTCCTCCCACTGATCATTAATTAGGAAAATGCTTTACAGCCAGGTTTTATGGAGGGATCTTCTTAATTGAGGTTCCCTCCTTTCTGATGACTTCAACTTGTGTCTAAATGACATAAAGTTTCCAGCACAATAAGTTTCTGCAAGTCACACAAAACTTCCTATAGCACAACCCAAGCCTGTTTGCATTTACAAAGCTGAAATTACTTTTAAAAATTTAAAAGGCATCAAAATCCAGATTTCTTCCTTTGAAGATTTTTCTGCCTCAAGGATGAGGAGGTGCCCAGAAATCTGTGTTTTTATTAACTTTCCCAAGTTCATTCTGCCGCACAGGTTGAGAAATAAACTGCTATTTTCCGTAACTTTCTGTTCTTCTCCCATCACTTCCTGAACACTTTAAAAAATAAAATAAAACACTTTTTCCTCCATCTAGAATCATTTACTGGCATCTTTCTGGGTCCCTCTACTTAGTCCCCAAGCATAAGAATGTCTCATTTCCCTGGATTTACTATCAATCAATGCTTTGGTCTTTTGATGACACATCTCCTGTGGTGCCTCACATCCTTATACACTGTAGACAACCACAGTATAGCACAACAATTGTCCCCCAGTGGGGACACCAATGGTCCAGTTCAAGTCAAGACTTTTGTGTTTGATTTGTTTGAGACAGGGTCTCACTATGTAGCCCACACAAGCCTTGAATTTGCTACTCTCTTGCTTCTACCTCTCAGATTTCTAGGATCACAACTATGCACCACCAGGCTGGCTCTAAAATGAGAATTCATTTAAATAGAACCTTTCACTGTGGGCCTCGGTCAGTTAAGATAGAATTTAAGTGACAGCAGATTGTTAAATTTTAATGAGATTATGGGCATAAATAAGTGAATGGCAACCTTTCCTGGGTGGATATTTATGCAAACTTGTCTTCAATTAACTTTCTTAATATTGTCAATATGCAGGCATAAGGCATAATGGTCAGATCTAAATGCTAATATCCAAAGCAGTTTAGGGCTTAATTTTTCCTTATCCCATTTTATGTTAGGTTCCTTAAGAGTGCCTGGTCTCTGTGGCTAGAGATATCCAGATCATCCTGTCTTTGAATTTGGAGCAAATCAAATACGCCAAACATTCTGTTCCCAACTTATTTGGCTGCGCATGTTCAGAGCACTATTACAGTATTATGTTTTCCATTTTGCATGGGTATAAATTAAAGCACGGAGAGGATTTGATTAGCTTGGGATCCCAGAGTGCCTGGCAATGATGGGAATGAGGGCTGGCTCCCCACTCCTGGCCCAGCTCACTCAGTACCAAACCACAGGTATGTTGCTCTTTTGCTGCTAAGGCCACACAGTGTTCCTTGGAAAGGATGCCCATTCGCTTGGGAAGATGAAGGCACATGGGAGGCTTCAGAGGACCAGAGAGGCAGAGAATAAAGAACAATGACTTCCTGGAAGGTCAGGCAAACATTCTGAATACAATTTAGAAAACATGTGGCTAGCTAACACTTAACAGGGTCTGAGGGTATTTATTTTGTTTTTTGTTGTTGTTGTTGTTGTTTTTCGAGACAGGGTTTCTCTGTGTAGCCCTGGCTGTCCTGAAACTCACTCTGTAGACCAGGCTGGTCTCGAACTCAGAAATCCACCTGCCTCTGCGTCCCAAGTGCTGGGATTAAAGGCGTGTATCACCACTGCTTGGTGAGGGTATTTATTTTGAATGTTGAGCCACTTCGCGTTTATGGAAATAACTAGGTCTTCATGTCCATGTCTTACTCTTAGTATAATCTTGGGAGACAGAGAAACAGACACAGAGAGAGAAAGAGACAGAGACAGAGAGCGGAGAGGGGAGAGGGGAGAGGGGAGAGGGGAGAGAGAGAGAGAGAGAGAGAGAGAGAGAGAGAGAGAGAGAGAGAGAGAGAGAGAGAGAATAAGTTGTAAAAGCCTCAACAAGTTTTCTTTTTAAAGAGGCATTGAAAGGTGGTGCTGATAGAACTGGAATTGGAGATTTTCAATGACCAGATATCTGGTCTCCTGACACAGTTTAGAAGGATGTACCCAAAGGTCCACTATAACTCTGATCCAATAGAGGTCTCTAGTTGGAGGATCCGTACTTGAGTCTTTCTCAGAACACATCACTTCTTAAACACTGGTCCACCCAGAGTTCTGTGACATAACAGCCCCCCAGGCACCAGAGTCCACAGACTCTAGTTTCTTTTCATGAAATAAGTTGGTGAAATTTATCACTATCTACACGTTTAACTTGCTAACTTCTTCATTGTCTTCTCCACTAAACGGTAAGCTAGGAGAAAGCAGTGCCTTAACCAGGGGCTTATCAACATCGCGTTAGGGCAATGTCTTGAGCCTAGCAAGTAGAAAATGTGCATGCACAAATGAAGCAACCTTGGTGACATCACCAGGGGAAACCCTCTTCCACATGTGCACTGCACTGCCCCAAGAAATTGCCTAATCGAGAACTTTGGAATGACTTCAGCAAGTGCATTAGATAATGCCTCAAAAACGCCCATTGGCTTCACAGAACACATGGGCAAGTCCTCTCAGTCCATTCAGGAGGACGAACTCTGAGTTTGCGTAACCAGTGGGGCTGGTGTCCTACTGAACCATCTTTTTGTACATACGCATGACGTAGGGGAGGGCAGATGTCCTGGGTGCCGGGGAGCAGCTATACCCGAGCCTGTGATGATGCCTGCTGCTAGCAGCAGGAGAGCTCTGATGGAAAGCAGGGGAAATTACAGTTGTCGGGCCTTGTGGCCCCCAGGGCATGTGCTGCATTTGCAAGGTCATCGCAGGACCATTCAGGGTGTAGCTTGCACACATTCTGCTGCCTACACGGAGATTCTTTCTCCTACCACATCCGACACTTGGTTTGCCAGAGGAAGGGCACGAGATCAGGAGCCCTGATGAGCTGGCTTGGTGCTTTCAGGCCACATCTCTAGTAAACCAATGACTCCCTTCTGACTCCCCTGAAAGCCAACAGAATTTATTCATTACCAAGTGTGAACAGCCACCACACAGGCCTCCAGACTGCTTTCGCCAGCCTTGCCAAAAAAAAAAAAAAAAAAAAAAAAAAAAAAAAAAAAAAAAAAAAAAAAAATTCTAAAATAAAACTGTCAACGTTTGATAGGAGGGAAACATTTCATCCTCCTTCTTAGATGCAGATAAATACAAGATGTATTTTGCGTATTATAAATCTAGGAATTAAAAGCAAATAGGATACCATTATATAGAACTCCATTTAGGAAACCACACAGTGTACTTAATATGGGGAGAGCAGATAAAGAGCCAAGCAACCGCCATGAGCTGGCTGGGGGTACACGTTCATGCCCATAACTAAGTGATCCGAGCTTCCCTGAAGTCCTTCGTGACATGAGTGAGACCATATGTCTAACTTGTTTGGTTGCCTGTGGGTAGACAAAGCAGAAGCTGACAGCTTGTGATCCAACCCCAGTTTATCTGTTTGTGTTCGGTGGCCCTTGAGAAGTTGCTTAAGTTCTGGGAGTTTCTAATTTCTTCAATCAAGTGGAAGCCTAAATTACCTCATAGGGTTGTTAAGAATATAAACTGAGGGTCATTTGAGCAAGCATGTCGTAGGTATTTGATTGATTTTAGCCTGATCCAATAGCTCATTCTGAGTTAAATGGGATCATCCCCAGGACTGGATCCTAAATGCAGCCCTTAGCCTTGGTGTAGCTGAAGTCCTGGGGCATCCTGACTTTATCGGTTTCAAAACTTGATCATTGGCTTGTGAGGATGACTTCCGGTGAAGCGTTTTCACACAGGAAATTACACACATTTGTAGTTTTCTCCTACAAATGCAAACCCATCCAAGATTCTTGTAGTTTTTAATTTGTTAAAGATTTTATTTTTATGTATGTGTCTCTGAGTGTGCATGGATAGGTGAGTTCAGGTACATTGGGAACAAACAGAAGAGGGCATCAGGTCCTATCCTGGAAGCTGGAAACTGAATCCTAGGAAGAGCAGCAAGTGTTCTTATAGCTGGTGCCCTTTCCTGCAGTCTTTTAGACTACATAAATTGAGTCAATTTTCCATTGAAATGAATAGCAACAATCAACAAAATAATGAATGCCTTAGCCTATGAAAGCAAATCACAATTATATACAGTTATCTCAGTCATTAGCTAAGGCGAAGGCTGAGACCTTAAGAATCTAACCTACAAGTACATTATCAAAGGAAAGGTTTAAAAATGTACTTGGTAAGTGAGATTCTAATTTAGCAAGAGAGAGGGAACTTGGCCCGAGACAACACAGGAGATTAAAAACAAAATCTTTAGGGACCTCTGTTTGATGCAATTATATTGGAACTTGAAGAAACAGAACTTTAATAGTTGGTTTTTGCTTGAACACTAGACTTACCGTGGCTTAAACTGTAAGTTAGTGCATCAGAGCTGCAAGCAATTTAAAGTAAAGAATAGCTGGAAAAAAAAGACTAATCCACATGACCATGTCTAATTAAGAGTCAAAGTTGCCATGATCACATGTATGCATATAAGACTCTGCAATGAGGGAATGTTAATTTCTGCAGACATATGTTTGCTGTGAAAGATTATTTTATGCCTCAGAACTAACCTTTGCTTTCATGAAGTATTTCACTGAATCCCTTTCATATTTCTGTGTCTGCTACCCTATGTACAAAGCGTATAGAGATTGAGAGAATGTGCAATCGATGGGCTACCTGCTTTAAATGCTTACTATTTCATCATTCACATAAAATGACAGAAATCTTTAAGTGTGTAGTGATGTGACCAATTATTGACTTGGGGTGCAAGTACTGAAGGGCTCAGGAATAGAGAAAGAGTCAGGTGGGGGTTGGGGGAAGAAGGAAGGCCCAGGAAGGATTGAGAAACATGTGAGACCCCTGAGAGGCAAGTGGATTCACAGGCTAGGGTTTGCAAATGATATCTGCCTCAACACAAACGTGCTAAAATATCCTTTAAGAAAACAGTTTGAATTTTAGAACCTTCCATATCCATAAAACAAATACAGCAATGACTAATTCTATATTTGTTATAAAGAGAAGACATGTAAAGAAAATTATAAGGATTTTCCACAAATAGGTACTTAGTAAATGTTACCTATAATTATAACTATTAATGTAGCTGTGCATCTTTTCTTATTAAGTTACCTCAGCTCACATTTAGAAGAAAGTTTTGGCAAATTAGTACAGACATGAAGTAATAGAAGAAGCAATAGAACAGAATGAATGGAGTTACAGAGTCAAGAGAAAATGAAGAAGTGATTGTATGTTTTCAGGGAGGCCTATACAACAAGAGCAGTAGATTTATGCTGGAGTAGGGGGAAAACACTATAAATAGAGTCATTCACTCTTTCAACACAAATTTGGTCAATGACCATCAGAACCAGGCATCTTCTAAGTAGAGGAGAGAAAGGCATTACAATTTCTCTTGACATGGTAGAACACATGGTAAGATTGACATTTAACTACAAGTTAAACTAAGGGAGGGACATATAATAAAATTAGAACTCAAGAAGCTAAAATATTGCCACAAATATCAGGATGTGGATGGAAGATCTGTGAAAGGGCTATGATGGGGACAGTGACAGGAAAGCAGAAAGAGCAGTTTTACAGACTGAAGTGTGAGTGGGTGGGCGTGAGGGAGAAACACCATTCAGGGAAATTCTTTAGTAAGGATTCTTCAGTTCACAGCTGAGTGCAAGGTCTGCCTCTCTACGAATAGAAGAACAGACGAGATGGAACAAGGGAAACAAAAAAAAAGAGAGAGAGACAAATTTGGAAGAATCTTTGATGCTTTCAGTGTTAGGACACAATTGAGATAAAGATGAACTGTTTGTTGAATGGTCAATTAGCAAGATACACTCAGACAACATTAGCTAATGATAGAGTTTGGAGAATACAGATGGGAATTCAGGTTGTGGTAGCAAAGCTCTGCATCAGTAAGACCAAATAAAAAAGAGAAAACTGAGACTCACCATTAGACTGTTCTCACCTGTGAGGGGGGTGGGGAGGTGAGTGTCAGCTGAGAAAGGGTGTGAAGGAAGGAAGGAAGGAAGGAAGGAAGGAAGGAAGGAAGGAAGGAAGGGAGGGAGGGAGGGAGGGAGGAAGGAAGGAAGGAAGGTGAGGAGGGGGCTAGCATCGGGGTGGACAAGAACCAGCCAGGGGGTGTGGAGGGGTAGCAACTACATCAGCACCAAAGAGAATGGGACAGTGCTATATACTACTGCATCTAACTACAAGGTGATACATAGACATGAACTATAAAGCAAGGCAACACATTCCTTTAAAATAGTAGACTGGAAATGCAGTGCAGGAGCAGCACACTGTGAGGTCCCAAGTTCCAATGCTGGCACTGATGCACAAGTTACAATGGGACAGAATGAAGTTACTTTGATACTGAAAAACACAGATCTAATGTTTTCAAAATCTGGCCGTTATTAATCTCTGGATCTCAAATGAACAATTTAAAGTCCTAAGAATTCTCCCAAGTCATAGATTCTATTTTGTGATACTTTAACCTGGTCTTTAAAACAATGGGTAATTTATAAAATGCTTTTATCTTGGCTTATAGTTCTAAAGGAAGGGGCTCAGCAGGTTAGGAGCACTGACTGTTCTTCCAGAGGTCCCGAGTTCAGTTCCCAGCACAACCATCTATAATGGGATCCGATGCCCTCTTCTTGTGTGCCTGAAGACAGTGACAGTCTCACATACATAAAATTAATAAATAAATCTTTAAAAAAGAAAAAACAATCATTGTTCTAAAGGAAGTTCAAGACCATTGGACGTATCTAGAGAGGGGTCATTCTGTAAAATAATACAGCAAGTAATAACATGTGGAATGCAAATGGGCACATGTGGGAGCGATAGGTTTAAGACTGAGGGAAGTCTTCTCTCATGGGAACAGTACTAATCCCTTCATGATGGTGGAGCCCCCATGACCCAACTGACTCTTAAAGTTACCACCACCTCCCAACATGTCTACACTGAGGGATTCAACCTCAGTGTGAGTTTGGGTAGGGACCAATTACAACCACATCATACCACAAGGCTACATGAAAAATCTCAAGGAGTTTGCAGTAAAAATAAAATAATTACCTGGCATGGCAGCTCAAACCTATAATTCTAGCATTAATGAGGTTAACACAAGAGGCTCACCATTTATTAGGGGCCAGCCTGGATTACACAGTGAATTTCAGACCAGTCTGGACTGTTATCCTCTTAAATGTTAGGACAAACTCTAGAAAGCAAGCTTTTTTTTTTTCTTAAATACCAACTCTGTAACACTCTTTTCCTGGACGAGTATTTCTCACAATTATAATGCGTCCTTCACCTTAACCACCCATGTTCCCCGAATGAAGGAGGCTACCAGATAGATACCCTGTTGTGGAACTCACAGGTATGGGGAAATAATTCAGGATACACAAGTGGTGTCAGTGGGACATTGCTGGACAACCATATAAAAATGATCCGCTGGGTTTATACTTCTCTTTTAAACTGTCAATTAAATGCTGATGTCTGCTGTGACCTCAACAAATGGAATCTAGAGTTCATTCAAGTTTGGCCTCTGGTGTCCGTTATCCTACTGGATGTTGTATCTGATACAAGAATAGGGCCATCTATCAATGGGAAGACACTGCCAAAGAGACAGCAGCCACTTTAACAGACTTCTCGTACAAAGGTTCTAGGCATTTGATCCCTAAGCAGGAATTTGGTATTTAAAAAACAAAACAAAAACAAACAAAAAACCCAGCAAATTCAGCTACTTGCACAATTACACTTCGATATGTCAAACAAACAAATATTTCAGTTTAGCTGGTGAAGACCATTTCTCTGGCCCTATTATTCCTCAGGGTTCTGGTCCAGGGTCCAGCCTGCTGCACAATTAGAGTTCACCTTACTGAAAGGACTTATGTTAACTGTAATGCTTAAGAATTTTCCTCATGGACTGTGTCTCTCAGTGTTGCCAGGGGGCTGTAATGGAGAGGGTTCTGAACTCACACTGACCAGTGAAAACCACCCACCTTTCCTCTGGTGTACATTTTGTAGCAGACAGGGGTGGCAGTGAGGTTATCCATTTTGATGATACCTATGCCAATGCCTACCAATGGTCTTTTAGATTGCTTTCTTGCCCCTCTTCCAATAAGGGCAAAACACTCCTAGGAGGAATTATAGTAGTATTAGCAGTCTCACTTTGTGTACGTCACAGGTTCTAGCTCCTTCACATAGCATGCCCCACAGATGCATGCTGTCATCACAGGACTGTCTTATGTTCCGGATCCTTGCCATAGGTTAAGTCTAATCATGGCCTCTTAGGTTAACTCTCCTCTGAGTACTTCTGCATCTTTTACAATGCCGCTTTTGTTATCTTAGAAACAGAATAATCTGTCTCTGAGTCCCCAATAGCAGTTAGGGTGACCTCGGAGAGTAAGGAATGGGTGACTAGGGCTTAGACAGATCACCCAAAGGTAGATGTAGGGAAATGAGGGTCCATGATTAGACAGCAAAGATAGAGAACTACAAAGATGGCTGGCTTCTTCCTCACCTGAGACAAAAACCTGGCAGCTTCAGACCCTATGAGCCCAATGGCGATGTTCAAGTGCAGACAAGGAGGTGTTGACACTGAAGTAGTGGACTTATCTGCCTCCCCATCTTGGTTCAAACTGAGCAACACTGAGAGGGGGTAAGACCCCATCAAACACCCTGAAAACCCCCAGCCCTCAAGGAGAGACAGCGCTTCTGCATCCATAGGCCCCCTCTGTTTGCAATGGGTCTCTCTTTGTGAATCTTGCTGTATTTCCTCACTCCTAATAAGAGCTTTTCTTCCCCAGATAAAAATACCACCAATAACAAAATTTAAAAACCCAAATCCAGAAAATGAAAACTAAATGAATTAAAATTAATAAAAGTGTTTAAATATGAAAGCTATAATTGTTAAAATGAAAAGTTTAAACGTAGACAACATTAATTTACCTGATACTCTTCACTTTGGTTTTTAATAGAAAATTTTCATTTTCTGTTGGTGTTGGTCACATCATTAAGAGTGACTCTGAAGGCCCCCTTGTGTTGAATGCTATTGTACAAGTTGCTGCATGTAAATCCATCTTTTTTAATGATGAAAATATTTAGTCTGCCCTGAATTAGGATTTGACATTGAATTGCTTTTTCTAAATTTAAAATTTCCTCAACAACTTGTACTTGCAAAGGACTGTGGTCCCTTGTGAGTGCAGCAAAAGCCAATAGCAAGGACACAAAGTTACACAAAATTCACATGTTGAAATTGACAATGTAAAGACTTCCTTTTCCCCCTAAAACGTGTTATTTCTTTGAATACAATGCATAATAACATATTATGCAAATAACCTATTAATTTGCAAGGATGACTCATTAGTAGCTGCAGCAGTTGCCAGGGACATAAACTTACAATTGGTTACAGATACAGATAAAACTTACCAGACAACTGACATTTCTGCAAATGTCACCTTTATCTTTCAGGTCCCTCTGTCACAGTCCTCCTTAGGGTTTATTCTATGTCTCTATAGTGACAGTTTTCATTTTCACAGGGGTATTTTGTAACATTTCCCACAGCTTACTGATTTCTCAGAATTTAGGGAAAATATCTAAATTTCATAAAAGGTGGGAGGGAGTTCCTACACAGCAATTCTAAACGTATCATTTTGCCCTGTAGCCTTAGGAAACGTTAAAGCAGCACATAACAGAAAGGAGATCGGAGCACTCAGGGGTAGTTTGACTGGGAAGTCACAGAAGGAAGAACTCAGGTGTAGGGCTGGGAATGGATGGCGCTATGTGGGAGAGACATGCAGGCCTGTATGCTGCCCTGGGTTCAATCCCCAGCACTCTAAAGAAAGCTAGCTCAGTGCTCCTCCCCTTCCAAGTCCACCGTCCCTGGTGCATGGGTGCCTCCTGGTTAGAAGGTAAATGTGAGTGTTAAGGTACCATACTAATATCCAGATCATATAAATGACAATTTCTTTCCTTTCTTTCCTTTTTTTTTTTTTTTTTTTTGGTTTTTCGAGACAGGGTTTCTCTGTGTAGCCCTGGCTATCCAGGAACTCATTCTGGAGACCAGGCTGGCTGGAACTCAGAAATCCACCTACCTCTGCCTCCCAAGTGCTGGGATTAAAGGCGTGTGCCACCACTGCCCCAGCCGACAATTTATTTCTTATCTACCACTTGGGGTTTTATTGAGTAAAATGATGCTCACCAAAAATAATCCTCCCCTGAAGTCTTCAGTGGCTCTTGCACATTCTAGATCTAAGTGAGATGCTCAACATTCAGGCAGTCAGCAGAGGGAAAGATACCAGGTTAACTCATCAGGTTAGAACATCTCCTTTAATCCAGAACATGGAGAGAGGAAGGGGGCAGTGTTATAAGCCAGATACCGTCCAACTGTTCAGTTTTATGACCCTAATGATTTTTAAGTTCCTCAAGTTTTGGAAGATTGAAAAATGATTTTATTGATACGAGCAACAGCTATTAGTATTTATTAAAAATGTAAATGCTATCAGTTTGTTTAAAATGAAACTAAAAACTATTTGCTGTTATCATTCTATAGTAGGAAGACTATAACCTCTACTAATGATAGTCTATATCTTTATATTTTCCTGGATTATCTCAGTATACCCAAAGTAATCATCAAGGTGGTTACTACCAGCTGGCAGCAAGCAGAGTAAGGAAGAAGAGTATGCTTAGTGTGGCTCAGTGGGAGGGGCCCTGAGCCAACTAGCTTCTCAAAGGTAGAAAAGGAAAGAAAGGAGATTCTGGCTCCAGAGGGAACATAAGTAAGTAGCTTGAAATGTAGATTTAGAAATACTTATTTTTAATACATCTTCCATCAGACATCCAGAATTATAATAAATTTGTGGTCTAATTTACTGTTTTCTTTTTTGTAATTTGTTAGCACAGCAAATGAAACAAACAGATGCACATATTTAAAAGAAAGTCTGGGGGCTGGTGAAATGGCTCAGCGAGTAAGAGCACTGACTGCTCTTTCGAAGGTCCTAAGTTCAAATCCCAGCAACCACATGTTGGCTTACCACCCGTAATGAGATCTGATGCCCTCTTCTGGTGTGTCTGAAGATAACTACAGTGTAGTTATTTATTATAATAAATAAATCTTTGGGCCAGAGCAAGCAGGGACTGAGCGAGCGAGACCGACCGGAGTGAGCAGAGGTTCTAAAAGTCAATTCTCAACAACCAGATGAAGGCTCACAACCCTCTGTACAGCTACAGTGTGTACTCAGACGCATAAAATAAATATTTAAAGAAAGAAAGTCTGCTGTATAAAACAGCCCAAAAATTTGGTGACAGGAATAGCATTGATTTACACTTCTGTGGCATGTCTCCTGTAACAACTGATGGACTACGAGGCAGGTGAGTCTCCTGTTCACCTCAATCAGACTGTTGTTATATTATGAATCACACTGCTTTCAGAAATGCACAGGGGAGAATAGGAAGTGTATACAACTTCATATTATAGAAATAAAAAAAAATAGTTTTGTCCTCATGGTCCTTCTAGAGGGCCTTGGGGACTGTTGTGTGTCTCCAGTATGTACCCTGGGGATACCTGGGTACAATAGTGTTTCCTATCCACTATCAAAGAATAGACTGTTTCTCAATATTCTTATAGCACCTTTGTTTGGCACAATGGTGATAATGCTTTTGACACTCCTAGATCCATCCCACGCCCTTTACTTGCTTATACTTTAGTTGAAAAGTAGTAAGTATATAGGCAAAACCAAAATAAAACACGGCTTACATGAATACAAGCACACAAAAGACAAAAGGAAAATTAGACAGGGAGAGGAGTATTTTGCAGAGTGGACAAAGCTCTTTTCTTTGACTCTTCAGGAGTGAAGTTGGAGATGAGGTGGGAGTGGTAAGAAGGGGCCCTGGACAGGGTAAGAGTTTAAGCAAAGAGAAGAACCACCAAGGTCTAAGCCTAGAAAGCAGATGGGCAAATGAGGAACATAGAGAACAGAAAGGCCTCTCTACTTGAGTAGAGTCCAATAGAAGATTGAACAGATGGGATGGGGCACTTGAGTCAGGTAGCTACAAGGCATTAGGGTATTGCAGGATACAGAGGACCAAAGGCTGTGGTCCTCATCCTTCCCAATGCTCCGACCCTGTAACACACTTCCAGGTGTTGTAGTGACCCCAACTACAAAATTATTTTTGTTGCTACTTCATAATTGTAATTTTGCTACCATTATGAATCGTAATGTAAATATCTGTGTTTGTTTTCTGGTGGTCTTAGATGACCCCCAAAGGGTTCAAGACCCATAGGTTGAAAACTACTGACTTAAGATCTCGACCCAATTGCCAAAGTCACTGGAGAAGACTGGCTTCTACCAATTCTGCCACTTTCTTAAAAGCTGCTCTTCAGTCCAGCCCATAATCCATCTTTGTAATAACTGTTCAGAAAGGCAAGGGGGGCTTCGATAGATACATCTTATCTCAGGTAGAGTGACTGTATGCTAACATCAAGAACAGTCAGTTCTGGAACCAATCAGAGGAATGTAAATTACAGGTTGCTTGATGTAGAAAAAAAACCTGGCAAATGTAGGTGTGCAGCCAGAAACACACTGTGTGGATACAATCATTTGGCAACTGCTGGACTGTCACTTGTCCAAAGCAGTTAAGTGTATGAATGGGTTTGTATGGGTAATGACTCTGAAATTAGCAGATAGTTTTTCTCATCTTTTTGTGATGCAGGAAAACACACTACAGCTTGGCTTGTCTGTGGAAGATGCTTGTGATGCCCCTAGGTTTTCAGAATGAACATTTGGTCATCATTATCTCTTGTGTAATCAGTTTCTACAGAATGATGTTAAGAGTTCTGCTTAGAGAATAAGAGAAGATGCTCCTCACCTTAATCAAATCATTTGAAGATGATCCTACTTTGATAACATGCATTTAAACATATTGGATAAAGGTTAGATACCTAACCTGTAATTTGTCCCACAGTAAGAATAGTAACTGTCGCTCATTAGAAAATTAAGAGATAAACATGTGCCTAAAACACTATATTGTTTCTTGTAACATGAGAGAACATGAATTGTTCCACACCAAAATGACCCATAGAATCAACAAATTCTGCTTTGCATGGGCCTAGAAGGAGTCCGGAATTTGAACCCAACCAGTACAAGGAACTGCAGGTGCTGGTGGCCTACTTTTTTATTTTTTTAAAAAAAAGGCTGGATTCACATGAATAAGCTAACTCACATTCTCAGGCCAGCTGTTGCTACTTGGGATCTAGTCAGGCATGGATCCTGAAAAAAAAAATTAAATGTGATTGTATATTAAACTTATGACAGGGTGGGGAGTGTGCTCCTTAATTCCAAGTCTACATATTTTCGGGGGAATTTAATTCTGACCTCTGAATGAAATTATGCAGTCTCTCTCTGCTTGGGGAAGAGAGAAAGGAAGGAGGGACGATTTTTCTCTTTTCAGGAAGAAACAGTAATCAAACCTGTTGTTCAGCCAACCAAATCTTCGCAGTATTCTCTGATTTCTTAGAGCTCAGAGTGTGCTAGAAACCTGTGTCTTCCTCCCGAGGCAGATAAGCAAAAAGTTTGCTCTAGCGATGATAAATCTGCACGAGGCGGAGACGGTTTTGGCACACGGTGTACATTAGAAAGATGAGGATGATTAAGTCTTCCCCCCCCCCCCCAAATCTTGCAGCCCGACTGTGTTTTGCTTCCATTTAAGAGGTGTCTTTCAACCGCTGTCGGGTGCGTGCCGAGCCTGCCGCCCACAATCCGTGTCTTAAAAGCAGGGCAGCTTGGGTCGTCTGAGTGTCACCCACACGTGGGACTGGTGGCCGTCGCGGGCGCCCGCTAGGGTGGCAGTCTTCCCTCCTCTCCCCGCGCCAGCTGCAGCTTCAGGCCCAGACCTAGGAAAGGAGAAGAAGCCCTGGCCGCAAGCCGCCGTCTGGGCCGGCACCAAAGCCGCCGCTCCCACAAACTTTTCGCCCCCCAGCTGCGCGCAACTTTCTGCCGGGTCCCCCGGCGCGTCGCGGTCCCCGGGCTTCCCCTGCCTTCATCCCGGACGTCGCCCAAGGCAGACAGAGCCGGGCTGAGCGGACCGAGAGCCGGAGAAGCCCGGAGCCGAGGCGCTGCGCCGCAGTCGGAATAAAGTTCGCGCCCGGTGCTCGGCGGCGGCTCGCAGCCTTCCCTCTACCCTCCCGGCTCCTCGCCTACCCCCAACCCCCTTGTTGACAGCTGGGCGCTGGCGGCCACCTCCACTTCCACGCCCGCACCCCCCGGGGGGCGCCAAAGTTGTTTTTCCATCCACGGAAGAGGGTGTGTGTGTGTGTGTGTGTGTGTGTGTGTATTGCGAGGTGGGGGTGGGGGAGGGCTAGACATCCTCCCCGAAGCCCCTAGAAAAGCTCTAGGACAACAACAAAAACAGGCGGCGAACACCCTAGTCCGGACAGTTGCGCTGGGAGCAGAAACTTGTGCCGGCGCGGCCGCCCGGTCCCCCCACCTCTCCCCACCCCCGCGCCGCCGCGCGCACCCCGCCTCGCCAGCAGCCCCCCTCCTGGACAGTCCGTTCCCTTTTTTTCTTTTCTCCCTCGGCCCGGGGAGGAGAGGGACAACTCCGAGCGCCGGCTCGAGGGAGCGAGCGCGACCCTGGGCGCGGGTGTAAATCAGTCACCTGAGCGCCGAGGGGCCGCGGCGAGGGCGCGCGCGGGCGGGCGGGGAGTGGCGCGGGCGGCGAGCGCGGCCCGGAGCGGCCGGGCGGGGGAGGGAGCAGGCCGAGCGAGCGGCGAGCTGAGGCAGCCGAGGGGCTGGTCCAGGCGCGGCCGCTAAGAGGAGACCAAGAGGCGGGGGCTGCACTTGACAACCAGCATGCCGAGATGGTAAGAAGTTTCCACCTCCTCTCCGCTTGCGTCTGCACTTGGTAGGGACGAGACCCGGGCGGGACGCCCCGGGGGCCGCGGCGGGCCGCGTTCTCCTGTAGCGCCGCGGCGTGAGGAGGCGGGCAGCCGGCGGCGCTCCCGAAATCCACCCTCCACCCCCCAACTTGGCCCCAAGTTCTCGAGGCCGCTGCGGTCGGGCGGGCGGACGGGCGGGCGGACGGGAGCGCGGGCTCCCCGCGCCTTAGGTGAGCGGCGGGCAGTCCCGGGACTCTGGGGACCAGGAGCCCTCGGGGAGGGCGCGGGACGCGGGGACCCGGGATGCGCGGAGCTGCCGGGACCCGCGGCAACTTTCTCAACTTGCCGGCCTGTTGAGAGCCCCGAGCAGTGGCTGGGCATGGGTGCCGGGGCGCGGCCCTCGTGGGGACCGCAGCGATGTCCGCGCGGCTGCGGAGGACGCGGACGCGGCCAGTCAAATCCCGCTAGACAGGCACGTGCGTGCTTTCCCGAAGTGCGGTTCTGAAGCAGCCGGCCCGCTGCGCTTCCACGCCCGACTGGACGGTGGGATTTGAGACGTGGAAGGGGGGCAGAATTAAAAAAACAAAACAAAACAAAACAAAAAACAGTGGTGTTGGAGCTCAGGACAAAACTAGACGGAATCTCCCGTGGGGTGAGGCGAAGATTAAAAAACAAAAAACAACAAGACCAAAAACTTGTAAGTGCCAAGTGGTGGAGGAAACGGGATGGCACAGCGCAGGGAGACTCCAGCACAGCCCCTGGAAGGGACACTGCTTCTCTGCAGCGAGGAAGCAGGCAATTAGTTCACCCGGTGATGAGCAGCACTGTCTGCTTTCGGGAAGTCATTTGTTAGAAATGGGGCTTGACCACTCTTTTTCTTGGAGTTCCCTACCACCCAGTGTCGCTGTTGTTAGCCCCACTTGGGGGCTCTGATACAAAGTGGGCCCCTATGGACATGGGATGTATAAGAAACGGGATGGTAGCAGGTTGACATTTTTTTTCTCTTCCCCTTCCCCCTTATGTGACATCTCTTGTTTCAGAGATCAAAGTCACAACTGGAATGAAGGAGATGGTACTGTCAAATGCAGACACACACATACACATACACACACACACACACAAAATGCACCCAGGACTGCGGTTACAGTAATGCTGACAGAAATTAAAGAGGTTTTGAAAGCAGCGTGCGATTTATGATGCTTCCCATTTACCCTAGAGTCAAGCTGTTGTAAAACTGATGTACAAAAGACATCATAAAATAATCCTGTGCACCCAGGATTAAAGTGGCAGAAAGTGGCCTGTTTTATTAATTTTTATGTACTTCGTGAACAGTTGTAGTTGTTGGATCCTGTGTTTAAGTGAGGGATCAAAACAAAATATGAAATATATCTGCTTAGAGCTGGAGAGTTTGTTGTAACGACATTTTACAGAACATTATAAAAGCCAGTTGCACGCCTTTTCTTCCCCTGGCCATTATTATTATTTGTCTACAGATCTGTTCCCGTATACTAATCATTGAGCACTTGTCTCCCACTGTTTTGTGTACTGCATGTTTAGATGGTTTTGTGCTCAGACACACATGCTTTAGGTAGAATTTATTTCTGACACTAAGTGTTTCTGCTCTGAAGTTTTCCTCTAGTACCAAGCCTTGTATAAGTTTGATAGAACTTCCTTTCACTCTTTGGAATCATGCACACGAGAATCCTTTGTGAGCCCTTAAAGGCTCTGTATTTTATATCATATTTGTAGCCGTTTCATTTAAACTTGTTCAGTTTTAATGAAGTTCTGAGTTGTAGGTGCTCTTTCTGTTCCCGGAGAGCAGTGGATTTAAAATCCAGATTGTTAATTACTTTACCAAAGCATAGGCATATCTTCACCTGAGGGAAGGACTAGCAGACCTGAGTCTGAACTTTGTATAGAGCATCTTTCTGGAGGCATGTCTGAAATGCCCCAACCCCCTAATCCACTGAGAATATTAAGTTGGGTTTGCATGTAAAACTTTGGGTAAAAACCAACCTCATGTGATTTTTAAAAATACTGAGGATATATTAATAGCAGTAGTGTATTGCTAATACCTGATTTTTTTCCTCTTCTGCCTGAGACTTAAGTTATCTGTCAGGCAGGGATATGTGATTACAAAAAGGAGCAGACAAAAGCAGGGCTGACTGTTGCTATATTAAAATGTAAGTGTTACAGTTTGAATTTTCAAGTGAGAGTTTCTGAGTTCAGTGCTTTACATAACATTTTGTCCTAATCTTGCTTGCTGTCAGGGATGTTTCATGGTTGTGCAATTGCTGCAGTCAAGAATGCCAATTTGCATTCCACGAGTGTCATTTGATTACTTTTATCTGCGAAGCTCCAAGACCGGCCCAGACCTCTCGTTTCATCTTGCCATGTCACGAGTCAATGCTGTGTCGTCTTTTCAAAAATCTGCCTGATTTAGACAAGAAAGAAAAGTACTTTCATGTTGCAGCCGCAGTCCCCTGCTAACTTGTCAGCAGCAGGATATGATTCACTTGGGCCCAGAAGAATGGAACAGAGAGGCGGGTTAGACGGTTCAATAAAGCCCACGGACAGGTAGTGTGTGACGTCCCCAGAGAGCTGCAGTTAATGAAGAACAGGTCTGCTTAGTTCTCCACGCGCTGACCTGGTGCTGTCCCCACAGTTTTCTCATTTGATCTTTCCCAGCAAATTGATCTTTTCTTGTATTTTTTTGCCTTCCAAGTTAGTCCTTGAGGGACTGAAATTAGCAGAGCAACTTAAGTTGGATAATACAGCTGTTCAGAAAAGAAGAAATTGGACACTGGCAAAAAAAAGGGGGGGTGGGTGTGGGTGAGGAGAAGGAGCTATTCTTTTTGTTGTTCCTGGGAATATTTCCTAGATTAAGGGAGTCCAAAGTAGGTGATGACTCGAAGCTAGCGGTTTCCCTTACTTTAAATTTAGAGTTAAGCCTCAGGGCAATTTTAAATATTCTGTAAATGTTTGAAAGATGGCTTTAGCAAGGCTGAAGAGTTTGATTTAGCAATGCTCATATTCACTTGTTTGGCGTGAGCTGCCAGTGGAATAGTGGCTTTTATGGCTATTGTAAGACGAACAAAACATCAATGGCATACTTCAACTATGTTATTTATAGTCGTCTAAATAAGTACAATTCCCAAATATTCAATACTGACTTGCTGAAAAGATTAAACAATAAAAAAGTCATTAACAGCATTGTGTATAAATATTATGGTGCATGAATATTTTTTCTATGAATTACCATCAGTATCTTTGTCTTACATAAATTCCACAGATGCGCTGTATATAGACATATGGGCTATTCTCCGAGGTTTTTCTTTTTAAATTTAAAGGTAGACTTTTAAAGTTGAGACCAGGCTACAAGTTGAATGTCTTTGAAATGTTCACATGTTTGTTTTTTTTTTGAGATTAAAATTCATTTTATACCCCGTGAGTAAATCTAGATTGAGAAAGCGTGCATAGTTGATACAGGTTATAGTTTCACTGTAGAGTTCTTACACATAAAGCTTCGGTTGGGAGCAATTAATAGTCTTAACTTGATGAATGTATAAAGGAGTGGTGCTTTCTGAATTCCTCTGCAGATGGTCTCATTTAACATCTGCATTCTGACAAGAAACAGAGTTGAAAACGGCAGTTCTCCTGCAACATGTCTTGCTGGTCAGGAGTTACATAGTATAGCTGGTTAGTAAGCTCTCTAAAGAGCTACAGGGAGCCTCATGATTCTATTAGATATACTTAAGGTTTTTTTAAAAAAAGAACTCTGGCAGTCAGAATGTTGCACAATAACTGGCTTAGAGTTTAGGCTTGGAGGTGACACACACACACACACACACACACACACACACACACACACAGAAGAGTGGTGATAGCAACAGAATTTCCTTTGAGAACAGTAAAGGAATCAGCTAAGCTTTCTAGGACTCTACCTTGTAGGTGGATTTGAATGAGGTAAAGTGCAACCAAACATGCTAAGTGTTTGAGATTGTGTAATCACTGTGTCACTTTGTCAACTGAAGGAATTCTTCTCATGCTGGCAGGCCTACCTTCAAACTACCATTAAAAGCAACTTTCTACCCAGTCACTGAGGAGCATGCTACCCTATTCTAGGTCCCCAAAGACAGCTACTTCTCTCCATAGATGATGTTTTGAAGTAGTTCTGCATACAGCTGCAGATTCTGGAGGAAACATTTCTTCAAAAGAAAGGGGCTTTGTGTTGTCACCATAAACAGCAAATCGTTTTAAAATTTGGTATATTATTAATCAGTAAACAAGCTACATTTAAATGGCAGAGTTGAATGTTTTCTTATTTACTGTTTGGCATTTGTTAATCAGTCCAACCGGTAACATTTGTGATATGTTTATATTAAATAATCAGTGATAGTGATTGATTTTCATTATTTCTATACTACTTTTTAGGGGCATTACTTTGACATTTATTTACCATTTAAGTAAACCTTATATCCAGGGAGATAAACTGGCCAGATTTGTCTTCTTGCACAGTAGCGCTCATTATGTTGCTAGCCAATAAAAGTCTTTATTTGTTGCTTATTAGAACCCTCAGTACACTTCAAAGTTCAGCTATAATTTAATTTGGTTGTTCAAAGAGCCTCCCTTGTTTTAAAACACATTCTCAGTATTACTTTACCATTTGTTATGAGCCTATATTCAAATTCATGAATATGCATAAGAGCAGTAGCATAGACATGTCATTTTAAAAGTTTTTGCCATAACAGAAGTGTACCATTTTCTTTAAAAAAAATATTATGCATATGACAATGTCAATTCTGTCCTTTTTACTGCAATTTCCTAGACATCCTGGAACATTTTCACTTTTCCTGTAGTAATTTAAATTGTTTTGCTCTACTGATTTAGGATTTGTTCCTCAAGGAATACAACCTTGAAGGTGTGGTAAGACAGGCAAAAGCTAAGTTTTGCAATCAAGAGTTCTGGTTAAAGTGCTTTCACAGTTGGTAGCCCCTTGAAATTATGAGGGGCTTGTTTTGTAATTTACAAATTGCCAGCATGGTAAGTTCTTTATAGCGACTGCTGGGCAGTTTTACAGAGTCCAGGATACTTGCGGGTTTCAGTTGAAGTGTAACCGATTACACAAGCTAAGGACCAGAACTCCAGTGTCAGGGATTCTTCCACAGGGAAGGCAGGATGTGGAACTGCTAAATGAGTCACTGCATGTGTGTCTAACCAGTGGGAATCACATCAAGTCTGCCTTCTACATACAGGATTTAAGACTTATCAAAATGTACAGTATTGTCTTGGAGCTGGGGGTTCATGAGTTCCTGTCCCAGCTCTTTTGTGTGTTTAGTACAAAGATGTTAACAGCCCACACAAAAACAAAAACATTTTTCTCTTATTATGACCTTAACATTTGCCAAAAGTGCCCCATACTGAAATTCCTTTTTAGTATCTTTTTTTCCCCTCTTAGTCCAAAGCCAGACGTGTACCCAGACACAAAGCCTCTGTGTATAGCAAGCTGTTTTAAATATTGTGACTCGGCGATGTGCTGTCCTTTCTCTGCTTGAGCCAAGGATCTCTGCTCAGTGTCTGTGGATTACCAAGCTCCTTCTTTATTGTATGTCTTGTCAGCTATTCCTATTCATTTAACCTTTCATTAGTGTCTGTGCAGCTTCACTGTCTGCAAAAGGCAAGGAGAACCCGAAAGGCCCCACTGTCACAGTTATTAGATTTCTCCGTTACATCCCAGCAACCACAAAGAAGTAAGAGTGGAGACTATTGTCGTGCATGCTGCTGTCCTGGGGTGCAGCTCTTCTGTGCATGTCAAGGACATGTGCCACATGTTGATATGCATCCCAGGAATAAATGCGCAACATGGGGGATAGGCTGACAGAGGCAGTAATGAGCTTTGTAGGAGTTATTGCGAAGACTAACAGTTAGTGAAGGAATTTTGCTTAACCGGCCAAGGAGATAGACGGAGTTGAGAGTTGCCAAGATCTGCCTGTGCGGAGCTTGTCAGTCACATTGTTTTTTATCTAAACTTCATTTGAGGGGAAAATTGAATACCTTTGACAGGAATGAAAGTATTCTTTTCTCCTTTAATCTCAGAAGGGAAAAATGTTATTTCTGATGGCTATTATGGTACATTGTTACTATTTTTGTATCGACTAAATAAGATGTGAATGATTATGTTACTTATGTCTCTTAATTTTTACACACTGCAAAATCATGAAAAAATGTTCTAACAGGGATGTGTATGTTTTAAATATCTATTATTGAAGATGGAGCACGTGAATCTTCTTGTACTCCTGTTTGCTGTGGATCTCTAGGCCACAGTGGGGCTATCACCTGGTTTTTATACATGTGTTTTCATGGTTGCTGTAATGTGGACGAGAAGAGAAATGGTTACGGGTCATTTTCACATAATAATAAAGACAAATACTTGGAGATTTAGAATGGGAAAGATTTCATTTTAAACATCATAATGGAATCTCAGAGCTGGGAGGAGAGCTCAGTTGTTAGAGCGCCTCCCACATTAGAATGAAGACTCCCCAGCATTGTACAAAGGGCCAGGCATGGTGCCTTGCACTGCTGTTCTCAGTGCTGGGAAGGCAGTGACAGGCAGGTCCCTGAGGTTCACTGGCCACCCAGCCTAACCTCATTGGTGAGTTCCAGGCCAGTGAGAAGAAAGAGGGAGAACTGAAATGAGTGCCATTGGTTCTGGCATCTATCTTTACTCAGTGTTTGGGGATGTCTGCCTTGGAAAACAGTTGTTAAAGTGAGCATACGGTGTAATGGATTCTGTTACGGCTTTTCTGTGCATACACGTCTCTCTACAGGCAGTTATGGCGTTGCCTGTTCATCCCTACTAGCCAAACAACCAGTTTAGTAATCTCTATGGCTATGTCCCTGCAACAGCTTGGTGGTATAAATCATAGTGGTTTACTTTAGTTTTAACTACTTTATTGTGAGTTACCTCATATACCATGTAATCACCATTTAAAATGTACATTAATAATTATATGGATACACAGTTTCTTCATCAATTTGTGAATTTTTCTTTTTTTCTTTTTTTTTACCATTATGTGTCATGCTGAGATGCTAAGAACTTTCTTTGGGAGAAGGTCAGATGTTTTTATTTCTCTTAGGTATGTACCTATAAGAATTGTTGAATCATGTGGCCTTCTTTGTTTTCTATTTGAGTTGTCTTCAAA
>NW_022196900.1:44464107-44514424 GCF_008632895.1 Mastomys coucha | reverse complement strand
ACCCAAAACCAAAAAATCTCTTGTGGTCTTAAAAAAAAAAAATACATGTGTGGTAAAAGTTAGGACTATGTGTCCCATAGTGCATGTTGGTTCTCTTTTTTACCATAGTGTATGTGGGTTTCAGGGCTTGAACTCAGGCTTTCGAGCTTGGTGGCAAACACCTTTACCTGCTGAGGCATTCACTTGCCCTTGGTTGCCTTTTTATAGTTGAGGTATAGAAGATGTTGATACAGTCTGGTTATGGTCCTCTATCTGAGTCAAGCTTTGCAAATGTTTTCTCCCATTCAGTGAGCTGCCTTTTTACTTTTTTGATATCCTTTGAAACAATTTTAAATTTTTTGAAAGAAATTTAAGAATGTTTTTTCCAGACAAGATTTTATTGCATGTTAAATGTTAACAACCCAGTACAAGAGCAACAGTGACCCTCAGAAAAGTTCCTAGCACTGCCTATCAGGGTAAGATGAGACATTTACATTTTGATGAAGTCCAACTTATAGAATAGTTTCCTTGTTCTCATTTTTGGGATGTTGTCGAAAATAAAACAAAACCAACCAATCAGACAAACAAAAAACAGACCCCAAAACGTGGTTTCACTCAACATCATGAAGTTTTATGCCTGAGTTTCTTTCCCTGCTTCTTTCTGTCCTTCTGGATAACACTCTGATGTAGCGTCGCTAGATCATACTGTGTGGTCATCTGCCTTTTGTAGTGTTAGAAATTGCCTTTTTGGGGAGCGTGGGTAACGTATGTACCATTTTATGCTCTTGCCAAGAGTGTCTAAGTGTTGCAGTTTCTCCATGTTGTCACCAGTACCTGCTGTTATTTTATGATAGGGACAGGAATATGATAGTAACAACTGAGAGGTGACGACGTATCCCTGTGTGGTTTTGTTGTCTCTGCTGGCCTTGAGGTCTAGGGATGGAGTGATGTTCTCTTTTAGCCTCCAGCCTACTAGTACTGATATTAGGTCTAGGGACTCACCCATGTGAGATAATCATTCTACCACTGAGCTGTATTGTGTGTCCAGCTCCTTTTGTGTTTTATTTCAAGACAAAGTCTTGCTAAGTTGCTCAGGCTGGCCTTAGACTCATGGATTTCCCACCCTTCTACCTTAGTCTCTCTAGTAGCTGTCATGGACTTGAGCCAGCCCTAGCTTCTGTTTAGCCTCTAGCTTCAGTTCTCTTGGGGTGTGATAGGTAGACACTCAACCCTTTTTGGCATTTTGTCCATTTTAAGATTGGGTTACATGGGTTTTGCTAGTTTTTGAGTTTTAGAGTCCTTTATGTATTTTGGATATTACTGTCATATCAGAAATTCACTTTACAAATATTTCCCTCTCATTCTGTGGATCATCTTTCATTCTGCTCATTGCTTCTTTTGCCTTGGCCATGTAGGAGCTTTTAAGTTTATGTAGCTCCATGTGTCTGGTCTTGCTTTCTTTGCCTTCAGTGGTTTACATTTAAAGCTTAGATTTATATTATCCCTAAAAGAGTAAAGGCTACGTTAAGAAAGAACATTCTATTGTCTAAGGGAGGGAAAAAACAGCTAACAACTCTTGGTGGTACTCCAGGGGACAAGAAATATGTCATTCAGTAGTCAGAAGATGATAGGTACTGGTTCTCTGTGAAACAGCTTGGGTTTACTTTGATGTTCCTTAATTATCATTGAGTTTAAAAGCAATCTAGGTGTTCTGTATGATAACAGACACACTTCATGCCCTGGAGGGTGGAATTAAGTACCTAGAAATAATTGTTTTTGGTTTTATAAATACCTCAAAAGGAAAGGAGGAAAAAACATTATTGAGAAAATTTGTCTTCTAGACATTCCATCATGAACAAAACATTACCAACAGAGATAAAACTGAAAATCGTTTTATGGTATCCAAACCTAAAATAACCGGCTCAGTTAAGTTTTAAGTAAATACTGTGTTCAAATCTGGCATGATGTGTTTGCAAACAGCTTGCTCTCTAGTCTACCAGGTGTAATTTTCAAAGCCTCCCACCACCGAGTTAGAGAAGCCTGAGAGCAGGAGAAAGGTAACTTAATTTAGAGGCAGTGATGTTAGCTCATACTTGAATTAAAAGGAATATTTTAAAGAAAACATCTAATTTTCATTCATGTTAATAAAACCTATATTCATTTCTATTTAAATAATTTGCTTTTCCAGTATTCTGATGGGCCATTCTTATTTAATTGCTTTGTCTGTTTTTGGCTTTGTGCCAGTTATTTTGGACAATGTTTCATTATTATTTGGCATCAGCTATTAATTAGGTGGCCAAGTGGTCACATTTATATTTGGAGAGAATGTGGGGTTTTTCCCCTCACAAGTGTTTGCACATGAAAACAGTAATTAACCAATTTAAAATGATACCTCATGACATAATTTGAGGATTAACTTTCTTCCCTGTGGATATTCTGTAAAGAATTTAAAATAATTTATAAAATTGGTATGACAAAAATTTTTGTATCTGATATATGACCTTTGATTATATATTTTTTTCTTTTTCTCTTTTTTTTTTCCTGGAGATTGGACTGAGGCCTCTCATGTGAGAGAGAAGTACTCTATACTGACCCAGATCAAATTTTATAATTTGTTTTTATTGGACAAGCAGTGTTAAATTTCTGTTCTTAGTATGTCTTGTCATGTCCATATTGGATTAAGAAAATTATGTGTAATTATGGATTGATACAATATTCAAGACATAAAGAATGTCACTAACTAGAATGGTAAATTATGCAAAGAAAGGGCCCACAGTTCCCTGTCCCAAGGCTTCTGATCTCTTTTATTCTGTAATTAGCAGATTAGAGAAGTTCACTCTATCAACACCTGCCATGTTTGCATCTAGAAATAGTAGGAAAGTTAAAATTTTCTCTCATTCAAAATGATTAGAATAAAACATCAGATTTCTTTGGAAACAGTCTTGGTCCAGGGCATATTAGCTCTAAATAAAATTAACAGTGGACTTTGTTTTTAATCTTAGAAGTCCTACCAGGTCTCAAGCCAAATTTAAATGTCATCAGTTTACTTACAATAGTGTCTAGTGCAAGAGGTAAATTCATTTCTCAAGAGAGTGCACTTCTTAAACATTCTTCGTATCTTTAAGAGATGAATTATGCATCCTTATTTCTTAGGTGGTTGGTACCTTACTCTAAAGAAAGGGACAGCAAATCTATACCCTCAGTACACTATCATTGTAGCCAGTAATTGCCACTTGTTTTCTAGTGGTCTCTTAGAGGCTTCAATGGACCATTGGGGTGATGAGTCTCCTGATGACTTTAATCCCAGAGCTTGGGAGGGCAGAGGCAGTGGATCTCTGTAAGTTTGAGGCCAGCTGTTCCAGGACAGCCAAGGCTATACGGAGAAATCCTGTCTGGAGAAACAAACAAAAAGAAAATTATCATAGGAAAGTCTTAGAGCTGTTTATTGGTCATTGATCACAGTAGCACTTCTGGTCACAAAGAGCAACCACTCAATGATATAATGACAGACAGTTTGTATGAGTGTGTAAAATGTGTGGCAGGAGTGTCCAAGAGAAGCTGGCAATGTTCCTGTGGTCCCAGCTACCTGAAGATTGAGGTGGGGGGATGACTTGTGCCTGGGAGTTGGGTAAGAGAAGGAGAAATAGAGATGAGATGGACAAATATAGGTATATTTATTCATGATATACCTATTATTCATGACATTCATGATAGATCAGTAATGAGTGGGTCACCAAATGTTTTAGTAGTATTATGAAATTGTATTTCTGAAGTACTGATATGACAGTATCATAAATCATTATTTTTCATGTTTGGTACCAAATCCAGAGTAGCATGGGACAAGCATTCCATTACTCAGGTTGTAAGAGCCATCAGTTGGATGTATGTTTGCTATATGTAGAATAGCTCGCTGGGGGGTTCACATGAGACCTTAGGCTGGTGGTTCTCAACCTGAGGGACACAACCTCTTTGGGGGTCAAACAATCCTTTCACAGGGGTCGCATATCCGAAATCTGCTACCAGGTATGTATATTATGATTCATAATGAGGAAAAATGGACTGGAACATGAGGGGTCTGGGGGAGGTAGAATGGAGGGTACTGGGAGAGACCGCTGGAATTGGGTGGCATTACAAGGATGAGGTAGAAACTTTAGTGCAGGAGAAACTCCAAGGAACCTACAGGGATGGCCGTGGCTGAGACTCCTAGGAATACAGAGCCGAACCAGCTGTATTCTGTAACCAGTCAGAGATTCCAGTGGAGGGAGTGGGACATCAACCCAGCCACAAAATTTCTTTTTTTTTTCTTTTTTTCTTTTTTAACTTTTATTGAATTATGATGAGAAAAGTTACATGATTTCAATTTATCTGAATTTGTTAACATTTAAAAACATTTTAAGTAAATAGAATTAAGTCATATTCTTGTTTCCCTTTTGTACCCCAACTCCTCCCAGAGACTCCCCTTCAATAACTACAATATCTTTTTTGTCATATTCCTTAATATTTATAAGATATTATAACAGTAAAAATAAGTATTATAAAAGTTGTTTGATATAAAACAACAATGAATTTAACAGTCTTATGTAGATGCTTGTCTACAGCATTAATGAAAATACATTTTTCTCAACATAAATTTTAAATAATTCCAAACATATTAACTGTATATTTCAAAATAATACATCACTACTAGTATTTTCTTAAATTAACATAAATATATAAAGTCTTTTTGTTTGTTTGTTTTGTATTTAGTAGAGTTTAAAATCTTGGCTCTTACTGGTACAAGCCCAAAATAAGAACTGCAAGTGGCACAGAGCTTATGGGTGTGGCCGGCCAATCAGTCTCCATCTTGAGACCCATGCTAGGAGAGGAAACACACCCCTGACATTGCCTGGAGGACCAGGAACAGAGACTGGATAGTCCAGAGTTCCAGGATAGAATCAAGCATGAATGGTCAGTGAAATGATTTTTAATAATACTCTTGCTATACTCGTAGATCAGAATCTAGAGCCTAGTATAATCATCATCAGAAAGTCTTCATCCAGGAACTGATGGGAACGGATACAGAGGCCCACAGCCAAACATTAGACTGGACTCAGGGAATCCTGAGGAAGACAGGGAACAAGAACATGAGAAAAACCAGAATCAACTAACCAGGGCTCATCAGGGGTTCACAGAGACTGAAGTGGCAATCAGGGAGCCTTCTTGGGTCTGACCTAGGCTCTCTGCATATATGCTATGGTACAAGTTGATCTTCTTGTGGGAAATTGTCTTTGACACTTTTGCCTGATTTTGGGACCCTTTTTTCCTACTGGATTACCTTGTCAGTCTAAAAATGAAGGGAGATGCCTAGACTTTTTGCAACCTGATGTGCTGTGTGTGGTTAATATCCCTTGGAGGCTGTAGAGGAGGAATGGATAGGGGAGCCAGGAGGTTGGTGGGAGAGACTTGGAGGAGAGGAGGGAAGGGAAAGGAAACTGAGTTAGGGATATCATTGTATGAAAGAGTAAAAATAAAAATGTACAGTAACAAAATTTTTTATAAAGTAGGAATGAAAATAATTTTATAGTTGGGGGTCACCACAATAAGAGGTGCTATATTAAAAGGTCTCAACATTAGGAAGATTGAAAACCACCTCCTTAGACTGTCCTGTGCTGATTAACATAAGAAAAGCCCGTAAACTTTGTGAGATTTTTATGTTTAAGTTCTACATCCTGCCCAGGTGTGTGAGTTCTAGTTGCTTTGTTTTGCAAAGTAGAACTCAAAATTTAAGCATTTTTCAGACTTGTTTTGTTTTGAGAAGGAGTGGGATGAGGGCTGGGTGGGCGGGGATGGGGTGAGGGGTGGTGGTGTCTCAGGCTGGCTACAAAGTTGCTATGTAGCCAAGGCTGGCTTGGATTTCCTGATCCTTGTTGACTGGTGAGTGCTGGTACTGCAGTGTGAATACCACCACTCCAGGCTACATTTCCTTTTTTTATTTTAAAAGGTAAAATTTATCAAACTTTTGAGTTTTAATGATATAGAAAATTTCGGTGCTCAAGGTCTTATGTATAAAGTAGAAGTTATAACCCTAAAATTAAACAACACAAAATACAATACAGGATAAATACCATTAAAGAATAACCAAAGTATAAAAGTGGCCTTTGGTCGTCTGTGCTACACCTAGAAACATGATTTTTTTTTCAATGATCTTTTCAAAGCAACCTTTCCTTTAGTGGCTTATCTTTCTTTTTATCCCACTGACTGAGAGGTGGGAGTAACACAGATGTGTGCGTACACACACACACACACACACACACACACCTTTGTACATGTTTGTGTGGGAGTAAGGGGCATCCATACTTCTGGATGTGAGGGGTAAGAGTAGCGTGTGTGTGTGTGTGTGTGTGTGTGTGTGTGTGTGTACTCACAGGTGAATGTAAAGGCTGAAAATAATAAGCACACAGACCTGTGCATGTGAGAAGTAAGAGTAACAGGCGCACACATACATGGGAACTTGTGTAAGACAGCATAAACTATGAGGGCAAACATCTCTGTGCTCCTGTAGATGGAATTGACATGTCCATTGCAGCCGGATTTAATTTCAGTATCAAATTATCTGAATGTTGCTCATTACTTTGTTGCTTTGGAATTTGATCAGAGGACATGGCGGATGGACATGGGAGTCTTGAGTACTTCCTCTCAGATAGGGAGAGATTTGATTGTGTTGATTCTAGGGCAACTCTGGCCCCTCTCCTAGACTGAGAACATAGGTAAAGAACCCCAATAGCCTTTACCCCTCTTGCTTTTTTTCTGCTTCCCATTTCCACATAGATTAACATATATATATATAATAATATTCTCAGGCAGGTATCCTGGGAGGTCCTTACTGAAGTGGCTGCCCCCTTTCTGGCTTTTGAGGGGTTTGATGAGAATGGCAGTGCTCACTTTACTCATTTAAATTTCTTGAGGGAATATTCAATGCTGCTTCTTTATGTGCAGCATGGTGTTAGTGTGGCGTAGGTGACACGGAGTTGGGCCAGAGGCAAAGACTACAGCCTGAGGGAAGAAGAAGCTACATCATTTAAAGAAAGGGTCTGGTTACAGAATACTGGAGAAAGCCATGGCAAAACCATGATCGGACACTGACCTAATAATACATAGGAAGCGTGAACTGCTGTTGGTATTGGTGTGAGCTGCGTTCCTCTTTTGTTTTCTCCTTCTCTTTTCTCTTAAGTTTGGGCCAATATTAGATGCTTAATAAACATTCTTAACAGTATTGGATACTATGTGATATCTGACTTCCAGTGCATTGTTTTATGATGAATGAGAGATCAAAAAGTGAAAGCTGTTCTCTATCATTTGATACCAGCATTGACTTTTTAGTGATACTTATTTTGAGCTTTCAGCCCTTTGTTCCTTCATGAACAGTTTATGGAGACAGACTTGTCATGAGAAGAGAAGATATAAAGATAGTAAGCAGCCAGTAAGATAGAAGTTGGTGGAGCCATTGGCTCTTACCGCTTTCGTATGTACACTCTCAGTTTTATTCTTAGTTTTCAGTATTGTGCAAGTTTAAGAGCACTCATTCTAAAAGTGAGACATTTTCATTTGTTTAAAAAGTTTCTCACATGTAACATTTTACATTTGGAGATTTATGGCCTAAATAGAGGATTACTTGGGGGTGGGTAGAGGGGAGAATGAAGAAATTATTACAGAGGTGGTGTGGAGCAATAATGGAAATATAAGTAGAAAAATTTGTTGAAGAGCTGAGATCCTAGCCTGCTCAGAGAGCCCCATGCTTAGATGCTGTAGGCCATGGAATCAGTCGATTGATCAGTTGTTAACCAGGCCCAACCCCAACCCTATGATCTTTTCCCTTGATCTTCCTCAAGATGTACTATACCTCATCTTCCTCTTCTGTCCTCTGAATTTTGCTGGGCAGGTCTCACCAGGTAGACCTGCCCTCCTGTCACTCACAGCTTTTGTTGCCACCATCCTGCCCTAAGACATATCATGTGCAATGCAGGAATCTTATGTTTGTTAAGTGCAACAATTAAGAGTTCCATCAGGAAGCACCCACTCTTTGGTCTTCCTTCGTCTTGAGCATCATGTGGTATCTTGGGTATTCTGAGCTTTTGGGCTAATAATATATACTTACCAGTGAGTACATACCATGTGTGTTCTTTTGGGATTGGGTTACCTCACTCAGGATATTATTTGCTAGTTTCATCCATTTGCCTAAGAATTTCATGAATTCATCATTTTTAATAGTTGGGTAGTACCCCATTGTGTAAATATACCACATTTTGTGTATCCATTCCTCTGTTGAGGGACATCTGGGTTGTTTCCAGTTTCTGGCTATTATAAATAAGGCTGCTGTGAACATCATGGAGCATGTGTCCTTATTACATGTTGGAGCATCTTTTGGGTATATGCCCAGGAGTGGCTGGGTCCTCAGGTAGTACTATGTTCAGTTTCCTGAGGAACCACCAGACTGATTTCCAGAGTGGTGGTACCAGCTTGCAATCCCACCAGCAATGAAGGAGTGTTTCTCTTTCTCCACAACCTCTCCAGCATCTGCTGTCACCTGAGTTTTTTATCCTAGCCATTCTGACTGGTGTGAGGTGGAATCTCAGGGTTGTTTTGATTTGCATTTTCCTGATGACTAATGATGTTGAACATTTCTTTAGGTGCTTCTCAGCCATTCGATATTCCTCAGTTGAAAATTCTTTGTTTAGCTCTGTACCCCATTTTTAATAGGGTTATTTGATTCTTTGGAGTCTAACTTCTTGAGTTCTTTGTATATATTGGATACTAGCCCTCTATCAGATATAGGGTTGGTAAAGATCTTTTCCCAATCTGTTGGTTGCCATTTTGTCCTGTTGACAGTGTACTTTGCCTTACAGAGCTTTGCAATCTTATGAGGTCCCATTCGTCGATTCTTGATCTTAGAGCATAAGCTATTGGTGTTCTGTTCAAGAAAATTTTCCCTGTGCCCATGTCCTCGCTGCTCTTCCCCACTTTCTCCTCAGTTAGCTTCAGTGTATCTGGTTTTGTGTGGAGGTCCTAGATCCACTTGGACTTGAGCTTTGTACAAGGAGATAAGAATGGGTCGATTTGCATTCTTCTACAATGCTGATTTCCAGTTGAGCCAGCACCATTTGTTAAAAATGCTGTCTTTTTTCCACTGGATGGTTTTAGTTCTTTTGTCAAAGATCAAATAACTATAGGTGGGTGGGTTCATTTCTGGGTCTTCAACTCTATTCCATTGATCTACCTGCCTGTCACTGTATCATTCCCATGCAGTTTTTATCACAGTTGCTCTGTAGTACAGCCTGAGGTCAGGGATGGTAATTCCCACAGAAGTTATTTTATTGTTGAGTGTAGTTTTCACCATCCTGGGTTTTTTGCTATTCCAAATGAATTTGCAAACTGCTCTTTCTAACTCTATGAAGAATTGTATTGGAATTTTGATGAGGATTGTATTGAATCTGTAGATTGCTTTTGGTAAGATAGTCATTTTTACTATATAAATCCTGCCAATCCATGACCATGGGAGATCTTCCCATCTTCTGAGATCGTCTTCATTAATTTTCCCATAATTTTGAATAGCTTAGACTTTTAAATGAGCTTAGTTTTTTGTTTGTTTCTATGATTGAAATTTCTAGAAACAACTTTATTGGGATATAATACACATACAGTTTAATGTTGTGACTTTTACTAACACTCTGTAATTATAGTCATAATTTTAAAGATACAGGAAAATAGGTGATTTATGTAATATCTGGAAGTATGGTTATACACTGACTTAACCTCCTAAGTGAGATAAAATTGTACAATATAGGCTTAAGTAGCTCAGTGGTAGAGTGCTTACCTAGCATGTGCAAAGCCCTGGGTTTGGTGCTCCTCCCCCCACACCACAACAAAAACAATATAGTTTTAGTATTCAAGAGGTAGAGGAAGGAGGATCAGGAGTTCAAGTTCATCGTGAGTTCAAGACCAGTCTGTGCACATGAGATCCTGTCTCAAAAAGAACAACAACAACAAAAAATCCATAACCTTTGAAGAACTTTAATGAGGTATTTGGTAAGATCCACAAACCTGAATGAACTATTAAAGTAATTAATGTATTACTAAATGTCCTAGGGAAAATCAAAAGGCACAAATAGGCAGAAATATATACTGTTCTTGATAAATTAGTTATCATGATCATGGAAGATCATGTTGTAATGGTGCCATAGCTATAAACGCCTACCTTAGAGCTGTTCATTTGAAATTGGTTTTAGACACCCCATGTCTAATTCTGTTAATGCTGTCAAGATTTCTGTGACCTAAGTTTTGGCTTTCTGAATCATTGGATAACATGATGAGTCTGGTTGGTGATAAAGTAATATAATTCCATTTTTGATCAGAAAAGACAAAATTAAGTTTTTGAATTCAGTTAATAAGTTGACTCCAAAAGTAGTCATAACTGGTGAGTCAGACATTTGAGCAAGCATAATGTTGGAAGCGTCCTGCATTGGTGCTGGTTTCTCTCCCCTACAACTTTTAGAACTTTAAATTCTTTAAAAAAAAAAAAGGAAAGAAAGAGAATAAACAGCTGTGTAAGAATTGATGTGAGGTTTTAGACAGATGAAGATTAACATATACATATATGCATGCTTGTAGCATCTTTCTGTTGACCAACTTATTTTATAGATTTGCATAACCAACTCCATGTGCCAAACCACTGAAAGTTCTCCTTTACGTCGATTTTATGAATTCAGAGTAAAGATACTATTTTCCCTTGCCTGTGAGAGCTTCTGAAGAGAATACAGGGTCAGGGTCTTCCTGAGAATTTGAGGCTGGTTTCTAACTCAGTCCTGTTTTACTTTCCCAAGGGTTGCCATTGTGGGCATGTGCGACCACACATAGCCAAGGAAAGTTGAAAGCAGAATGTGAGATGGCAGGGGTACCCTGTGACATTAAACAGTTTTATAGAGAGCTTTTAGGCTCAGCGTAAAAGCTGACGCATAAACCTACATTGTATATTTTCTCTTGGTTGAGCAAATCTGTGTGTTTTGTGCATAAACAAATACTCGTGACATTAGAAAGGTAAAAGCTGGGGAAGCAGAAATTTGTTCAAATATTTCTGAGGCTGACTTTTTTTATACTGACACTCGAATCAGATCAAAATAAAAGGCAGTTATTAAGCAGTTTCTATTGTTTGTGCTTTGATTCATGTGAACTGTATGTGTATGTTTGTGTACATGCCCATGCATGTAGGTACCCATGCCTGCTCTTGCATGTGGAGGCCAGAGGGTAGCCTCCAGTCTTCCTCTGTTGCTTTTCTTTAGGAGATGGGGTCTTTTGCTGAACTTGGAGTTCACCAGTCAGCTGAGGAAGCTAGTCAGCAAACACCAGGCTAGCTCTGCCTCCACCTCTCAGCATTTGCATTATAGATGTGCATTGCCATATCCAGTGTTTCATGTGGGTACTGAGGACCTAAATTAAGGTCCTCATGTTTGCAAAACAAGCACTTTACCCCCTAAGCCATTTCTCTAGTCCCTTGATTTTTAAAGTTAACTTATTATGTATACATATACATGTATATCATTTATATCTGGTTCTTTTTTTAGCTCCTGTAAATTGTGTTTTGATAGAACATAAATCATTTCTTTTTATGATTTCTTGGGTATCAAGAATTGCTGATGGGTGTGGTGGTTTGTTTTTGTAGTTTGAATGTTCTGGGACTGAGGCAGGAGGATTACCACTATTTTGAAGTCACTCTGGACTCCAGAGTGAGTTCTGGGACAGAATGGAACAGTGTGAGACATTGCCTCAAAAGGAAAATAATTTTTATTAGTTAGGGTGATTTTGGCTAACTTTTGCTGTTCAACTTCCTTCTGCTTCATCCTACTACCTCTTTTACTATAGAAAATAACAATTTTGCAGATCTTAGAATCATTTTATTGTTGTACAATAGAAAAAATAATTTTTAGAATTCACACGTTTTTGGAGTCACATTCTTCCCAGAAAATGGGTAGATTTTTAGGGTGGGGTGCGGTGGAAGCTCAATCATCCCTTTCTCTCCAGCTTTATCTAAATGTTGGAACTTGTGGATCTATAAACATTCTGAAGTACTTATGTTTGAAGTAAACATTAGTACTATTCTTTTCTTGATAGCTGTAATCTACTACATGTTTTCGTTTAGCCAAATCTCAGTCTTTTGTAAAACTTACATAATAGGCTTCTTACATAGTTCTGAGATGGAAGAGAGGAATCTATGCAGGCCTTATTTTAAGATGGTAGGCTCTGCTGGACCAAAACCTGAGGGCATAATTAACAGTGTCTTTGGAGGAACCATGTGTGCTGACTTCATGGACCATTTGGCCTACAAGATGGGATTTAGTTCATAATTCATTGTCATGTGCTGTATTCCTGTGGGAGTATAAGGTCTAGCTGCTTTACATTGAATAAGTTCTGAATGTTTTATCTTGTTCCAGGGTGGGTTATTATACTCGAGAATGCACTTAATTACAAGCTTTATGTGTCTAGCATCCATTCAGCATACCTCTTCTTCACTGCACCTGACATCATCTATGGAATTTCATTTGCAGGTTGAGTACAGTATGGCTTTGGGAAGTCTGAAGCTGAAGCTGTCAAATTTGAAATCTGCTTTGTGATATATATATGTGTGTGTGTGTGTGTGTGTGTGTGTGTGTGTGTGTGTGTGTGTGCGTGTTTCACCTTGCCATTTTGGAACTTTTTGCTTAGAATTTATGTATTGGTATTAATGTTATCAACAGAACAAATGTATTTGATAAAATTCTCAGGAAGAAGGCATCATTTATCAGTGGTGGGTGATCTGAGAATGTTTGATGCACATGCCTGTGTGGTCAAGTGTAGAAGCTACAGGTCAAGGTTGAAAACTTCATCTATTGCTTTAGTTGTTGAGACAAGGTCTCTTACTGAACCTGGAGCTCACCCTTTCAGTTAGCCTGCCTGGCCAGCCACCTGTGGGTGGCTTGCAGCGACCTCAGCAGGAGGGTACCAGTGTGTGCTTCTGTATTCTGCCTCTTAACATCTTTTTAATGTTACGATTTTATTACTGGATATAATCTAACTGGTCACGATTTACTACTAAGTTTTTCTTTGATAGAATCATGTTCCATTTAATTTTTTTGCACAGTTCTTTTGATTTGAGGGGCAAGTATCTTTACATCTCTCAGACAGACTTTGTCAACATCAAGTCATGTTGCCTCATGCGTTTTATTTTCAAGATTTTGATTTATTCGTGATTGAGAAACATGTAACTAGATTTCAGGATTTTATCAGAATTTCTAAATGCATTTGGTCATTGTGCAACTTCTTTGAAAGATAAGTATTTTCCCTTTACTTATATTTAGTGTGTGTGTGTGCATGTGCGTACACTCGCATGTGCATGGGAGTCGATTCTTTCCTTCAACCATAGGGGTCTCAGGCATCAAACTCGGGTTGTCAACCTTGGTGGCAGGCACTTCTGTCCATTGAACAATCCCACCAGTCCTGTTCTTTTTCTATCAAACGAATTTTATTACGTAAACTTCTTTAATGTGGAAGGCATAAGAGGGGAGTGGGGCTCTTTTTTTCATTTCTCCTGAGAAGTCTTTAAAGAGATGTTTATACAAATCAAATATACTTATAACTTAAAAGAAATAATTTGGTGTGGCAAGTTTTAGGTAATAATAATAAAAAGTATATACACACTCCATAACCTTTCTTTGAGTCTTTGGTTTAAGTCCTCTGTCATACAGTGCCAAAGCACTGTTCTGGGCTGTGTGTGTTGAAACATGCATGCCTGTCCTAGTGTCGTAACTAATTATATCTCTCACATGCTTACTTCTAGTAATTGGATGTCGACCTCCCACAGCAATGTGTTTTACCTTTTAGTTTTATCTGGGGGACCTGCCATAGAAATTAAGTTTTTACCACTTAGCAGCTTAACAGTGTATACAGATACCATTTAAAACATGCCATGTACTTTATGTTTTGGAGAAATAGTGTACGTTCAGGGGTAAGGGGTTTTTTTTCCTTTTATTGAAAATAGATTCTTTTCTCGCATAATATATCCTGATCAGGGTTTTCCCTCCCTCTGCTCCTCTCAGTTCCTCCCCACATCCTTTCTAGCCTAGACCCATTCCTTTTCAGTCTCCTTAGAAAAGAATAGGATTCTAAGAGATAATAATAAAATACAATAAGATAAATCATTGCATCCGAGTTAGCTAAGACAAAACAACAGACTGAGAAGGTCCAAGAGACTGCTTGAGAATCAGATGCACTTGTCAGGAACCCCTTAAGATCACAGTCACCAAACCCAGACACTATTGTGGATAACAAGTGCTTGCTGGCAGAAGTCTGATAGAGCTGTCTCCTGAGAGACTCTGCCAGTGCCTGACAAATACAGAGGCGGATGCTCTCAGCCAACCATTGGACTGAGCACAGGGTCCCCAGTGGAGGAGCTAGAGAAAGGAGCCAAGGAGCTGAAGGGGTTTGTAGCCCCATAGGAGGAGCAACAATATGAAACAAACAATACCCCCAGAGCTTTTAGGGACTAAACCACCAACCAAAGAGTACACATGGTGGGGACTCATGGGTCTAGCTGCATATGTAGCAGAGGATGGCCTTGTTGGTCATCAATGGGAGAAGAGGCCCTTGGTCCTGTGAAGGCTCTATTCCCCAGTATAGGGGAATGCCAGGGCCAGGAATAGGGAGTGGGTGGGTAGGTGAGAGGGGGAGGGGGATGGGGATAGGGGTTTTTCAGAGGGGAAACCAGGAAGGGGGATAACATTTGAAATGTAAATAAAGAAAATGTCTACTTAAAAAAATAAAGTAAAATGTATTTTAAAATCACTGAACTAGAATCCATATGACATTTGCAGAGGACCTGGTAGAGACCTGAGTAAGCCCTATGTGCATGGTCCTCAGTCTCTGGGAGTTCATATGAGCTTTGGTCAGTTGATTTAGAGGACCCTGCTTTCTTGGTGTCCTTACATCCCCTCTGGCTCTTACACTCTTTAACACCTTCTTTCTCCCAGGTTCCCTGAACCCAGAGCATTGATGGAGGATTTGGTGGCGACATCCCGTTTAGAGTTGAGGGTTTCAGTGTCTCTCACTCTCTGTGTAATGTCTGGCTAGATCTCTGTTTCCATCTACTGTAGAAGGAAGCTACTCTGACGATGGCTGCCGAAGGCACTGATCCTCTGTGGTTCAACGGATTGTAGCTTGGGTATCATTGACTTAACACCTAATACCCATGTATAAGTGAATACATAACAGAAGTCTTTCTGAGGCCGAAGAAAAAGTTTTAGCAATGAAAAAAATTAGTTGAGCTGACATGCATCTGCCTTTGCTGATAATTATACACTGTGTCAGCTGACTTTGCCTTTTCATCTCTGCATTGGAAATGGAAAGCTCACAAGTTTTTCAGAATTTATTTTCCCTTGAAGTTTTTCAAAGATTACCTGTAGAAAAGACTGGATGGAGTACTGGTCACTTAATGTTTGTGGTCGACAATGATTTGACACATATTCTATGAAAATGCTCCAAGGAGAGTTTTCACAGACTCATTTAGAAATTCTGTCTTGGACATGCTTGTGATGAGAGCAGTAAATGTTTGTTATGTGCACAAGCATGTATGAAAATATGTGATCCTTGCCCATGCCTGCTGAAAGAGAACTTTACCAGTTCTAAGTCTCTGAACTGCAGTCTCGCAGAAATTAAAGTCTTAAGACTGGGAGCAGTTAATGCTAGTGATGGTTTGTGGTGGTTAGCATTGTGCATGTGCTGCTTGGTGACTGCACTCTGTGGACTTAAGAGATTCCAGTCAGCACTTGGGAGGGAGTACACCACAGAGTCTGTGACAATTAAAGGTTTTTAAAGTGAAAGATTTAGTGACTTTTCTTGTTAATAAATAGGCCACTGGGGCTTTGCATACAGAAAAAGATTTTGCAATTCTCTTACTGATAATTGCTTAAAGTTTAATGCTGTCTCATCTTATGATCCTTATTTCCTATCATCCTTTTGCTGGAGTTGAAAATAAAATAATTGTGTGTGTATGTGTGTGTGTACATGTGAACAGGTATGCATGTGTACATGTGTATGTGGACATACGTACAGGCCAGAAGACAACAGTTAGGCTGGCTGACCAGTAAGGTCTGGAGCTTCTCTTGTCTCTGTCTCTCCATCACTGGGGACACCAGTGTGTGTTATCCATCAGACCCGCTGGTTTTAGGTCTTTAAGCTTTCAAGACAAGTGCTTTACCACCTGAGCCATTCCCCCAAACTCCTAAGTAAAATTCTTAAGTTATTGTCTCAAACATAACTGCTTTTAAATTTCATACCACATTTAAAAGGTTAGCCTTGTGTTGGTCTTGAGGCCATCAGTACTACCGAGGCTTTGGACTTACATGCTATGTCCTGCAGGGTCAAATTTATATTCCTAAATAATTTTTCTGTTTTGAAAAATTGAACTCCTAAGGATTTCTCCCTAATAATATATAATAATTTGTACATTAGAAAAAGTTAGATGGCCAAATTAAAATAACGGAAAGGGTCTTCACACTTTTCCAATCCATTTCTATTAGCCTTTTTTTTTTTTTTGTAGTATCGATCAAATTAATGCAGATATGTTTGATGTTAAGTTAGGTGAGAAAATTAGAATTCACAGCTGGTAGACTACATGAGAGAGAGCTAAGTTTCAAACTGTGGGATCCCCAGCAGCTCTGTGGAAAGCTAGATGTCAGCTTGGCTAATAATAGGAGCAGCCTGTCAGTGGACTGAAATCCCAGGGGCTGGGGATGCCGAGGCTTGTGGGTGCTGAGCTGGGGATGCTTCATCCTCCACAGGGAGTCGGAAATCTTACTGGATGTTTAGTTTGTCACAGATGACTGAGTTAGGGAGACCCGCTGCTGTTTAGGCTAATGACAGAGACTTGTACAGAGTCCAGAAGACTTTCTGCAATGGTGAATCACTGGACAGCTAACTGATTAAAGAAAACAAAAACTTCAGTGGTTAAAATAGGAGTTTTCCCTCAGAATTCTACCTAACAAAAATCCTTCCCTTAAAAAGAAATGTTTCTGTTTCTTTAAGCTCCTTCACGAGTGGAACTCTAAATTCCACTCCCTAGCATTCTTGAGTAAATCTGATTTGTAAAGGCATATGGATACTTTATATACTTGGCACACTACAAATATTTAGTCATAAGCCAACAAATCAAACCCAGATATACTGACTTATGTAAATGCCAATCATATTATATGTTGATGCTTGGTAAATTAGCATGTTATTAAGTGCACTAAAACTCATGCTTTAATTTTAAAATATTGTGAGAAATTACTAACCTATAAGTGTATGTTCTTTTTTTTTAAAGTAGTGAAATAAGTTCTTGATAAAAACTACCACCACCACTGCAGAATTTTCACATGTTCACTGCTGCTCCTTGGTCCATCAGCTCTGTAGTTGTGACTGGGGAGGACAAGGCCATTTATTTTGTTTGTTTGTTTTTGTCATTTGTTTTTAAAACATTCATTCAGAAGTAACTGCTACTCTGTTTAGGATCTTCCTTTTCACCAGTGGTTCTCAACCTTCCTAATGCTCTGACCCTTTAAGACATTTTCTCATGTTGTGGTCACCCCAACCATAAAATAATTTTCCTTGCTACTTTATAACTGTAATTTTGCTACTGTTATGAATTATAATGTAAATATCTCTGTTTTCTGCTGGTTTCTTTGGGGTTATGACACACAGATTGTGAATCACTGGCTTTCACACATACAGTTATCTTATGTCCCAAACAATATAGCACATAAATTTTTTTTTTAATTTGAACATATTTTACTATTAAAGAAATACAAACATTTCTGTACGAATAAATTTTTCTTCAGCTGCTTACATTTGGATGTTCTTACACATTACAAGTTTTAAAAATAATGACACCTTATTTGCATACAGAAAAACAGTTGTTAAAGATTGTTGAATAGAACATAGACTTTAGAGTTTCCAATTAAAACACATTTGGCTGGACTGGAGACTTGGCTCGGTGGTTAAGAGCACTGGCTACTCTTCTCGAGGTCTTGAGTTCAATTCCCAGTAACCACACGGTGGCTCACAACCATGTCTAATGGGATATGATTCCCACTTCTGCTGTGCATGAAGACAGAGCACTCATATATATAAAATGAATAAGTAAATCTTTATTAAAACATTTGTTTTATAGAGTTTTATTTCTGAAATGGAATGCAAATATGTATATTAGTGAGGAGATTTTCTAATGATTTTTAAGTGATATCTCAGTACTATTACTTTTGGCTTCACAATAAAGGGAATGATATCTTTGGAGCTAACAGAGATCTGAATTTGAATATTAATTCTACTACTGAGTAAGGTAGAATCTTGAGGGCATTGTTTTATCTGTTTTTACATGTGGCTTAAAAAATATAACAGAATTTACCTTAAAAATTTTAAAGTATATAGTTCACTAACTTTAATGTTATATGACCACATTGTTTTGCCTTAAGAAAATTAGCTTTTGAAATAAGTTCACACCCATAGTAAGGTTGAAAATGGTTCAGGACTTCCTAAATGTCCTTTACCTGGATTATGTATCCAACTAAAATACCACCCAAAATACAATTTGGTTTGAACAATACCCTAGATTAGAAACAAATTCCTACATATAATATTAAGCTATAGTCTTTAATTCATTAAATGATCACCTTTATGAAGGGACTGTTCAGGTCTGCTTAGTGTTTATCTGCAGGTTATAAAAGGATCCCATGTAAGCCTATTTTAAGTATACATATACCCTTTATTTCTGGCAACAACCACTTCATTTCTTCTTACATCTATCACTATATGCCTGTCTCTTAGGATCTAGCCTGTATTTCTCAGAGAGATGTATGTCCTCCCCAGTCCCAACTACAGAGCTGATGGACCAAGGAGCAGCAGTGAACATGTAAAAATTCTGCAGTGGTGGTGGTAGTTTTTATCAAGAACTTATTTCACTACTTAAAAAAAAACATATAGGTTAGCAATTTCTCACAATATTTTAAAATTAAAGCATGAGTTTTAGTGCACTTAATAACATGCTAATTTACCAAGCATCGACATATAATATGATTGGCATTTACATAAGTCAGTATATCTGGGTTTGATTTGTTGGCTTATGATAAACATATAATTACATGTTATAAATTGGGTCATCTCAAAGTACAACATCCTCAGTGCTATTTAATTCTAGCATGTTCTCAGCCCCCAGTACACTCCCCCCTTAACTCCTGCTCAGTCCCCAGTACACTTCCCCCTTAACTCCTGCTCAGCCCCCAGTACACTCCCCCCTTAACTCCTGCTCAGCCCCCAGTACACTCCCCCCTTAACTCCTGCTCAGACTTTGATGTCTTTCACTTTTTTGATCAGTATTTCTTCTTTCTATAAAACGGACATAAAAGTATTTATGCATGAGTATTTTGAGATAATATACATGAAAATGAATATGGCATTTGTCTGCCTGATACAAGAGATAAGGATCCATTTGTTTCTTGTCATTATCATGCATACAGAAATATCAGACATATTTATAGGAGTTATTCTGAGGGGTGTGATACCAGTTTGTTTTAGTGAGAAATTTTGTACTAGTTTAGCAGGCATATAATATATGAGAATTAAAAACAAACAAACAAACAAAACAATAAGACCCACAAAATAACCAGCATAAGTTAATATGCTAAAATAATCAACAGGAAGTTAAGCACTTTCAAATTTTCTAAAAGTACATGCATTAAGGAATATTTAACAGAGATAAATATAGGAATACATCTCTTGCAAAAAATACTTACCTTGCATGTAAGTCTGTTCATTAACATTTTACTTTAGAATTTTTTATCTTTTTGCATACATTTTCTAAATTCATTGTTTAAGGGGTTTCAAACTTTATCTTTTCTGAGTTTCAAACAAGGCATGGTGAAGTACTGCTCTAATTATTGTGTGGAATGTTTGTCACAGATGTGCCAGTTTAGAAAGATACAGGCAGAGCGGTTATCTTTCATCATTATATTAAACAGTCTGTGTGTGTGTGTGTGTGTGTGTGTGTGTGTATTGCAAGTTCGCCAGGAACTCTTTGATCCTTCTGCCTGAGTCTTCTGACTGTAACAAATATTCTTCTGTTTTTGTTTAAAATAGAAAGAGTACTGTGAAAGCTTCTGAGTCCTAGCTAATGGCTTAGGGGGAAAAGCTGGGTTAAGTGGGCAGTCATTACCTGCATAGATATGAAATGACAGTAAGTTCCTTCCCTTTTAATGCCAGGGACATTGACATTCTCTAAAGGCAAAATAATTGGGGGCATAGGTATCTACCACAGTGAAATTGGTAAGGAGTTAAGTGATGGAGACATGAAGCTGGAGTTAGCTACTTTGTGGGTTCTTTTTTCTTTCACCCTTCCCCATCTTATTTCTTCTAGTCTTTCGGCCTCCTAACACTAGATAGGAGAGAAAGAATAGAGGGGAAACGGGGTGGCATTATCATCAGACTACTTCCTGCTGATTAGAGCATGAAGTTCCTTGGCCCAAGTTTGATTTTTGCCTTCAGGATATCTGATTTCTTCTTGTATCTTCTTTGCACATGTGGTTAATGGCAACCAACAACCTGCCCTGCCTATCAAGGCTCTAACATTTATATTCTCTCTGAGAAGTCCCTAGCATTTCAAACAACACATAATTGCAGAAACTATCTGCCACTAGCAAAATCACACCCCTTCTAGAGCATGAGGTAAATCATAGTCAGCTGTTATGGGCAATATGAAGTGGCCCCATATCCACACCTGGGATTAAAATGAAAACATATTCTTATAATATTTCTCTGTGTGAGTTTTTTTTTTTAAGAAACTGAAACTCCAAATTGTCACTATACCCATGAAGAGATCAAGGAACACTACAGGTCAAGGTAAATGAGAAGCATTCCAGGTAGGTACTGTGGTATGGACCAGAAGGCACAGATCTGGGGTTTTTCCAACTGAGACTGTCATCAGCTAGCTTTTTGATCTTTGTAACTTCTTTGGTATTGCTTTCATGCTCCTTATCTGAGGGTAGACTAAATTAAAGATGGAAAACAGACTTCAATTCTTCATCAGTATTGATGGATTAGCAATGGCTGTTTGAGACAAGACTTTTGAGACTGTACCTACAGATATTGGGGAGGATGCCTGGGGAACACTCCCACACTTTTTGATGACTTTTATAAGTCTGATGGTGGGATCGTGCGTACATGTGTGTAGGTATATGTACTGCAATTGTTGACTAAGCAGTTTGCAAAACTTTTTCAATTCAAATTGCAAATAATAGGTCATATTTTTCTGGGCTATAGAGTTGGGTGGATCTTCCAATCATTCTCATACATCTCTCTGAGAAATATAGGCTACATCCTGAGAGACAGGCATATAGTGATAGATGTAAGAAGAATTGAAGTGGTTGTTGCCAGAAATAAAGGGTATAGGTATACTTAAAATAGGCTTACATGGGATCCTTTTTATAACCTGCAGATAAACACTAAGCAGACCTGATCAGTCCCTTCATAAAGGTGGTTATTTAATGAATTAAAGATTATAGCTTAATATTATATGTAGGAGTTTATTTCTAATCTAGGTTACTGTTCAAATTGTATTTTGGGTGGTATTTTTGTATCACATAGAAATAAGGCCAGTAAAAAGGGGGAAGATAAAGTATGGCTTTTACTATATTAATACTTAGCATAATTCAAACTTACCATTGGAAGATGGAGTCCCCAGCAACTCAACTCATACCAGTTCTGATAAGTGCAGCAATATTGAAAATTAATAAGGCTGCCATTGGGCACATATTCCATATATAAACTATTGGGAGAATTATTGTTTGGCTTTAGGGGAAAGAATCCCTTCATTTCTAGTGTCTTACATGAGAACATTATCCAGATTTGGTCCACTGTGTTAGAAATTGTACATTTGACTAGCCTTTCTGTATTAGTCCTTTGTACAAGGAAGGACTTATGTAAGAGCTCAGTTATGTTACTCACCTCCACAGACTAGCAAAATTACTAGTTTTCCTTCATGTGTGTTCTGTAAGAAATTATATGTGGCAGCCACATCTGTGGTACTCATAGGCCAGCACAATAGCCTTTTTGTATTTCTTTGTATCTGTCTCAGCCATCAAGAGTGTCCCCTGGGGTAGGAGTCATGTTTTATTTATATTTGAGTCACCAAACCTAGCATAAACATGGCATATGAGAAGTATTCCATAAGTGTTTATTTAATAACCAAAATACTATGCTGCCTAAGAAGAGCCATGAGCTATGTGCTAGTGAAGATAATATCATTCTGAAGTCTACAATGCCAAATCTGTAAATAAACTGGCCTTTCCTATAGTTTGTTCTGTGGTGATTGGGTTGTATGCATAAATCCTTTTGCTTTTATGTTTCTGTGGCAAAGCCCTACTCACGATGTAAACCCAGATGGCCTGGAACTCAGTGTGTAGGACAGTCTGGCCTGGGATGTGGAGCCATACTGCCTCTGCCCTCACGCCATGCTAGTAAGTTGCATTACTTTGATCATTTTCCTGTTAAGGAATATGTAGAATAACAGAAATCTGTGCACAAAAAAAGCTCCAAAGAAACAGTTATGGTGAAAAAAGATGCGATAGGCTAAAACCTCTGTACACTATAAAGTTTTCATCATGTAGACCTTATTTAAGTGTGCAGAAGTCTTGTAGCCTGGACCATTAGGCTTGATAGCCACAGAAGACAGGGTGGAATTCCATAGAGCTTATTAGCATCTGCATGAGCTGGTGTCCTCTGCCATTGAGACTTTTACACTATTCGTCATAAGGTATGGAAAGCCGCAAAGGTGAATAGATAGAGAATATGCCCTTACAGTGTGGCTGCAGAGGTAATGACCACGGGAGGCAAGGATCTTAGGGGCCCTAGAATCAGCATAGCTGGGCTCTGATGGGTGTCTGAGTTTGCAGTGGTGTAAGAAAACCATCGTGGACACGGTAGCACAGGCACATGTAATGTGACATCTTGGTTCTGTGTTAAACATGCATCAAACACGGCAGTTCTGAAGTCTAGTCTCACCTGCAGCTGTCACTTAAGGACCCCAATTACCAGGTCTTACCTTAGCATGTTCATAAGAGAAACTCAGGATTGGCTCAAGTGCCTTCCCATCTTCTAGGATTATATTTTATTATACTTTAGTTTTATACTACCAATACACTTTTGTGTGGGTTAATTTTTTCTCTCCAGTAATGTGAAAAAGAACAAAGTTTTGTAAATGTTTTGTTAATACGCTAGGTTCTTTACTTACCTTTTAGAATATATCCCTGGTATTTCCTATTCTATGAATATGGATAGTAGGAGGCAAATTATGGTATGATAAAATTATTTTGGTAGAGCCAAACTATTCTAAACATGTGTTACACCAGGTGATGTAAGCTGAACAGTTGTAGTTATTAATCTATGTGGCTTTCTAACACCCAGAGCCCTGTGGCCCGTCCAGGGGGCTTTGCTGAAGAAGCAGAGAAAATGCATTCCTGTATTTTTTTTTTTTTTTTTTTTTTTTTTTTTTTTACTTTGAGACTGGCTCTTCTATTTAAAGGTGAAAAATCCAATCAGCTGTACTTTATGGGATTTTCAAATCTCAATTTTAATGATTATTTTAGTTTAGCAGTTGATGAACACAATCTCTGTTCCTCTCTGCCTTACTGTGTCCCTTTCTGAGAGCCTTGCTGTGTATAGTCCGGATTGGCCTCGGCCTCCCCAATGCCAGAGTTACATGTATGAGCCATCAGACATGACTGTAAGTATTTAATTTTCATTCCTCATGACTTTGTGAGAGTTCATTTAGAACCTGGGAGAAAATGACTGAGCAGAATTGAACTTCATAAGAAATGAAACGTTAAATTACATTCTCAAATTGGTTTTCCTAGATTTTTTTCCTGGAAGAAATAGCTTAGCTAAAGTTTCTGGAGAATCAAGGTTAAATTTGAGATTATTTTTCATTCATGAACATATTATTGCTTGGGCCTCTATTGAACCTGCTGGTACACTTTTGTGTTATTGATGATCTGTACATCCTGAACACATTTCATCTCCAACTTTAAAATGTGACCTGGATTTCTTTGTTCAAATCAGAACAAATTGTTTTTGAAAGCAGGGTCATGAGGATACCTTGAGTGACCACACACTTGGCCTACAAAGGAAAAGAAATTAGGGAGAGGAGGGACCTGTGCCTTTGGTCCCCCCAAATCCTAATCTGGGACCCATTAGCAGGGTCATCTCGCTGTGAGGTGCATTCACAGTGTGAGAGGCAATTTCTAAAGCTGCTAAGACCAATCCCTGTAGAGTTCAGAGATTAAACTCTCCACCCTGTGTTATAACCAGATGAAAGTGATTATGTCTCACCGCCTGCTGAGGGGGTGAGAGAAATTTCTAGTGCCAGGATTTTTAACTAGGTGGGATGGGTGCTGGATCTTACTGAAGACTTCCTGGGTTGAAAGCTTTATCCTGTTAGAGTAAGTCTCAAAACTGGCAAAGCTGGAGAAAAAAACAATACAACTTTAGACACCAATTCTTCTAAAACTTCTACCAACCTAAATGTGTGTTTCTTGGCAAGAGTTGTAAGTCTCATAGTTAAAATGTGATAGTGTAGCTGTGCTTTGCACATGAATTCTTTCTGCTAAGTAGATGTTAAGCAATATACATATGTGTATATATATGTATATAGATGTGTGTATATATACATATATACATGTATATATATATATTGAGAGGGGGGAGGGAAGGGAAGGAAAGGGAAGGGGAGGGAAGGAGAAGAGGGGAGGGGAGGGGAGGAGAAGAGGGGAGGGGAGGGGAGGGGAGGGGAGGGGGGCACCACAACTTGGCCTACAAAAGAAAGTATATGTGATAAGTACAGGTACAGTTCAGCTTTGTTCTTCCTCTGTAAATTTTGGATTATAATGCTACCCAGTTTGTGGGTTTGTTTGGTGAGGTAAAATTATTTACTACATATAAAGCATTTATAAACATGCTTAGAAGAAAAATCAAATTTAAGTAGAATCAGAGTTGGAGTGAGGTATCGAGAACTTAGATTAATAACATAGAAAAAGCAAGCAATGTTTGCTCTTTATGAAGTTGCTCTAACAAATCACCCATGTGAATTGTGTCTCCCATTTGTGTAGGATAGTGTTGATCATTGAATTCTATCAGTTCTTTTAATATCATGAAATTTCTGATAGTAGTGATATGAAACAAGTATAAATAAGTCATACTGACTAGACTTTTGACTTTTAAAGTGTCTATGAGTTCTGTGATTGACTTGTTGTCAAAGAATATTGAATTCCATTTTGAGAACAATAGACCAACACAAATGTGACAGCCAGAGATACACTACATGTTATAGAAAATCTTTTGAAAACCTGACAGTGGATGTGTTGAGAATCCATTCCATATTGCACTCTATCTTCTAAAAATTGTCCATGTGTGTTTGTAGGTATGTGTATAGCATATGTGTGAGTGCATGCCATTATGTATCATATACATATGTCTGTGGAAGCCATAGGTCAATGTCCAGTGTTTTCTTTTGCTGCTTTTCTGTTGACCTTATTTTTTGAGATAGAGTCTCACTGAGCCCAGAGCTCACTGATTGACTAAACTGGCAGTAAGCTCTAGTGATTAGCCTATGTCCAAGGCTCTTATTATGGTTGTATACTCCATCACACCCAACCTTTGACATGAGTGTTTGGGATCTAAATTCATATCTTAATGTTTGCAGAGGAGACATTGTATCAGCTGAACCATCTCCCAATCTCCATTATAATCCATTCTTCTTAAAACCATGTCTTGAATGCTTGTTTTGTATAGTACATTCTGTGCTAATAAGCAGGGGTTAGTGAGGGGGGAACACCTAAAACTTCTTTCTGCTTATGGAGTTTACATAGGGATGTAGAGACCTGTGTCATTAGATGGCCAGAAAAAAACCCTGCAGAATGGCAGTTATGATACTTAGGAATGGACACACTGGCTTCAGGTATAAGTTTTCTGAATTCTCTGAGGAAGACATCATTGTTTTTCTAAGAAGGAGTGGACCTGAGAAGGCAGTGGGATTGCCTGAGGTCAGGCAGCTGGGACGTCAGAGAGTCTGGCTTAGTTTGACCGGAAGGCTTGCACATTTTTCTCTTTGTTTTCTGCAGCAGCCATATATTACAAACCAACTTGGGGAAAGGAATAAAAAGACCCTAGCTTTCAGAAGTTTTGATCAGAAGTGTTTGGGGAATGTTTGAAATAAAAGAGGTTTTGACAAGTAGAAGTTTGTAACATTTAATTCTTTACCAGTGTAGTTTAAGAGTGAAAATTTCATGCTAATAATATAAGAATTATTATTGTTGCTGCTATTATTTCTGCTTTGGAATGTCTCAAAACCTCCAGATATGAAGCAGGGACCACCAAATGTAGCTTTTGTGGTTAGGGTTGACAAATTTGAAGGGCGTTTTAGCTGAGGTCAGATGGATAAAGAAATGAAGTTGCCTCACATGGAGGGCATGGTACACTTGAGGTGAGGTTGCAGGCCATTACAGGAAATGCAGAGAGAGTAGAGTGGGTTGTGATTAGTGAGTAAGCTGGGGCTGCCCCTGATGGGGCATCCTTGTTAGGGGCCACAGTCAAGTCAGTTCATCATTTTAAGTTAAATGGGAGGTACCTGGACATCTTAAGCAGAATTTTGACTCAGACCATTCTTTTTGTTTTAAAGAATGTGGCCATGTGTCAGTCCGTCTGAACTAGTCCTCCTGGATCCAGAGACGTCACTTATTCCATGTGCAAGAACAATGATTCCTTATGGAAGGAAGCTAAACACCCAGCAATTTCTAGCATGTCAGGGATCCGCGATGGCCTGCAAGGACAGTGTCATTGAAAACCCAGAGAGGAGAAGCGTGTTCCTTGTTCATGATTAAGATTAAAGGAACACATAGTGGCTATAGTCAGCCATTACTGCTCTGAAGACACTGACTCCAGTGTTGTAACTTCTCACTCTAGCTTCCACTTGGCATGTCAGTGCCTGCAGGCACATGTTCCTGAAGACGGGGCAACAAAGAGTTAAACTCAAAGTGGGTGACTGCCTTCCTTCTTAATAGTCTAGGTGAGTGCTTATAGGAACAGAAGGTTGGCATGGTCAGGAAGAAGGTGTTTGTTGCTCTTGCCATTCACTCGTAGGCAGAGGGCATCTGAGTTAGAATTCACCACGTGAGAAACTGAGCAGTGTCATTCAGTGATAGAGAAATTGCCAATAGCAGAGAGAGGGTGGAGCTGTAAGTTTGCTTTCTCTCCTCTAGATACATAGTAGGGTCATTTTGGGCAAATGACCAACCATTCCATAAGCCTGATTCCTTGTTTGTGTAGAGAAAAAATTTGAAAAAAGGTCTCAAGTTTTGTTCAGCCTTTTCTTCCATTTAAATTCTATATGGAAAGTATTTAAAATTGAGGAGTTATTGAAAATATTTTTCTTGGAAATTAGTATTGCTATGCTTTGTCTTAAGAGTTCCAAAGGTCCCTTAAGAGAGTCTTTTGTTTGGTGAAACATTTGGGATAGAATTCACTAGCTCACTTGTTTTCTAGTCAAGGCCATGAGTAGGGTGGATGGTTTCATAGATTTTTATGTAAATTTATGTTGTAGTCCTAGTAAGCAGATCCAGTTAAAGCTATTTTTTTTAATTACTATGGTGCTGGAGTTGGAAGGGCTCATTCATGTTAAGCAAAGACACTTGTCTATGACTTCCCAGCCCAAAGCTATGTTCTTAATGAGGGATTCTTTCTGTCTCTGAAACTGGGCAGAAGATGGTGTGCTCTCTGTGTCTTGTCTCTAGAGTTCTTTACTGCCTTCTTTTCCCTTGGTAGCATGATACATGGTGGTGACTTCAATGAACTAGGTCATCAGGGTTTATAATAGTGAGGTCCAGGCCAAGAGAACATTGTAAGATCTTGGGGAAGGGGAGGAGAGGAAGAAGGAAGAGAGGGTTAAGCTAGGTTTTAAGGTCCACATTATTCAAGGACTGTCTTGGCAGTCCTTAACTCATTCATAGTTATTTGATGGTCTGCAGTGCCGTAGAGAAAAGTAAAGGAATTGCTGTCACACCATCTTATTTTCTTAGATCTATAAAAAAAGATTTATTTTATTTTTTTTAATTATGTGTGTGTATGAGAGAGAGAGAAAGAGAGAGAGAGAGAGAGAGAGAGAGAGAAAGAGAGAGAGAGCACGAGCACGTTTGAGCATGTATGTCTGAAGAGGGCATTGAATCTCTGCAGCTTGAGTTAGAAGGCATTTGTAAGCCACCTCTCCCACAGACACACACATACACACATCAGGTGGCTTACAACTTTATCTATAACTTCAGCTGCAGAGAATCCCATGTGTCTGACATCCTCTAGCACCTGCAGAGGATGTCTACTGTGTACATACCCACCAGCAGACACATATCTACAAATAATTTTAAAAAATCATTAAAGTAAACAAAAAGATTCAGTGCCCTACTGACCATTTCTGCCTGTCCTTCTTTTCTCATCTTTGTGGCATCCACCATGACAGAAACAACAGAAAAAGGAGATTTATTTTGGCCTGTGGCTTACTATTCTACCATGGTGGGAAATGCATGGTGCTAGAGTTGCTGAAGCACTGATCAGTATGGCTCATGATGGGGCTTGTTCACATCCTGGGAGACCAGAAAACAGCATGATTGGAAATTGCTTCGTGCTGTTACCCTCAGCAGGCTTCCCCCAACCTTCCAGTGCCTCCTTTCCACCAGTTAGACCCCATCTCCCTAAACAGCAAGATCAGCTAGGGATCAAGTGTTAAACACATAAGCCCATGTAGGTGGCAGGGTGCGGGGAGCATTTTACATTCAGATCATAATGCTGTTCTTTTAAAAAGAAAACGAGTTGCAAGTTCCATTTAAGAAACCTGAGAAGAATAAGAAATCCTGCAAAAATGAGTATGAATGCTTCCCAGTGTTTTGGATACACACAAGCTTATTCCTTACTGGTTAAATACTAAGGATCAAGGAAAATGAAAATGGCTGAGAAGCCCATCCATCTTCTAGACACTTGGCACTTCATTTTACAAATGTGCACATTTATAATTTTGGCTTACAAAGGTTTTTAAATATTTGACTTTTTTATTTGAAAATCTTGACAGCCCTTTATGAAGTTTTAAAATCTGGTGTAGAGAGGTGGCTAGATTGGACTATAATCATCATAAAGTGTGCCCTGCAAATTGCATATATCCAGATGATTTCTGGTTTTTAGAGATTGCCAACGAGTGTTTATGAATTGGACGTCAGCGATGATTATTTTAGGTTGTCTAACTCATCAAGAAATTCAGTTTCTCTTACAAGGAAATACCAGTGCTCTCCCTTTGAGGAGGAAACAGAGAAAGCATTTCCCACTGCCATGAACCTCTCACTGGCTTCTTCCTGCCTGCTGCCAGTGGATCCAATTTCTGGAAGGCTGAAGCAGTGCCATTCATTCTTGAAGCTTTCTCAGGCAGGCTTCCATGTGAAGTTTCTCTGCCTCTAAACATCCTCCTCTTCTTCCTCTGCCAGGTCACGACTGAATTGCAGTGAGAAGCCAGTTGATGAAGACTTACCCCATTTTCTGCTCTCAGACAATAATTTCTCTTGGTTTCTCCCCTCATCTCCTTTTGGCAATGGATTCTCAGAATCCGAATCACTTAATGGGTCTATCAGAGGAGGAATTTTGATATTTAGAAACTGAAGGGAGACTATAAACTGGCAGTCTCCTTGGGTGAGAGAACCAGGTGAATGTTGTCTGCCATTGGTTGGGCTGGTAGAATTTATTGGCCCTAATGAATGTTAAGCTTTGGCAATTTAAAGAACTTAAACATTACATAAACAGTTGTATATCATAATTGTATATCTTACAGAGAAAATTATATTCCAGAGCAGTTATGCTCTGTGTCTAAACAATGTTAGAAAACCATTACAGTTTTTTTTTTTTTTATGAAATAAAATTGTGCAGGGTCTGAAAGAAAAGCGAGACTATCGTGATTGAAGAGCTATTGAAGGAGTCTGAATTTCCAAACGGACTTCTGTAGTCTTGTCACAGATGTGAGCCATTGTGTGGAGACGGTAGTGGATGTTTTATACATATGTAGGCACGAGTAGGCAGCATGTGTTCCACACTGAGAATATGGTTGTTTCCGATTTTCTTCAGTGCTGTGTTTTTCGTTCCTCTAGGGAAATAAGCTACCTATTTATTTTTATTCAGTATTTTTGAGCTTGGTTACTTAAAAAAATAAATAAACATTTCCTGTTACTGTTTATATGTAGAAACTAAGTACTATTTTGTTGAATTTTGTACATTAAAATTAGTTTGACTCAGTGAATGTTCAAAAGTACCTACTGTGTGCTAGATATTAACAGAATTTCTGTTTTACTTCTGAACTTTTAACACTGGAGCACAGATCTAAATTTTTCTTTTTTGCAGTTATACCAAAGAACAGGAAATAAGGTGAAAATGGATTTTTGGCCCTTGTAGTTTTCTAGCCATTTCTATGTATTTTATTAAAAAAATATTTTTAAAAAGTGTTTTGAATTAAGGAATCAACTGGCTTGTCCAACTTGTGAAAAACTATGGAACCACACACCACCATCAAAAAAGGAACATTTGATATCAGGAATGTGATCACTCAGTCACCTAATAAAAGGGGCGCTTAGCTACACATGCTGGGCAAAGAAACAGAACTATTCACTTGATAGAGGGAGAGCAGTGGCCAGAAACAGCTTCCTACCCCAAGACAGAATGCTTCAGAAACATGTTGCCATTAATATTTAAGACAGAAAGCCGTGTTCTGAGCGGCTCCCTCTTTTCTCCTCTCCTCCTTCCTCTCAGCCTTCATGTTTTAGTTTGCTCCCAAATGCTCACAAGTCCATGCCAGACGGAAATTCGCAGAGGCCACTCAGGAGGTGCTCAGAGGAACAGTCACACTGTCCTTCAGGCCTGGTGGGTCCTGAGTCCTCTGCAGCTGGGGACTCCCTGCCTCTGTTGCCTCTCCTGGAACGGCAGCCCCTCCCCCAGCCTCTGGAGTCGCTTCGAGGCCATCTAGTCATACGCTGTCCATCAGATGTGTTTACTTTTTCCCTGACAGCCGACACATCTGGAGCACATATTCAGGTTACTCCAGTGCCACTAGACACATTCCACAAGATCATTTCAGCGGTTGTTATGGCGATCTTCCTCCCTCCAGTGATTTTCAAGTTGCATGACAGAAATAGCTGGAGCTAACCAAGGGGACAAAAGTCAACGGGATCAGGAAGGGCTCCTTTCACAGAATGAACTAATTAGTGACCCTGCTTTCTTCACAGGGCAATGAGCATATGGTTTAATAAAGTGAGCCTATGACACTTTTTTCTCTCTTTCTCTCTGTAGGCAAAGCTGTCACTGACTGAAGACTGTTCTGTTTTTACTGGTGGGATGTAGTCTTCTATCTTTCAACAGAGTTTTCTTCACAAGTAGAAAAAAACGTTTGCTCCTGAGAGTTAAACTTCAGAACTTTTCCTTGGCTTAATACTACCTAACTGCAGCAGGTCCTTTCACTTAAAGAGACAGTGTTCTTTTTCTGTGCATGCGACTGAAAGGATCTGCCTTGCCTAAGACTTTTCAGTTAAGATTTTCTGTCTGATATGAATTGGTTCCTGGAGGTTTAGATAAATTAGGATTCGTTGTTTATTGTGGGTTTCCTATAAAATGTGATCAATATTTCTCACTGGATTAGCTACAGATTTATTTGTTTCAGCGATTTTTGTTGAGTACAGTTATAGAATGTATTATTAAAAGGTTTGGTTAAGAAACTCCAGTTCTTATCACATTTTAAGTAACATGCAGAATTCTGGTTATAATTCAATTTTTTCCCCTCTGAGGCTTAACTTTTTACATTTTTCTAGGTTTCTGACAACGTTATAGCATAAACACATCATTGTAGACATCGGAATTTAGAGTTGAGATCATTGTATTATGAAGTAGAAATATTACTTGTAGTTTATAACAGATATATAATGCTACAAACCAGTGGCATCTGTAGTTGTTACATGAAGAGTATAAACATGTCTTAATAAAACATTTTTGGCTAAATAGCTTGAGAATATGGATTCATGGACTTGGGGGAGATTCCTCAGTGTGTATGGTGTTTGGTGTGTATGCATGAGGGGCTGGGTTTGAATTCTGCAGTGGGAGGAGGCAGACAGACAGATGGATCTTGAGGGCTTGCTGACCAACAGGCTCAGTTGAAACAGTCAGCTTCAGTTGGAGGGACCTGTTTCCAAAAGAGAAGAGAAAGCTGGAGAGTGACAGAGGAAAACACTTCACATTTCTGGACTCTACAGGCAGGCCTGCCTGTGCGCGCGTGTGTGTGTGTGTGCGCGCGCGCACACACACACACACACACACACACACACACACACACACATAGCGCCCAAATGCTGCACAAACAAGATCTACAGTCAGACTGATTTCACAATGCTGTTGATTATAACTTTCCTATTTATCAAATCGTTTTCTTTTTTTTTCTTAGTACTCCTGTACTCTTAACTGGATCTTTGGAGATTGAGCCAGTTGTATGTACTTTAGCAGAGTTCGCCTCTGTACATTTGAGCCCAAAGTAGCTTCTTGCCTTTCTTGCTCTTTCACCAACATCCCTGACTTTTCCATACATACTACATTTTTAGGTCTGGTCCCCAGACATTGGAGTCATGTGAGCAGCAGAGCTTATATTCTCCTTACAGTTGAAATGCTTGTGTGTTGACTGAGCTCTCTGCATTTTGAATATATGACAATGGGAAGCAAGTAAGGGAATTAGAGCTGGACTCTCTCGGGCACATTGACTTAATTCTTCACTCTTAATTCATCTGTTTAATGTTCCCCCCGCTCTTTCCCACCCCCATCAAATTCCTATTGCATGGGTCCTGCTGAGGCTGGTCACTAGGCTGTTCTTAGGAAGGGTAGGAGGACACTAAAGGTCACATAATTAGATGAAAATTGAATGCATAGAGACCTGCTTGCCGCTTTTTGTGTTTCTGCTAGTTACACATTATTAACTGTGGTGCCTTTCAGGGCCTCAATTATTCGGGTGAGTATGTATCATGCAGGTCTAAGCTCAACTAGGAATCCTGGGAGCAGTTGTAAAATGACGTTCACCTCTCTAGATGTAACTTTGTAGAAATTAAACCTGATGCAGTTTAAGTGTCATAGTCAGTGCTGTGGTGGCTATCTCTAAGTCTAGTTGGTAATGTTACTAAAATCACAGCACTTAATGCCACTTATTTGTGAGCCAGAGGAAGACAAAGAACTCACTTACATTAACTCTTGGTTTGTCTGGATGCAGGTGAGGAAGCTAGCTTGTCTCTATATCACAGTGACAGCTGTATTGTATACATAGTGATGCCAGTTGAGATTTCATACTTTAGGCAGCTCAGTGTATACATCCAACTATCCTGCCATCTGTTTTTACAGTATGCTTTAAGTAGTTGGTTGTCTTGTTTCTAAAAGACTTAATTTAGTACAAAGCTATTGTTCCCAAGGGGTTATTCAATTTCCCCTGGTGAAATATCCATGCCTACCAAAAAGGGCACTTGTTATTCTTATTTCAGTCATTTCTGCCAAAATTTAAAAGTGAAGGGGTACCACAGCGATCCATATATTTTATAAAGAACCTCCAGCTGCAATTTTCTTTGCATTTATCCTTTAATGCACTAGTATATGGCAAGCAACTTAATTCAGTCAGGCAACCAGTATGCCCGAACAGTCTGCCTCTGTGTGATAGCTAAACAAATAGTGGATTCAGTATGGCAGTGATAATCTCAACTTACAGGATTGTCTCAGTTGTGAAGTGTTTGTGTTACGGATGACATTTTTGTTGTTTGTGTTACAGTCTGACAGCTGAAGATGCTTTTAAAACCTTCTAGTCACTTAGAGCAGAGCTATGCTGCCCAGGCTCAGTGGTTCTAAAAGGCAGGGCCTATCCATCCATCATAGAAGCAGTGAGGCTCTGGGTTATGGGGGTAGATTGAGGGGTGAGGGAGTGAGACAGAGAAGAGGGGGAACTGCTCAGTCCAGTTTACATTTGTCACCAGTGACTAGCTTTTAAAAAATGTATTAGCTGTGTATGGTGGTAAGTAAGATCCAGCTGCAGGGGATTACTGCTTTGAGTGGGTCGGGGAGCTTGGAATGCATTCAGTTCCACCAGGGGATTTGTGTCCCTCGTCATCTGCCTGAACATTGCTAAAGCAGGAAAGATTAAGAACAGACCAGTGTCACCTGCCCTGAACTTTGAAAAACCCTGGAGCTATTAAATAAGTAGGGGTGGTGGTTTAGAAAGTGTCCCTTTTCTGTGTCCCAAAGTGTTTTTCAAATGACATACATGAAGTAAAAGGAAACACATCTGTGTGCTCAGGTGAAAGGCTGTATTGTGGTTGACTGATTTCCACAACTTGCTGAATATGGCACAGTTGTGATTTACGATGAAAACCCAGCTTTCACAAATAACTTTCTGCTAATGAACATTCTTGTGAGATGGGTTCCAAACCAAGACGAACAGTCAGTAGTTAGGAGGGAATGTTTCTGAGAGATTCAGTCTCATTCCATAGGAGAAAAAGCCTCTGCTGGGTTTGGTTTAGGTGACTCTCCCCTCCCCCTGGAAGAAAGTTAAGAGAACACCACAAAGGTTTGCTTTTTTCAGGGATTTTGAAATTCAGCATTCATGCCAGCAAGCAGTTTAGAGGCAGGAAGTCTTTCCTAGTAGTGCAGTCATGAACTGGTAAACTAGAAGCATCTGTAAAAATTTAGAGGGAATATCAGCTTTCTCAAAGCTCCAGCCCAGTGTAATGAGGTGCAAATGACAGCACTGTGTAACCTTCCCCACCCCAATTGTGGAACGGGATGCAGAGACCAGAAGTGCAGAGGACAGGGATTGCAGAGCGCTCCCTCGCTGCAACACATTGCATTTTTTCAGATGAAAAGGCTTTCAGATGACCAAGGATAACCTGGACTTGTAGGGTCCACAAGGAGTAAACAGATGGTTTTCTGCTCAGCATCTCTAGGTGCCACTTTGGAAAAGTGGTTGCTTGAGGGTCTGGGTGTGTGAAATGATACACCTACTTATCTGACTGAGTTAACAAGAGTTTTTAGTTTGAAGTAAACTTCAGCTGATTTGTATCGTTGGCAGGCATTTCTTTCTTTCAGGGGGAAAAAAAGACGGATAAGGGGAAAAAAAGTGATTTGTTTGAAGAAACACATCTGGGGTGTGATCTGCTATATCGTAACACCAGATGGCAAGTTTAGGCTGACAACTGAAGCCATGTTAGCATGGTCAGACTGTATCTTAGTATGTCGCAGCTCTCTTCCCCATTCTGCCTGTGCACAGGACATAGAACAGTTATTAGCACCCTGGGCTAGCAGTCATCTTGCGTTTTTCTGGCTTTGGATGCTTCGGCTGTTTATAGACTAGGCTGGCCTCCCTTGGCAACCCCTCAAACAAGTTTCCTCTGCTCATACCTTTTCAAACCGTGTTTTGTTGAGCCACAAAGGTGTGGTGCCTTAAGGTGGCTGATGCTTGTCATGACAGGCATGGCTTTAGCCAGGCTGAGTGGTGACTAGAAGTGACAGCGTGGGTTTGAGGTGCCTTGGGGCCTCTCAGTCAGTGCTGCTGCCTGAGCATTGAGAATATGAAAGTGTCCCAGAGCACCTTTGCTCATCTAGAGATAACAGCTCGGAAGAATGTAGCTCTGAGGGGGCTGAGGACAGACACGTGGGTTCGTACCTCTTTATTTTCTTGCAGTAGATCTTACTAGGAAGGATTTGGGGATTGTGGCCTTTGGAATGATGGAATGCAGGCAGAGCAAGTGAAGCCAGGAGCCACAGAGGGAGGGATTGCTGAAAATCACGGATGGAGATTTTAAGTTTTTGTGTTGAATTTAATACTTGGTGCATGTGCCAAACTGACAGAATGTTTACAGATAATTTTAAAAACCCTCAAAACAAAACAAAAACATGGAAAACCTTCACTTGACACTTCAAATGAGCAATACCTGGTACAGTCTTCCTTACTGTCACTTGAGCTATAGCTCTTCAATAGCAACAGTCAGAGCCTGTATTTGGTATTGATTGACAAGAATTCTCAGTAGCTTTTTATTACCCCCCAATCATTGGGTTTTATTATAAGTTCCAGGAATTCTTAGGCTTTTTACTACTGATTAATGGACATATGTATAATCTATACAAAGAGCTATAAAGTACATTCATTAATCTATTCTACAAACTAAGATTAATTTGAGTCATCTGTGGGTATCTTATAAGGTCACGGTTCTAATTTAATTTGGTAGGAATTGTTAGAGATTTGAATGAGATTTTAAAATCACTTCCCAGGAGAAGAAAAAATACCTTTAGAAGAAGCCAGTGAGTATTCTTCTGGGCAAAGCTTGATTACTTCCTGAATGTTCTCTCCCTCCCTAGATGAGAGTTCTGTACACCTGATGTGATAGTAGCTATTGAAACCATGACACTCAAGAGTTTTTCCTGAGTTTAAATTGCTCGCTTGTCACAAGTGAAATTTTTTCATGTATAATTTTTGTTTGCTTTTGTTTATTTTTTAGTCAAGGTCTTGGTATGTTGTCCAGGGCAGTCCTGAATACCCAATAAGAGGTTGTCCTGTCTTAACCTCCACTCCTTGTGCTTTGTGTGATATGTGATTGTTATATTGCCACCATAGAACTGTTTAATATACAATGTTTGACATACAGACTTCTTGCTATTATAGAAAAGGAGTTTGTTAGGGAAATCACTGAGCAGAATTTAATGAGTACTGAGAGCTTGCTTCTTTGTAAACTAATGTACCTCTTGTAAACAAAAGAAAATACTGAGTCGATTTGAATGAAACTCAGTTCAACTTTCCACTGAGGGAAAAATTCAACTGGGTAGATGACTGATGGGTTTCAGTGATTGGGAGGGAGAGGACTTGATTTATAAAACAAAACCATTTTTAATTCCTTAAACTATGTGACTAGTTGTAGTAATTTGAAAGGGACATGTCAAAAGTTTAGATTCATCATATACTTTGGAATGTCCATAATTTTTCATGGTTTGAAATAAATACACACCAAGTATAGTATGATTTTAGCATTTATAAGGTCCTGGCTTACATTCCTGGCATCAGAAATAAACAGAAAAACTATGTATGGTTACATTTGCAGAATAGTGATGATATTAGAATGCTTGAGTTTATAATATTATATGCAGACATGAGCGTATTTTATATCTGAATTGGAATAATTTCAGTTAGAATGTTTCTGTTTACAAAACAACATTTAAATCCTTTTCTCTACCTATCTGCCACCCAGTGGGTTTTTTTTCTTTAATTTTCGATGCAGATTTTCTTTATTGCATCTGACATATAGGGATAAATGACGACCTTGGTGTTTTAAAAATGTTCCTTGATTTGAGAATCAGCCTTAAGTAAACGTCAATAAACTTGGGCAGTTTCAAGGTTGCTATCCTGCTGCCACTTCTTAAAAAGTTTTTCCTTAAAGGCTGTGTAGTGGAAGTCTACTTACTTGTCTCAGAATTGCGCTATTGGCCTTACTTTAAAAGTATTGGGATTTTAAAAGAATGAGCGTTTGCATTTAGACTTGCTCGAGATCGAATAACTGGCCTATGACCATGGACAGATTCTCTGGTGTCTTCATTTCAGAAGAAAAGTTGGGCTTATTCTATGGGTTGTTATGATAATAAGTCAATATTAAGTGTAGAACCTGCTGTAGAGCCTATCATACTATAATGGAGGAAGGTGTAATACCTGATGGTTACGATTGTTTTCATTTTAATAGAAATCTTGAAGTGTGAAAAATGGACTGTGGCTATTTGAGGAGTGGCTGGATACTGAGTACCTCATAGGTTTTCTAAAGTCATATTTGGAAATTACATTCGTAATGCCTCTGAAGTATGAATTCCCTGTCTTTTTTCTGTTGTTTTAGTTTACTTCAGGCTCCACGAAGACATTACGATTTAAGATGAATGTGATGCATTAGTTGTGGTGTTCTTCCCCTATTTCTGAGTTTCTTCCTGTAGAGGTGGACAGCATCGTCCCCCTTTATTGCATCTGTATCTTCACACATGCTCATGGACTCTCCTAATGGAGTGTACATGTTTCTTCCCTGCTTTTCGGAATGAACTATTCACAGATCACAATTGGGAGCCTATGATTGGAGGGTTGTCTCTTAGCTACTTTGGTCAAGCATTTGTCAGTATGTAGTAATTTGGAAAACTTACTAAAATTTTACATGTAGGGCAGATATGTGTATATAATTTTTTGTTCATTTTACCTCTGGGTAAATTTTTAAGAACAGATGTGATCTATAAATGAAATATGTATTGAATAATTTTCAAATATGAGATTGTAAAATTCATTCTTACAAACATTAAAATAGTATATAGGCCATTTCATCTATTGGGTTTACATTTAGACTGCCAAAGCATATTTTATGTAATATAGTGGTAATATCTAACATTGTATCAAGACATATTTTTACATTATAATTTCAGTTGTAGAAATAGAGATGTAGGTTAAAAGGCAGTCTGTTTATTTCACAGCAAGTTGCAAGCTGATACTACTGTGCATACCTTTCTTTGGGATTCCTGGATTCTTTTTGGTCTTGATGCACTTTTTCAAATCCACACACCTTGTGCTTTTAACTTTCTCCACCACAGTCCAATTGTTTCCACACCATACTCGTGGGGAAGTGACTTATACACTGGCTACTAGAACATGCACTGTAATCGTTCAGAACTTAAGAAACAATATCTTGGACCGTCAAGATGGTTCCGTGAATAAAAGCTCCTGCTACCAAGCTTGATGACCTTAGTTGGATTCCTGGGACCCACTTGGTAGGAGGCAAGAACTGACTCCAGCAGGTCTTTCTCTGACCTCTACCTGGTGTTCTCTCTAGACTTCCACCGTGTGTCTTCTTTTCCCCCCCTTCCTGGGCATTAACTCTTTTTAAAGAGTTGCAAATTTGCCATTTCTGTTGATGATTGCACATTGTATTAATGTTGGACTTCCTCCAGCCTGCTACCCAATCCTCCATTTTCTGTGACATTTATTTTAGGTTGGCATCAGACTAATAGCACAAACAGTGAATATGAATCATGCTTATATCGAAACAGTGAGGCAAATAAATTGTTATTGGGATCCTAAAAATGACTGTCATCCAATAATGCTTTATTTTTAAAGGATATTTTGCTTTTGGCTCTTGACTATAAAAAATAAAGATAAATCAAATTTTATGATGATAGAAATTGAAGACAATGTTGGCATCCAGTGGAAAGTCAAGATTCCTATTTAATAACATTGCCCTGTCCATGTAGAAACAAAAATTGTAAATCCAGGGCCTGATTCCATTCTTTGACCATTCTTTCTGGTTTATCTGAATCAGAGTGACCTGCTCTCTGGGGAGAGTGTCATGAATTTTGTGAGATACTTAGTGTGTGGAGCGTTTCTGTCAACATGACTCTGTTTATCTCTCATCAGCTTTCTGCATCTGTGATTCACTCTTCTGAGCTTTTGGGTGAAGAGATGAGAATGCAGAGTTTTAAATAGACCATTCTAGGTGTGTTCTCCTTCAGACACCTGTGCTTTTAAAATATTTTTAACACCATAATAAACATTTTGTGGCATTAGTGAGGTAGACTTTTTCCTGCCATATTTAAAGTTGTCATCATTTTCTCTACATTATTGCCACCAGATCCATGGTTCTCAGCCTGAGGTTGTGACCCCTTTGGGGTTGACTGACCCTTCCAATGATCATTTCATAGGTGTAGCCTAACAGCATCACAGAAACACAGATATTTACATTATGATTCATAAAAGTGGCACAACTATAGTTATAAAATAGCAACAAAAATAATTTTATGGTTAGGGTTGAAGCATTAGGAAGGTTTAGGACTACTGTTGCAGATTTTTGGAAGGTTGGTTCATATGATAGCCAGTTGCCTTAAGAGATGGCTAGATGGATGTGTGTGTGTGAGAGAGGGGGGATTTGTGTGTGAGAGAATTTGTGAGAGAGAATTTGTGTGTGTGAGAGTGTGTATGAGAGAGAGAGAAAGAGAGAGAGAGAGAGAGAGAGAGAGAGAGAGAGAGAGAGAGAGAGAGAGCAAGAGAGCAGAAAGGAAAGCATGAATGCCCCAGGTAGTGGAGTTTCTGTTCCTTTAGTCCTTGGAACACTAACACCCACCAGTTTACATGTTGTTTATACAAATGGTTACTTCAGTAGACGGTAGTAGTTAGAATTTTCAAGTTGGGATCAGTGTTCTGCCTATGTGCGTTTTGTATCTAAGGTGGAATACTGACCTAGAATGCAGTAAAATTTCTCTAAAGAGGAAGGTGCCTCCCTACCCTCTCATTTCCTTGTTAGTGGCAAGTGACACAAAAACGTTTCCAAACTTTGGGGAGTCCTGGATGGTTAGCAGATGAGATCATTTCCAGTGAAACTTAACAGCTGCCCCTGAATTCACTCTTCAGAGCACTATGCTTTTATTACGAGATTTAATTATAGGATAAGGAAAGTGCTGTGAGCATCTTTAGACCACACATGTGAAGCTACATACTTGAATCTAGGAGTTTAGAGTTGAGCCACTTAAGGAAAGAGGCTGTACACTCATATTGCCTGTGACTGGAGGTTGTGAAGCATGCTCTGTATTTGGCCTTGAGATTCATTTGTTTTATGTGTTTGGTTCTATTAATTCCTTAGCACTTTTATTTTATTCTTATAATCACTTAATAATTGTATTGGCACCGAATTCTGTATGTGTGTTTTCCCCCAGCTTTTCTACACGTTCATTGTAGCTGCATATTTTCAGTATGGAAAGCATGAGAAAGACGTGACAGTTTCTTCAGAGTAGATGACTCAAAGGAAGGCTGTCACCATTTAATCAGGATAGCACCAGGGTTCCCATTCTTTCCTAAAGACTGGACACCTGAGTTCTCCTGACTCAGGTTCACGGCCTTAAGCTCACAGTGGTAATATGGCAAACACTCAAGATTTTCAACATAAATCAGGACTGAAGTGTTCATCAGAATCAGTATTGGGTACAAGGAGGTCTTACTGGAAGTGTCTTAAGTACTATTCAAACACAAGGGATAACTGCTTTACTTGGCCAAAACATTGTCTCAGGCTAGTGATTAGGCTGTACTCCAGTGTTAACCCAGGGCAAAATTTATGCAGCTTATATGACCATTGGGGTAATTAAGAGGAGGAAAAGTGAAAATATTTGCTTAAAGTTTAAGTGTATTTTAATTAATCATAAAAAATAACAAATACAGCTAAGAAGGAAGGAGATAATAGGGACATTTTTACCTTTTCCTTTACACGTTTTACATATGCCCATTAATTCTTCCAGACTATTATTCATCCATAGGAGAAATTAAGAATCCAAGATTCCACATCTGTCTTTGGGGTTGATATGTGAGATGTAGGATAATTCTGTCTTACTTAAAAGATAAATGTCCCTCCATCAAATCTGTGAACAAGTAACAATTGAGTTGATAGAAAGGAGTTTTTCCAAGAATGAGCCAGATACAACAATGATAGTCCAAATCTTGATGCTGGGTGCACAGAGATAGCGGGAAGTTCAAGTTAAAAGGGATGGTAAAAACTCTACCTACATATTATGGCTAACCAGAGCATTATATTACAAGCAGAGTTAACGATTCAGTCAGTGCCCATCGCCAAGAGTTAAGATGCTTATCCTTGACACGGCTGTAGACCTCAGATTGCTGGCCTCCTTCAGCGGTACCCTTCCAGCCTTCACTGTGTAAACTATTTACCGCTGTTCATCTTGCCCATTGTCGTTCGACAGCTTTTACATCAACATCAGGTTTGTTAATGCTGCCGTTTTCCTCAAGCATTATATAGAATGTGAGTTTTGCATGCTGTGGTCCTCGGATGACTTAACTACTGCATCTGTTTGCCGCCGTCTGTGACACTAGCCATATGATTTCTGCCTTAGGTATCCTTCAGCACAGCTCAACGCTTCTCTCCTCTGCATCCTCATCTCTGCTCTTAATGATTCAGTCACTGCTATACAGGCCCTCATGCATGTTAGTGAGGACTCTACTTCTTAGCTACACTAATGCATAAAAGTCTATTTTAAATGTCATCTCTTTTCATGAGGAACCTTTAGTACTAATGGATTGGTATTTTCTGTAAATCTCCACACTATTTTTTTATTTGTTTGGTTCTTTATGTCTAGGGATCTAGTCATTTTATAATGGATTTATGTGTTTTTACTAACCTACATAGGTTAGTTGGCATAGGGCCTATGATTACCTTGTAAAGAAATGATATCCCATGCGTTCATTTATTAAGTTGAAATAGAAATATTTCTGATTGTTTCAAGGAACACATTTAGTCATTTACACAGTAGTTCCTTAATAAATAACATCGCAATAGTTGTAGCCAGATGACCAAGCTTTCATTTTTGGCTCTAGTATCTATCATATTACAATTATGTATCCTTGTTTTGGTTTCTCATCTATAAAATAATAAAGTATAGTAATATTTCCCTTATAGGATTATTGCAAAGAGGAAAAACCCAATACATGTAAAGCATTTATACTAGCACCCAGCAGACTAAGGCTGTACTGTGTAATTCTGGAGCCATTAGCCATATGTGATTCTTCAGCAGTAAAATGTGACTGGTCCAAGTTGACATGCTTTTGAGGTATCAATGCATTAAAGCCTAGAGATGTGATATAAAAATAATAAAAATCTCATTTTTATTGATTTTTTTCCATGGGAATAAAATTTTAGATATAGTAAGTTAAACAGAATGTATTAAAATACTGCCTTTAAAATTTTTTATGTGTGAGATGTGTATATATGTATATGTGTGTATCTATTCAATCCTTATGTGTAAATATTGGTGCTAGATGCCAGGGCACACATGGAGGTCAGAGGGCAACTTTGTTATCAATTTTTATCTAGTGTCTTATTTGGTCTCTTGGTTTTCAACTATGGATGCCAGACTTACTGGTCCATAGCTTCTAGAATTTTTCATTTGCTTCCTATCTCCCCATAGGAGTACAGGAATTACAGATATTGATGCTGTGTGCCCAGTTTTTATATGGGTTCTCAGACTTTAGACTCAAATTTTCATGGTGTGTGACAAGTGTTTTTACCCACTTAGCCATCTCTCTAGTTCTAAACAATTTTTTAAAAATATGCTACTAGGATTTTTTTTGTTTTTGTTTTCTTTATTGAGATAGATTTTCTCTCTGTGGCCCTGACTGCCCTGGAACTTGCTCTGTAGATCAGGCTGGAACAGAGTTGACCAGGCTAGCCTTGAACTCAGAACCTGTCTCTGCCTGAGTGCTGGGATTAAAAATGTGTGCTACCATTATCTAGCAGGTACTACTAGAAAATCTTAGACTACATCTGTGGTTCGCGTTATGTGCCTGTGGTATGACAGTAGAATATGCTCTTTGTTGAATTGTATTGGCATGTTATTGCTGTGTTTACATTAGTACTGGTGCTAAGAATCTTTGTCCTGTCCCCTTTAGCTTCTTCTCCAATAGCGGAATGACTTTAGTGATTCTGATTGGAATATTAGGGGAAAATGGTAGGCGTGGTGAGATGATTCAGATGCGGGGTTTAAGGGGTTGGCAGTCTGACCTCAAGTGAGGCAAGACTGGTCTAGTCTCACTTCAGAGCCACATGCTTGAAATCCATGGCTTCACCATTCTGACTTTGGAGGCTGAGACTTGTGCTTCCACTGCTATCAGTATTTTTTCCTTAGTATAGGGAGTGAGCTGAACTTGGCTATCAAAATTGGACACCCATTTATAATAATGAAAACAAAGGCTTGTTCAAAATAGAGATTACAAAGGATCTCTTTGATTCAGAAGATCCTAAGTTTTCTGTGAAGGGAGTTAATTAAAAGGTAACAGCTTTAAAAAAAAAAAAGAAAGAAGAAAAGAAAAAAAACCAAGCACTGGGAAAACTTAAACGTTTTCCTTATGTTAATTCTAAATAGTTATTTAGCTGTGACAACTTCTATTGCCAGACACTGGGGCTCTGCTGAACATGACTGACATACTCTCGGTCTGTCTTAGGCATCAGTCATCTGAGATGGATTTGTAAAAGGCGATTGTACGGTCTGCGTCTTGGGCTTTTTCCGTATGATGCTGGTTTGGGTACTGACTGTACTGGTATCCGTGCCTCCATTGGCTCATTGACTGGACTGTCAGTCCTAGGGTAATTTACGGGATTGGTGTGGGCCGCTTGTGAACTGGAGGCTGGATAGACAACAGAGTGTGGTAGTGTTTCTGTATTTGTTGGGTTTGTTTTGGTTTGTTTTTGAGCTCTTCCCCATAGTTGCTTCTTATGGCAGCTTGCTCCTTATGCTGGGTATTTAGATTTGATGGGTGTGCATGTGTAAACTCAGTAGAGATAACCATTTGTAGTGTTGATTTCCTTTGAGATCATAAAGTACAGCCACTAGCCTCATCTACTTGGGTGCCTTAGAACTCGTAGTCAGAAAGCCCTCAATCCCAGTAGACAGATGTGGTTTATTTGTCTTGTTAAGTTTAAAACAGAAGAATCATATAATGTGGAGGTTCCACCCCCTAATATTTTCTTTTTTGCTGGGCAATTGTCACAATAATAAGTTTTCTTGGTTGTGTCCAAATCAAAATTCACAAACAATTTTTATTTTTTTATTTGAACATCTGGTTAGTATCTGTTATCTCATGGAATGCTGTTTTGTGGTGTCACCTGCTAACCCATGATGTGAAGTCTACAAAAGGAACATGAGAGGTAGTTTAAAAATGAGCTGCTTTGTTTGCATTGTATTTGTGGATATAGAATTTCAAACTTGGATGATGTAGGAATAATTGTCTATATTAGTTAATACTAGTTTCTGATGGAGGTCAAAGTAATTTTTTAATAGTAAAACTTTTCTACATTTTCAGATATTTGAGTTGTTAACTATTACTCACTACATGAAGGAAAATGGTTTTTTTTTAATGTAAATCTTAACATGCCTATGTACCTATGCCAATAAAGATGTATCGGGTGCCTGGAACCTAGAGAGACAGAGAGACAGCAAGAGCAAGGGTATGTATGTGTGTACATATATGCTGGTCTATTAAGTATGTTGTAAATGCATGCTTTTCTGCATTCTTTACCTAATTAAAAAAGACAAAACATTTTTTTATCACTCTGGCCTGGAGTTAAGGCCACCTTCATCTTACTGTGTCAGAGCAACACACAAAAGAGTAAATGAGGAGTTGAAACAATTGGGACTAGAAAACATTGTCCACAGCCCAGTGGTCCGTGTCACCGTTCCTCTGCTTCCAGGATATATTGCATAATCAGGAGAGGCAAGACAAGCCAAATCCTTTTAGAACACCATGTCTGGGGAGGTTACAGGTCCCTAAGGTTTGTTCCTTCTTGTCAATGTAACAGGCTCACTGTGACAAGGAGATCGGGGAAGTCACCTGAGGATGTGATGAAAACCACATTCCTAGCACTGTTGTTTCCTCTTCTGAACATTTAATGGATAGGGGATATGTTTGGTTTTCATACATATATTTAATTACATATGTCATATATACTCATATATAAAACAAGCCAAAAATTAAATCATAAAACAGAATTGCCAAGCGAAAGAACTTGTACCTGTTTTCATGCTGGAGGTTACATGCACAAATAGCATTTCCTGACTAGTCAGTTAAAGCTCTTGCTAGAAAACGGGCTTGCTTTATGTGTGTTTACAAGGGGTCATTGCAGCAGCGACCAGGAGCTTTGTAGCCTGTAGCCCATTTTAGAGACATCTCAGGTTAGGAAAAACGTTTGCCTATCTGTCCTGGATTCTTGGAGACAGGGACTCACAGACTGGCTTGGAATTGGAGATATTGCCACCACAAGCTTCTGAGTGCTAGAATTACAGGCCTTCACCATCATGCCTAGCAAGTTAAGTGTTTCAGGAATCTGAGGATAATGGTTTTTCAGCTTGTTTCTCTGATGATAAGCATGAAAGAAGAAAAAGCTTTTCAAAAATCTGTTTTGAAACAATATTTTGTTATGGAACTAAAAGAAACACCAGCTTTGGTTAGCTTTGTTTCTATAAATTAATATTGTATTAAAACCACTTCCTGAGAATATTTCATTTTTTACTTTTAAGGTTTCCAGAAATTTTCATTAAACCTGTACTTTGAATGATTCCAACCAGATTTTTTTTTTTAAAAAAAAAAATTGTTTTAATCTGTGCAGCTGTAGTTTACTTTGCAGGCATGAAAAATATCTATTTTATTAAGTCCTATGAGGAATATGTGTCACATACATTTAAGAAAAAACTGTTTAAGATGAAAAATTCCAAAAATGACTTCCCCCTGGTGTGAAGTAAAACAAAACCCGCAGCACATCTCTGTCTGTGGTAATGCCATTGAGGTGACAAACTGCAGGCAGGTGAGGTTCCTGGGGGTGATCTCACACCTGCACCATGAGCTTGGGAAACAGCTGGGCTTGGAACTGCCTGCTGGCCATGCTCTCTGTTTTCTGCAAGACCAAGCTTTCAGGCTGAGGCCCTTGCATTTACACAGAAGATTCCAGGCCTTTGAAAATAGACAAATGGGACTGTGGTGGGGGGCATTCTCTGGTTTTATGGAGCTTTTCTTTCAAATGGAGCAATGCAGACACCTTAGGGCTGTCCCTACCAGGCTCCAAGCCCACATCTCTCACAGCTACCCAGAGTTTGGTCTGCCAGGCAGGTGTGACTCAGGAAGCCATAGACAAGTGTGTCATGTCGACTCCAGTCCTGGATCTGAGGCCCATTGCAGAAACCGTGTGTGAATTTAGTTAAGGGCAGCAGAGCTGGTGGGTCTCAGCCATTCCTGCTATAACTCTCCTGCAACTTCTCATGCAGTTGTTATGTATAATTCTTTTACATTCTTACCCAAGGAAAAGAGGCATATGTACTTGTTAAAGTAGATTTCTGTCTGAAAGCTGCATTCATCAGTTAAAGCTTCTCAAGTTTCCAGAAGCTCTCAGGCCCACAGATCCTTCATTTCTTGTTCCATTGGATCCATAGGCTTCCCTCTCTGCTCTCTAGGGACTGTTTTTGCCCCTCCCGCACTAGTGTGATTGTGGGAAATTTGCTGGGCCTCCATACATCGACTCCCAGAAACCCCAAGAAAAAATTACATTGTCTTCTTACATTTTTGGTTTTGTCTTTGTTTTTGTTGTTGAGACATGGTTTCTCTCTGTAGCCTTGGCTGTCGTGGAACTCACTCTGTAGACCAGGTTGGCCTCGAACTGATGATCTGACTCCCTCTGCCTCCTAAGTGCTGGGATCAAAGGCATATGCCTCTACTCCCACCACCACCCAGCAATTCTTGCTTCCTTAAGGGCAGCCTGCTACCTCTGTTCTCTTACACACTGGTGTTTCCCTTTGAAGCCAGGAACCCAGAACGGTGTGTCCTGAACCAACCTTCAGGTAGGTTTAGTTTGCCCTGACAATGTTTTAAATCTGTTTGAGGGGTTGGGGTGTAGCTCAGCAGAGTGCTTGCTTAGCATGCACAAGGCTGAGTTCTTTCAACACAGAGGGATAAAACCTTGAGCCTTTAAACTTTGGAGAGACTTTGTATGATAGCCCAGAGTTCTGGTTTCACTTTTTATCTGTACTCCCATGGAACTCTAGGTAGAAAAGCTCTATGATAGCTTTTTCCTTTGAATTACTGTGTTGTGTTGTTTTGATTTTTGTTGTTGTTTCTTTATTTTTTTGTTTTTGTTTTGTTTTGTTTTACATTTTTAACACACACATGTTGTATATGTAGTTTGTGGCCACAATAATTTTTCCAAAGAACACTTGATTAATTTTATTTATTCTATTTAGTTAAAACATTAATGGTCCAAAAACACCCAAGTAGACCTGCAGGTTCCTTCTGTTGGCTTACAGACAATTCTGCTAGGCTCCACCCAGCTGCTACCTAGGTTTGAGCCAATATAGAGTATTAAGAACTGCTCAGCTACCCCAGCTTGTTCTCTCTCTCTCTCTCTCTCTCTCTCTCTCTCTCTCTCTCTCTCTCTCTCTCTCTCCCTCCTTCCTCCCTCCCTCTCTCCCCAGTCCCTCCCTCCTTCTCTCCCTTCCTCCTCCTCTCTCTCCCTTCCTCTCTGTCTCTCCATCTCCTATTCTCATTCATTCTCTCTCTCCTCCACTTGTTGCCAGCTGGCCGCTTCTCTTACTCCCTCCTCTCTATTTCTGTCTTTCTCTGTCTCTCTTTATTCTCTGCCTCTAATCCCTTTTCCTGATCGCTTCCCTTCCCCCAATAACCTTCCTTTTGTACTAAGCCTGTCACACTGTGCTGATTCCTTGTGAGAACACCTTGGCTGACCTGCTGAGGTGCTCCCTCCTAAATGTGCAGTGCTTTTTAATACCTAGCCTTCAGCAGCATTTCTGGCTCCCAGTACTCAGGCATTGTCCTTCACAGGAAACAAACAGTGCCTGTAGGCCTGTAGGCTATTCCCTCTGAAGCCCCATACTAGGAGAGGTTATTAAGCAGAGGGCTGGATTATTAGGATCCTTTGGATTTCTAAGGCTCAAGACAGTGGCAGAGTAAATGCTGCTCATCCCTCTCACCAGTTTTGCTATTCCACCTGCCAAGGGCCAAGGTAAATGAATAGGAAAAGAATAAGGGGAAGATTGCTTTAGAAGCATCCATGGGTTGCATAACAGTAGGTTCTAATGGGCAGGTAGCAGGGTACTCCGCAGATCTTTTTATAAAGAGAGCAAATCAAGTTTTTGACCTTTCTTTGTCTTATGGGCTTTATGTGTGCATTATGGCTTTCTAAGTACTGCCATCAACTGAGATGGGTCAGTAGGCAGGGGTGGAAAAGTCGAGAGAGATTCTTCAGTCAGCTTCTCTACCTTTGTGTGTTTTAAGGGAAGGGCACAGAAACTTTCATTAATACTATCAAGGACCACGGCCATCTGAGTATTAATTAGGAAAGATAAACTATATCTTATAAGACTTAGGTTATACCCTGCTGTTTGGACATCTCTTAATGATGCCGAGAAGAGTAGAACGAACTGAGTTTTGATTTAGAAGATATGATATCATGACCTTCGCATATTGCCTTCTTTTGGTGCGAGCTTGCATAAATTCTTATGCAGCAGGCCTTGATTTCTATGATAATAAATAGCTATGATGACACCATCCCCCCACCCTACCTGTGTCATTGATTTTTGAGAGTTCTGTGATACTGCAGACATACACACGTACACATATGGAAATGTGAGCTAATCTATCTCTGATGTAAGCTGCTGTTTGATTAAAGAATTGTGTCACAGCTGCCTGGAGTGCTTCAGGCCCGCTGTTGTTTGTCTTTTGAATCCAGTGTGGGGATTCTAGGGGTTATTTTGATGACCCTTTTTATGGATATGGATAATAATTGAAGTTATTACAACACATTGGCTTTGGGTCCTAGAAACTTCTAAACTTGTTGAGTTTTCGGAAAGGTTTCAGCGTGCACATTAACGTAACCTAGTAAAGTCTGGTGCTACGGTAATAGTATGGGGCATTTAACTGCTTGGGTTCATGGTACTGGCAAAAGCAGAGACTGTTCCTGTTCCCACTCAGGGTTCTCCAGCAGTATTAACACCTCTGGAGTTTTATGGTTGCGACCATTTTTAATGAGAAGGAATTTATAATCAGTGTTTTCAGGTCTGTTGTAGGTCTGTGTTGAGTGATTATACACTGGAGACCATTCTAAAGGTCAGTAAATAAGGGTACGGCCGGGGGCTTACGTACATTTCGAGTCTCCATGTCAGCAACCTTTGCTGACAGGTAAGCCCTATAATGAGCAGCTTGTATAGAAGTAATCTACTTGTCCTAAGGAAGAACACTGATCCCTAGGCTATTCAAACCTCAACCAGAAGAACTGATACACTTAAAATCGGACAGGGACAAAATCTGGTTTCCTTGCAGTCACATGGGAATCAAGTTGTGTCTGATTCCAAATCTGGGAGTGTGCTTGTGACATGAGGCAAAGCTAAGCCCTTCCTCCTGTATGGCTGGTGGGAGCAAGAAGAGGTAGGGCCCTCTTGCTTGGGGAACATTTCATACCCATTATTGTCTTCAGTTTGGGGACATGAAAAAGAGATTTGGTTTCTTGTCCCAGTCACCAACTTGCTGGCCCTAGGCAGGTTGCTCTAAATGTCTCTGAGCCTCTTGGCAGTCAGACCTTAAAATGTTTATTATGGTGCCTTAGGTTTT
>NW_022196900.1:44381607-44459107 GCF_008632895.1 Mastomys coucha | reverse complement strand
GCTGAAGTCACAGCCAATATATTTGCACTCTTAACAGGCCCAATGCTGGGTCTCCTTGAGTACTTTGGCTAAGAAATGAGTGATGGCTATGCTTTTTTTCCTTGAGAAAAATTTCTAATGCAGAAGACAATCATTTTATTTTGGATATTAAGCAGGTATGTGGTGTAGCATGAGTGCTTGAGAAAAAAATGATGCATTAGCTGTGAACTCCCCATTGTATGTCTCATGTATTAGTAGTTGATGATACTGAAATAGAGGAAAACTTTTATGGGCTGATTTGCTTATGCAGTGATAACTTCAGACTTGATCCAGAACCACAAACAGGGAGGGGTTTCCATAGACATGAACCTCCAGGCAACTGTCTTGAAGGTATACAGTATGGGATGATTCTTTTGTTTCAGCTAGTAAGCAATGGAGAAGTAGTTTTCCTACATAGCGTTTTTTTTTTTAAACCAAAGAAGTTTTCTTAGAATAGTTTAGCTTTAAAAATTGTTTTTTGGGTCACTTCTTTTTTATATATAATTAATTTCCCCTATAATGAGGCTTACTTTTTGGAAGTCAATTTGAACTTTTATATTAAGTATTTTAGTTTAATTAGTACTTTTTAAATTCTTTTGAGATTTCTAACACAGTTTGTTAATGTATAGCTTTGGAAAACAGTATATGTCGTAGTCCTCCATAGTGGCATGATCATTTTTCTTACAATCTTTGAGGGGTGTAGTCATAAAATAATCCTTGTGCTAGAAAATATAAGGGGAAGAAGAAATACACACAAAGTGTCAGGTGTGTAGAGGCTGTGCTTTGGGTTTGGGCATTTCCTTTTCCATGTTCATGTATTTGTAGGAGGATGGTTCTACTCACAAGTTTAATCAGATTGAAGATCCCTAATGATAAACTCTTTGGAGAGGTGAAGAAATGAGCAACAACTCAATTTTAGATACTTATTTTTTTCAACATACAGTTGTCTCTTAGAACAGTTTCTTTTTAAAATAAATTAGTTATGTTTTGCTGTATCAGAAAGAAGAGAAAATAACATCTTAGAAACATATCTTAAGCATATGATGAAATTGAAAGAGTAGCATATGATGAAATTGAAAGAGTTCTGAAGAATCCTTTAGAATCTATTTTCTTGTGCAGGTACCAGATGTTGATGTTAGCAGCAGTTAAGAGGGTCACAGGGCATTTAAAATCACTAGGCTGTGGGGAATAAAATTCCAGGTCTATTGCACTGAAAATTATTTAAAACTTGTGTTTACTCAGTGGTATGTAGTACAAAAACCATTTTTTTCCTATATGAGTATGTTTTAAACAGGTACATTTTGACATACATGATCAATGAAAAATGCTTAAAACACATTTCCGTCCCAGAGGCTCCTAGCACTGTAGGTTACTGGTTCCATTGAAATCCGTTTTTACATGGGCAGAGTTGATCACTCTGCACTTGACCTTACTTGTGAGCTATTAATTTCATGTACTAGAGGGCTCGGGCTCTATAGCTGTGCAAAAAGGGAAAAAAGCATAAGTGCTACACTTAGGTAGTATTTCCTTTGTGTTCTCTGGCAGTAATTTTGAGAAGAAAATAGGACTTTTTATGCCCACCCCCATTGTTATTTTGGGGGCTTGTTTCTCATTGATAAAATACTTAGAGTTTATAGTTTCAGTGCTAAAATAGAAAGTAAAAAAATATAGTTTTAGAGAACAAAACCAATTTCAACAGGGGGTACCTCTCTGTACTTACTACAGATTCTTATTTATTCTTGTTTTTTGGGTGTCACACTTGAGTGAGCTAGGTTGCCTCCTTTCTTGGTTTTTTCAAAGGCGTTTAATACATACATCCTCCAGTTTGCCTCATTTCTTTAGTTAGGAAGTTTGAACCAATGCTGTGAGTGCAGCACAATCCGTTTCTTCAAGTCTGTGTTATCCATCATATTACTGTCCATCAAGGATAGTATCCCAGCTTTCTGTGGGAAGGGAATTATTTTAAATACTCAGTCGTAGGGAAATGACTAGGAGGAAAAGGCTGATCTCAGCAGCTCTCATCTCTGAGATTAAAATAACTAACTTCTTAATTTTTACCACACCTTTCAGATTGAGTATAATTATATAGAGAATTGAAATAAGAAAAATATTATGTGTGCTCAAGTTAATTTTTATACACCAAAGAAGTCCAGATGTTGCATGTTCTGGTTGTAGATCCTGGAGCCTTGGTTTTATTCAGTGACAAAAAGAGGTGTGTTGTTATTTGTGTTCTTGTGTGTTGCTTAACATCGGGAACATGCCAGGACATTTAGATTGAATTGTTATGTGAACATCACTGAATATTCTTCACTGTCCTAGATGGTGTAGCATATTCATTAAAGCTATGTGATACATTATATTGCTCCCAAGTCACAAGACTAAAGAGTATATTTCTGTTCTGCATATTTCAGTCAACTGGAACAGATATTTTTATATCTAAACACATCTGAACACAGAAAAGATACAATAAGAATACAGTAGAAATGCCAAAAATGATGCATATATAGGGGACACTTCTTATGAGTGGAGCTTACAAGCCTAATGACGTGGATGAGTTGGTGAGTGAATGGTGTGTGACCATGAGGACCTGGGGCATTATAACAAACTACTGTAGACTTTGTAAGCCCTATGCACTTAGTTCTTTAGTAATTAATCAAGTTACTAAATCTTTGGGTTTTATAAAACTTTAAATGTTTGAATCATATACTTAGCTTAATGTATGGACACATTGTACAAGGCTATTTGACTGTTTTCAAGAAATTGTTTTAACAACTTTTTTTGATTAAAAACTCATCTGCAAACATATATGACCCTAAGTCTAAACAGTGTCAGGATCACCTCTTGTCATTCTAGAACGTCTTCCGTGGCTGTGACAAGATGGAGACGCCCTTTGCTTAGCACCTTCTCTGGAGCCCTTCTGAGGACTGCCCGAGGATTCCTTTCAGAAATAGTCTGTAGTAGTTTCTCTGGTTTCTTCTTCTTATTATTTTTTTTAAATCATAGATTTATTTGTAAGTAAATAATTTACCATGAATATTTTGCTCCAACAATAAGACCTTCATTTTCTTGTCCTTCAGTTTCTTTTTTTTTCTTTTTCAACTATGTGTACATTAGATAATTGCATAAAAATCACTTCATAGCAGTCTGTGGGACCACAATGTACACATGGCCCATTGTCAAGTGAAGCAGTGTCTGAACAGCTGTCACACACAGCCACTTGATGTTTGGATTGGTAGTATGTATAGCCATAGAGCCTATATCTACAGGGTTTCTGATCACCAAAGACAGCAGTTGTTTTAAACTGATGTATCATAGCATACCATTATTGTCATTATTACAACACAGATAGGTCTTTTATATATTATATATGTATATATAGAGATTTTATTATATTTACTTGTATTTATATTGCTCATTAGTGTGCTTGTGTAAAAGAAACAGACTTATATGGTAGGCAGCATTGAGGGGGAATTTTAGAATGCCTTTGTCAAATCTGTAGTTTAGTGGAGTATGTAAAACGAACAGTGCCTACTGTGTGATGAATGCTAAAAAGCTAATCAGTTTTGGATATTATTCCCAGCTAGAACTCCAATAAACTGTCCTATATTACAGTTACTTGGAAAAAAATATGTAGAAGCCTAGTGTTTTAAGCCAGTAGATTTGTTTTGTAACCTATGAAGTGTGATCCTGGGGTTAGTCATCTAACCTCTGAACTTCCCAGTCATTGTCCATGCAGTGAGGATGCCAATAATGCTTTTCTTTTGGGTGATATGAGAATATAGGAATACCTTTTGTAAGTGTATGTGCAGTTCACTAATTTACAAAGGTATTCTTGCCAAATGACCTAAATTAGAAGGAAGGTGATTTGGATCAAGTCCCTGAGTTCACTGTCTAGAGTCAGATTACATTTGTCCATTCTACTTGGAAAGGAGGGGCATCAAAGATGTATGGTTTTAATCTTATTTTTGTTAGAGGCTATGACTACTCTAACCCCCATAGCTTCAATTAAAAAACTTGAAAATAGTTCATTTTCTGTTCTAATTACTTGGCAGAAATTTAGACTAGAAAGAAACTAGTAACTACCAACCTTTCCTCTGCACTCACAGATCAACCAAAGAGATTTTTGGGTCCTAGAGACCAAAGAAAGAATCAGCAGGAAGGCCCAGGGTGCATGATGGATTGCAGAGCCTGCCTGGTAATTACTTTCACTGAGCTAAAACATTAACTTGATGCATGGATGGGAGCAAGGCCAGATGAAAATCGGGAGTTGGTCCTCTTCCTCCCTATGGTCTGCCCAAACTTGCCTCCTGGAGGTAGTTGTTTCTTGGTGGGAGAGTCCAGTGTAGCTTCGTTTCCCAAGGCTCAGCTTGGATTTTCAGTGACCACTGCGGTAGACAAAGAGTGGTATCTTTGTTTTGGCTATTGTAATGCTATGTGTTTAGGTCAGCCTCCTCTCCGAGATGGTAAGAAGTCACAGGTTCTCAAGACTTTTTAGTAGATATTAACAGAAGTTTTCTCATCTTGGAGCTCAAATTTGGTTTTGCTATTTTTTTAAAAAAATTTTTTCATAGTGTGGGCTTTTGAACCCACAGCCTTGCACATGGTTATTAAGCATCTTAGCATTAAACTCCATTCTGGACTTTGAGTGCTTAGCTTTTGGGTTTTTGTAACATGTCTACTAAACAGAGTCCTTACATTGAAGTGGAGGATATTGTTCTCTTCAGAAGAGCCAAAGGATATTTTTTAATGACATATGATAGTTATTAATACTTCACCACTTTGCTATCTAGGAAAGATTGTGAGTCCACAATGAAGCTCAGTGATGTGCTTATGAAGCGATGCAGGTTTTCATACATGCATGGTTTCAGATGGCCATAGAATGTAAAGTGCATGAGAACTCATTCAGTGCACTGTGCTCTTTGTGCCTACCATCCCAGCATACAGTAGACTTGAACTCGAATTTTCTGAGTTCAAGGTGATTGTTACGTCATGGGAATGATAGTTATTGTCTTGAGAGACTTAGAGTAGATTAAATCCTAAAATCTATACTAAACATCGAAATGGCACTAGATCATGAACTCTCCCATACTGTTTACTTTTATTATTCTCATCATGCTCCATTTCTCCAACCACCATGTTTTGTGCTGGTCAGGCAGGTCTCTGTTGTGCACCATATTGTTGAAAGTCTAACTTTCTGATAACAGAGTCTGTGGTTCCCTGCCATCCCCCAAACAGGCTGACCCGACCATCTATCGGTGTGCTGGCCAAAAGGGGGTACTTACTACTCTAGCCTACCAGGGTGGGCATGTACTTCGTACCGTATGAAAAGAATGCTTATCAGTTTTGACATCCATGGAGAGCCAGAAAGGCAGATAATGGGTATTGAATTTACAGATTCTGTAAATTCTGATGTTAGATTTTGTATTTTGTGTATTTATGAGTTAGTTATATTTCTGACATATAAACATTTCTCACATGTGAATTTACAAATATATTCTCTTGCAACAGACATTCTGTGGAAGCATGATTTCATTGTTGAGACATCTACCATACTTTGTTTTCTTAGACATCTAAATTGAAGGTATACTAGTTCAGTATCTATAAATAGTCAGTCTAGCTAGAATAAGAGTTGAAGTTAGAAGGCTTCAGCTATAAAATGTGTTAGGAGGAGGTTCCTTCAAAGAGCTGAATTTTGTGGAGTTTTAAGTGACTTGAGAATATTATTGATAAAAAGGAACATTTACTAAACATTAATTGAATCAGCTGTGACACCGTTAGTTGGTTTCCTCTTTGTGGGATATACTTGTTGAGTCATTGCCAGCATAGCTTAGTGGAAGGAACACTGGCTGTGGAATAATACTGGTTTGGTAGTTTACCTGTTTTCTGTACTTATGTGCTTTGGGATCGGGTGTATTGTTTCTTCAAACCTTCATTGTCACAAACTTGTAGCACAGGAGATGGTTCAGTGGTTAAAGACACTGTTCCTCTTGAAGAGGATCAATCTGGGGTTTGATTTCCTGCACTCATGGTGGCTCATGAAACAGGCACTCATGTGGTGCATATATATCTATGCAGGCAAGGCATCCATACACATAAAATAAATGTGATATTTTAAGTGAGGATGCTACCTTCTCTACAAGATTCCTAATCTTGAAGTGACTTGCTCTCTCTCTTTTTTTTTTTTACCACAACATTTCCCTCAACCCCTTTTCCTATATTTCAGAATGATCAAGTCATAGCATGAGGGAAATTGGAAAGTCTTTGTTTTTATAGTAGCATTTTCTGTAGTTAGCCTTGTAAATCATGTCTTACTGTGGAACTCCTGGCTCCTATAAATCTCAGGCCCTTGGGAATGAAACCCATGACAATCATGAAGTGTCTTACTTCAAAAGATGAGAAAACCAAGGGACCCAAATGTTCTCTGCAGCAGAGTTGTGTTTATGCCTCTCCTTAGCATCACCTGGGGACATGGCATGGAGGACAGCATTCACATCTTACTGGCAGTGGCATGCATGGCTTGGAGAAAGCTTGGGGATTGAGCAAAGGTTTATAATTGTGTGGCTGCCTGACCTTCCTTGACCATTCTTTCCCCTTCCAGGATTCCTGCAGCTTTCATCAGATGGTTCATATTCCTGAATTTTTCTAATAATGCAATGATGTCAGGAGTATGTTTTGTTTTTAAAGGCCGTGATTAACAGTTACAGTTTTTCTTCAAGCATCTTTGGAGTGGAGAAACTTCTGTCAAACGTGGAGCCCTCTTTTCTGTCTTCCCTAGAGATTTCCCACTTCTTTTGCTAACTTATTCCACCTATACATTGCTTTGGAATCTCCACCCTACAAAAGTTAGAAATTACTCTGTCAACATTGATAATATCAATTACTCAGTCTCCACTTTAGTACCACTCTTTCTCGGGAACTTTAGAGAGCATTGCATCTTTCTTGGGTCAGTTAAAGGCCTCAGGGAGGTTGAAAACTTCTCTAGACAGTGGATGAACCTTGTGAAAAGTGACTCAAGTTTTCCTGAGATAGATCCTGAATTTTACCTGGTATTATTTGAATGCCTGAGGTAAAAGACATTAATTGTCAGAACAGATGCTCCAATGGGAAGAATAAGCTACAGGGCACGGAAAGAGGAGATGATTGTGTTCTGTAGGGGTATGTGCTACAGTTCAGCTTAAAAATAAGAAAGACTTCAGGAATTTACATTCGTACTTGTTGCCATGCATAGGGTGGATGCTGTCTGTATGGCACAGACACAGGAGGGTGGCTAATGTGCTCTGAAGCTTTTTACTCTCTGGTCTTTAGGTAATATGTTTTCATCATTGTCTTATTTTATATATTTCTGTGCTAAAATACCATGACCCAGGCAACAACTTACAACATAATTTTTTGAGGTTCATAGTTCTAGAAGGTTAAAGTCCATGACCAGTGTGGTAGTGAGCATGGCATCAGGCAGGCAAGCATGGTGCTGGAGCAGTAGCTGAGAGAGTATCTGCCATCTGCAAGTGTGAGGTAAAGTGTGAATTGGCAATGCCATTGACTTTTGACACCTACCTCAAAACCTACCGCTAGTAACACGTCCTCTACAGCAAGGCCAGACCTCAATGCATCCTAAACAGTTCCTCCAACTGGATAGCAAGCATTCAAACACATGAGCCTGTGTTGACTACTCTCATTCAGACTACTACAATCACCAGACATTTCAAAATACAAGAAATATACTGGCCACATGTGTGTCCCTGTGCACCACATGTGTGTCCAGGTGCGTGCATGTATATATACCTCTGTGTCTTCTGTCACATGGCTTGACCCTGATACTACTTTTCACTTATTCTTGTCTCATACAATGAATTCTGACTATAGCTTCCCCTTCCTCTACAGCTTCCAGTTTCTCCCCAACATCCTTTCTCCCCTACCCAACTTTCAGAAAAGAGCACGCCTTCCAGAGGTATCAACTGAACATGCCATAAAAAGATAAAATAAGACTATGTAAAAGTTCTTATTCATATCAAGACTGGAAAAGGCAACCCAGTCAGAGGAAAAGGGTCCTAGGAGTAGGCAAAAGAGTCAGAGACACCCTCACTACTACTGTTAGGAGGCCCGTTAAAACCCCAAGCTAAACATCCATAAGATGTATGCAGAGAATTGATTGAAGACCCGTGTAGGCTCCATAATTGCCCCTTCAGTCTCTGTGAGCCCCTATGAGTCCTGCTTAGTTGATGTAGTGAGTCATGATCTCCTGTCATCCTCAAACATTGGTCCTACAATCCTTCCTCTTCTTCGTGTTCCCTGAGCTCTGCCTAATCTTTGGCTTTAGGTTTCTGCATCTGCTTTCATTAGCTAATTACCTCTCTGGTGATTGCGCTAGTTTCAAATCTTTGAGTGTAACAGAACATCATTCATTACCAATTATTTCATTGACTTTTTTTTTTTTTTTTGCCAGATGTGTTTGCTTCTACCTTAGGTCTCTGGGCCATCTAGCTTCTACTTCCTGGCCATCCAGGCAGTGCTAGGCATGGGCCCCCTCTCCTAGTGTAGGCCCCAAGTTAGACTAGTTAATGGTTGGCCACTTTCACAAGCTCTGAGTTATCATTTCCCAAGCACATCATACAGGCAGGACAATTTGTAGGTTGGAAGTTATGTGGCTGGGTTGGTGTCCTAGTGCTACTACTGGAAGCCTTGCCTGGTTACAATATAGAAGATGACCAGTTCAGGCTCTGTGTCCTTCATTAGTAAGTTTTTGCTAGGATCCAAGTTCCTGGAAGTCTCTCCTATACTAGGTTTCGCCATCACCCTCTAAATGCTCCCCAACTCCAGTTGTCTCTCCCTACATTCTCTCCCTCTATCTCTCCATCTCCAGTACAACTCCACATCTCATAGAATGCTAATATCTAAAATACATAAAGAACTCAAAAAACTATACATCAACAAACCAAATATTCCAATTAAAAATAGGATACAGATCTAAACAGAGAGTTCCGAATAGTGGACTCTCAAATGGCCAAGAAACACTTAAACATTTAACATTCTTAGCCATCAGGGAAATGCAAATCAAATCTATTTTTAGATTTTATCTTATATCTGTCAGAATGGCTAAGACCAATAACACAAATAACAGCCCATGCTGGTGAGGATGTGGAGCAAGGTGGGAGTGTAAACTTGTAAAGTTACTTTGGAAGTCAATATGGCTGTTTCTCAGAAAACTTGGAATTGATTTACTTTAAGACACAGTTATACCACTCCTGGGCATATGCCTAAGGACACTCCATCTTATCACAAGGACACTCGCTCAACTATGCTGATAGCTGCTTTATTCATAATGGTCAGAAACTGGAAACAACCTACATGTCCCTCAGCCAAAGAATGGATAAAGGAAATATATGGAGTATTACTCAGATCTTAAAAAATGAGAACATGAAAATTTTAGACAAATAGATGGAACTACAAACAAACAAACCCAAAAGATCATCATCCCGAGCAAGGCAACCCAGACCCAGAAAGGCAAGCATGACATGTACTCACTCATAAGTGGGTATTAGTTGTTAAGGATAATCATACTGCAATTCACAGGCCCAGAGAGGGTAAGTAACAGCCGGGGGTTGGGGCTCTGGTGAGGGTGATGTACATGGATCTTCCTGGGAGGGGAAAACAGAATAGAGTTTTGTAGGTGGGCTGGGGCCAGCTGGGAACAGGAACAGAACTGACACTATTTTTCAAGGAAAGGAAAAGTTGTCTAAGAGAGAAAGGGCAGTTAATTTACCAAACACACACACACACACACACACACACACACACACACACACACAAAACACGATTCATTGACTGATCTAAATCCATATGTTCTTCCCCAACCCTAATATTCCTTAGCAAAGACTTACTATAGAGAGGAGGGGGTCACACTGGAAAGTGTAAAATTAATAACATAGACTATTGGTCTGATTGCTTTTGTTGGCTGAGAAATTCTGCTTTATAAAAGCTGTGTTGAGTCTTACAGTAGGAAAATAGTTCCATGTCCTCTGGTGTTTGTGTTATCTAATGGTAAAGTATTTTCTTTGTCACCACTGGATATTGATGCAAACTATCTCTCTTACACAGAGAGCCTCCATACTTTTCAGATGGATTTTTACAAATAATTGAGGCAAGTACTTGTGCCTCACATGGAAACACTGATGCCTGTGCATGCCCCCTCTTTTCAGGTGGCATGGTGTAAACTAGGAGCATGAGGCAAAGAGGGAGATGCCTCATGATTTCAGTTATGGAGACAAACAGCCTTGAGAGTAGGCATTGGACTGGGTTTTCTCCAGTGCTTTCTGAGAGGAGCTGTGCTAGGAGAGAGGAGTGATTACTTCCTATCTAAAATTTAAAAACTTAACTGCTTGCAATAAGGCTGTGGAGCTCACAAAGGCAGTGAGACAGCTCTATCTTCTGAGGGACACTCTTACCACAGTAAGAGAGGCAGAAGCTGTGATGGATACCCAGCATTGGGCATCACCTCTAACTGTTTTATTATCTTAAGTTCCCTTCCTAGAATTCTCACCCCCAGTGCAGAAGCTATAGAGCTGCCATGAGCTCATGCTAGGCCTGCCTATAATTGTGAGTTCTGACTCAAAAAGGAGCGTGTGTGTGTGTGTGTGTGTGTGTATTTATATATATATATTTTTTTTTTCCTTTTTCTTCTCCTCTGTCTTTAGGTTGCTGGCTGCAGCTAAATATGCTTTCTCTAGTGCTTTGGGCCTCCTTCCTTTCTTTGATGCTTTTGTGCCTGCCTTGTAGCTGTTTTCTGCTATGTGGTAGACCTCCATGTTGGCTTAACTCAAAACTCTTCTCTGTTCAATTCTCTGACAGCTGCTGAGGTTTACAGCTTACCTGCTCTCGTTTTTCTTTTCAACTTTAGTAAAATTGTCTTTGAGCATCTTAACAAGAAATCACACAATGCATTCCATTTCAGTAGAATTAATTAATTAATTAATTAATTGTATCTTGCAATACTTGGCTGGCATGCTCTCTTTTCTGGGGAGATGGAGAAGTAGACAGAGTTTTCCCCTCATGGCAGCCCACTGTTGGTGAAGTTGCTGTATTAGCTGCTGCCTTGTGTCACCTTCATGGAAGATGTGTTAGAGTAAACTGTTACTTCGTCTCTGCCGCTTACAGACTGAGTCTCTTTGCTTAGTCACGTTACTTCTGCTTTGGGTTGTTATGATGACAGAGAAAACATGTTTTGAGAAACATGAAAAACAGTTGTCGTTCTTAGAGCAGTTAGTTTTCATTGCTAGTGTTCCTTTAGCCTGCAATGTTTGCTTTAGTGTCTGGGTTTGTTGACAGTTCTGTTATTATATTAAAGATGTATTTTCCATTTCAGTTAAGAAAACTCACTTTATTCCTAAGATGAATTATGATTAGGATTGTTTGGTACTGAGAATCTTCTCTCACTTAATACCCCTAATGAGATACAAATGTTCTAAATGTCCTTAGGAGCAGATTATATTTAGAGAGGAATCCACTTATTTTAGTTAACTAATCCCTTTGCTCCTGTATCATACATCCTTATTAGGCCCTCAACGTTCCTGCTCCTTATGGAATTCTTGTGAGATCAGACCTCTGCAAGCAGTATGATTAACTTTCAGGGTCAGAGGTATTCAAAATGTCAGTGGAATTTGTTGATGCTTCATACCTTGTTGTAATAGTGCTCTTCTTAGACACATTTATGATAAATACAAGACTTTTTCTATTCTTACAAAGTGAATTTTATTAGTTCTTTTCTTGTATCAATTTTCCATAGAATAAAATAATGGAGTTTCCTTGATTTTTTTTTTTTCACTCTGCTCTCTTGTCCCTCTTATCATCTTGGAATGGTTTTTCTAACTCAGTGGGTCATTGTTTGTTGTACTTGATGTCCCAGGAGAGTGAACTGAGTATGATGCTGAGCTCTGCTCAGTGCAATCTGTGCAACATCTAGGGATCAGTGCTGTGTACCCTTCTTGATGGCCATGTTTATCTTGTACAGAAAGCAGAGGGAAATACCATTTTGAACAGCTTGATTTGTGAAGTTGCTTCTTGAGTTCAAAGCCTGGCTTTATTGCTTACTGTTAGCCTATTTGTAGATGAATTATTTGACTTCCTTATTCTCTGGTATTCTGTTATGCATGCAATGGTGATTATAATGCCACTTGCCTTGCGGGTGGCTACGAGGATTCTGTGAGCACATTAGAGTAGTGCCAGTTGCATTCTCTGTGTATATTTGTATGATAGTGTCTAGTTGAATTTCTACAAGGATTGTCTAATACATTCTTTCTTGATCCATTCAACCAATGAAAAGATATTATTGACTTTGTAGAGAAAAGTCATAAAAACATAATAGTAGCCCATAATTTTGTTACTGGTATCAGAGTTGGAATTGTAGGACAAATTTCTTCTCATCTGTTAATCTGGATGGAGTTGGATCTTCAGGGACCTCCCTGCTTCCTTGATATTATAAAATGCAGGAAGACACTCAAACTCTAGTTCTTAAATCTGTGGTGATTCCGTTTGTTCATTTTAAAATTCACTAATTAAATATAAGAGTTTCTTCTTTTACATGACTCTGGCTTTTACTTGCCATGGTTAATTAACACCAGTTCCCTATCAGTATAGTCTAAAGTTCAGAAATCATGTTAATGAGTTATGATTCACTGTATTAGTGACGTTAGTTAGGCATGTAGTTATGTTGTCCCCTTGTCTTTAATAAACTCATGTGACAGTTCAAAAGAAGTAATAATGAAAAAGAAATCTGTCAAGAAAGCTCAAAGTGAAGCAAAGAAATGGAAAGTATCCACACTGAAAATAAGATTTGAACTAATTATGAACAGGATTACTGGAACAGTATAGCTGACCAAGCCTCTCACTGTTGTAGAAACTGTGTAGTTGGGAAAGCTGAGGGATGGGTATTTTAATTGGTTATAAATTGGGAGACTGCTAGTGTCCAAAACTGTGGGGACAAGACACAAAAGGATGATGGAGAAGGCTTCATGCTAAGGACACTCTTCAGTGATATTATATAATTCTGGGGGAAAAAAAGGATGAAATAATTGAAGTTGATTCAATCCAAACTTAAAGCAAAGAATTCATCAAGGCACAGAAGAGGTACCTAGTGAGCACTATTCAATATAGTGTTCTTGTTTGTAAATTAAACAACATACCTTAAAAGTATCCCTATGTAATGGAGAAAATGACCTCTATTCTCCTGCCTGTTACCAGTACCACTGATATTTTTCTCAGCCCTGTAGTTTAGCCTTTTCCAGAATGTGATACATATGTAAATCATGCAGTATGCATTTCTAAGTGTAGTGGTTTCATTTGAGAATCATATCTATAGTTGCATTTAAGATTTGACTGAAGATAGAGTTGGGAGGACTCTTATTACCACCTTGCCAGGCTCTGGTGGAAGAGATGGTGAGTCCTGGGTTCAAGAATCCTGTAGGAGCTGAAACATGTCTGAGCTGAGGCACTTAGGAGCTGCAACAGGTGAGAAAGGGGGGACTGGCCTAGAGTGGTAAGGAGTGAGGATTATCCTGAGGTGAAGCCTGGAAGGCTATGGGGAACATGAAGAAGTTACTTTCTCCCACTGTTCTCTGCACTATGCCTAAATTACTTTTCTGGGCACTGGTTTTGCTTCATTAAATGGCTCCTTTTATCTCCATTCCATCTCGTCATCACAAGAATGTGTGTCTAGCACCGTGCTTTGGATTACTACTGTTGTTAAAACGGGTGTCACATGTATAGAGACCAGTCTCTGCTGGCTTCTAGTGATGGCATGGCCATTGTGCTCATGAGTTCACACTGTGTACATGTGGGGAAGGGCCTGTGAGGCCTCTTGAGGAGCTGCTGGCAGTTAATGGTTGCTAGTGGAGGGAAGAATCATTCTCTTCATAGTTATAGCCGTTGTCAAGTTGCCCATGCTTCAGTAACTAACTCAGCCTCCAGAAGCAACCTGAATTAAACTGGGTTGGTCAGAGAAGAAAAAGAAGACGAAAAGGAAAGAAAAGGAAAAGGGATAAGTGAGAGGAAGTGGGCTCAGTGTTGGGGGGATGAGCTATGATAACGGGCTTAAATGACTAAAATGCAGTGTATGCATGTATAAAATTGTTAAAGGATAATAAAAAGGGACAGTTTCCTTTATAGAATATTGCCTACCTCAGCTTATCTGCTATTGCCCATTGTTTTCCCCAGGGAACAACAGCATAAATGTCACTGAGATACTAGTGATTTGGGGGCCCCTTTGAGCTGCAAGTCAAGAGTTCAGTAATCCCAAACTAGCTATGGGCTTAGGGATTCTCTTTTGTAAAGATCTTGGTAAATCTTCTACCAAAAGGGATTCTATGGATTTTTTCTAACCTTTATTTTTAGTACTGGGGAATCAAACCCAGGGCTTGTTATGTATTTTCCAAGTGTCCATCAACTGATACATACTCCCTGTTCTTGGGACTATATTTTTAAAGGTACAGTACACAAACTAGACTGAACTCTTTGGCAAAGACATAATGGTGAAGTAATGAAGCATTGTTAATTTTGGGTTGGGATCAACTCATCCCTTGTGGAGTCTTCGTCAGCAGGGTCCTGAAGCTGCATCAAGCTAGGCAGGGGACTCTGCCTTGATTAATAATTGTCTGTATGTGGCGTAGGGGGTAACGTACTCTAAAGAGCAGTATTCACAATAGCTGTACTTCTCAGGAAAACAATTCCCGAAAGGTAGCTTGATCATGTAAATGCTTATGCTGGAGAGATGCTGTCACTAATTAAAAATTGTAATAAATGGAATTGCAGCTGAGGTACATTTTATCCTTAGGATAGTTCCATCAGATAAAAAGACTTTTTCTCTTCTGTTATAGGCAGGAAACGGAGGCAAAGGGAATTCAACCTAAGGTCTGATAGCTGGTAATAGGGGAACAGGGATTCAAACTCAGGCATTCTGCTTGAGAGTCTGTGTTCTTCTGTGTCTATGCGTGGCCTTTAGAGTTCTACCATGTTAGTTTAGTGCCAGAAGGAAACTCAGGAAACTCATTCTGTATTCTTCATTTTAAGATGAAGTCTTCAGGAGACTTTAAGATGGCCATAGTATCTTGGAATAAACCAGATACTTCTGCCAGAGGCGCTGGCCGCTGAAGGAAGCTTATGTTTGCTTGTTGTCGGTTTCATGTCAGGGAAGAGAGAAATGTGGCTCATCTAGGAAGGCTGACAAAACTGGTGTTCCATCCCATTCTTTCCCTTGGCCTCTGCCCTCTATTGCTTGGGTGTATGTTAATTTGTTCTCTTCCTGTGCCTTTTGCCATTTATTCTTTCCAGGGAGCCTGGAATCACCATTAAGTTTTCTAGGCTGCCCTCTGCATTTGTTTGATCTGTCCTTTCTTTTTCTAGTCTTCTCTCACCAGCAGGTAGGGGAAGGTGGATGCTGAGTGGTGTACCACTGGGGAATGGGAGAGGAGATGGGGATTCTTAGAGGATCCGGCGTTACTGAGAGACCTTGCATGAATTTGTGGCAGTCATCCCTGTACTCGGCCTGTGACGTGGTCACTATCCCTTGGGCTTCAACTTGTGTTTGACCTCCTCTCCCATTTAGAGTAGGGTGTTCTCTCACTGATAGAATGTATTCACCCAAAGCATTCTCAGGACCCTGACTACAAGAGCATCTGGATGGGGAGGGAGGCTCTAGTTTGACCAGATTGTTTTTAATTTCCTGGTTGTTACAACTTATTTTGAGGAGCCAAAATTGGGGGAATAAATTAAGTTGTTAAAATACTTGCTGTCTGTCTATGTATAAATTTATTCATGTGGATGGACTGCCTCCCATCCGTTTGTCCCTCTGCTCTACACTAGGTCTCTGTATGTAAGATTAAAGTACTGTTCTAGCTGCCGCCAGCTACCCATGAGTCCTAGCTTGCTTTCTATTGTGTTAAACATCACGAACTTGTAGTGGAAGGGGCTTACGGGGCTTATACATTCTGATCACAGTCCATCCTTGAGAGATGTCAGAGCAGGAGCACAAACAGGAACAGAGATGGGAACCTTGGCAGATAGTTGCTTACTGGCTTGCTTCCAGGTTCATGTTTAGTTACCTTTCTCATACCCCCCCCCAGGACATCTGCCTATCGGTGGCATTGCCCCCTATGGTCTGGGCCTTCCCCATAACTCAACCAAGAAGCTGTCACATAGACATGCCCACAAACCAAGCTGAGAGAAGTAATTCAATTCTTTCTTCCCGGGTGACTAGTGTGTGTCAACTTGACAAAAGCTAACCAGAATGCCAGGAATGAAGGAGAATATTAATGCATTATATTCAGCATTCACCGGTGGCTTACTTTTTCTCCATATTTTCTATAATTAAGAATGTCCTCCTCAATTTCAACTCAAAATACCTGAAAAGAGTCCTTGTTTAGTTAAGAGAAAGTAAATTTCCCCAGGTAAGTTCCCATATGTTTTCTGTAAAAACCAGCACACACTTTCTTTGTATTTCACCCCTGTCGGATTAGATCCTTAGAAGAGTAATCAGCCAGGCTAAGCTGCTCAGCTCCCATTGCCTTGCATTTTGCTAGGCAATTTTAACTCTTTTTGTGGTGCTATTCAGAAGAGTCTCTGCTGCTTGTCACAACACTGGCATCCCGGGTTCTGTGATCCTTTTCTTTTCAGGTCCTGAAACTGCTGAGCTGTAGGTCTGCTTACACAAGTAGGTACATATGCTGGGGGTGTTTCCGTCCAGGGTTCTGGGGATGGCCTGGCAGTGTGTGCACATGGTCACTGCTTTTGTGAAGCTGGCACATGTCTGTTTATATCCAGCCTGTCCTCCATTCTTCCCGTCCCTTCGGAGATTCCCTTCCGTTTGCTGCCCCTTTCCTCCCTACTTGAGGCTTCGTGCATGCCAAGTGTGCACACAGCTGTTTATGTGTACTGACAGTCCCCACGTGCTTTTTCTTAAAGCTTTTTATGGTTTATCCAAGGAAGAGTAACTTAAGGACCTACTAACCATATTCTCCTCTGCCTCTTCCTTCTCTTCCCTCCTGCTCCCTTTCTCTTCCCCTTCTTTCCTCCTCCTTCCCTCTTCCTTCTGTCTGTCCTAGAGTGCTGAGTTTTAACCCAAGGCCTTGCAAATGTTTTATAAGGGAGCGCACATCCACTTAGTTCCATCTCTGGCTCAAGAATATGTTCTTGAAGAGCTCCTTCAAGAAATAAACAGTGCAAACCTTAGCACATCTTAGTTCATGACCCACTTGCGGGTTTGTGGCCCAGATCCTTCCATGTGTGAGAGTAGCTTCTGAGAATGATTCAGGCCTTTGTGAAATACAGAATAGCGTTAATCTCGACAGGTAGGGTGTGAAGGCCCTTGGCTGAATCCTTCCCTAGTAGGATACTTAACGGCACCCAACTTTAACCCTCGCTATTAGGTAGTTGGGTTCAGCACAGTTTGTTTAAGGTCCTAGGCCTTTCTGTGAACTGAAACTTGCTCTTCCCCCCATCCCCCAATTCTTCATACTGCAGAAGTGATATTTCCATACTTATGTCTCACGGTTAAACACTTCTCCCACTCTCACCTTCCAGTGGAACTTGTAAATACATTGTTTCATTTTACACCATTCTTTGCAGCTGCTTCCTGTTTAATTTTTTTTTTTTTTGAAACTTTAGTTGTAATTGCTGTGGCTGGAGGGCTGGGGTTGGTTTATGGTGAGTTTTTAATCACTACTCATAGCCTTGCTAGGCTTGTTACAGTAGCTGGTCAGGTTGCCTTCAGTCTCTCTACAGGACAGTCTTGTTGGGATTGGAGACTTTAAAGAAAAACTGCCAACGTCATTGCTCCTTTCGCTTAACTCCTCAGCTGTGTAGCCAAAGCCTCTTTTGAATGCAGGGCAGCTTACCTGTCTGCATTCACTTTTCTCTGATACTCTTTACATGTTTGGTACCAGGCTTGTTGTTTCCTAGTTATGTTCCTTAATCTTATTCTTTATCATATTATTCCTTTAGTATAGTCATTAGTATATTTATGTACTGTTCTGAACTAGGTTTTAAAGTCCTGGAAGTTCTTTAGCCAGGTATAAAGTAGTGCATGTCTTTAATCCCAGGATTGCGAAGAGGCAGAGGATTGTGGATCTGAGCTCCAGGTTAGCTTGTCCTACATAGTTCCAGGACAATGGAAGCTACATAGTAACACCCTGTCTTGAAAAACCCAAAACAGAACCAAACGTAGAGGTACTTTATCTTATTTTTTTTAGCAGTGGTAGGTGTCTGAATACTTAGTGGGAAACAAAAAATGCACAAAACTATTAAATATTTTAGAGTGCCACCAAATACACTGTACCCTGATTCTGTTTCTGAAAACCTTCAGGCCTAGGACTGTTCTCAGGACTAGAATCGTGCAGTTACAGCTGCTTGGCCTGAGAAGATAAATTACTGCTTATCCATGTGGTGCCTCCCCTTTACTTAAGTAGGGTTTTCAAATTTAATTTACCCCAAAGTCATTAATTTGCTATTTGATTAATTGGGAATCATTTTTGAGAGTTTAAATTATTTTTGAAACATTAAAATATTTTAATGTACCCACTTTAAAAAGCTTTCATTGGGCCAAAGATTTAGCTCACTAGTTAGAGAAGCATGTGTTGTTTGCCTAGCATATATGATGTCCTGTGGTTTAATCTCCAGCAATGTATAGACCTCTTATGGTGACATATACCTGCAGATCCCATGCAGAAAGGTAGAGACAGGTTACCCTTATTCACAGGATAACCTAATTTAAGGTTACCCTCAGCTACACAGTGAGTTCAAGGCCACCCTGGGCCATATGAGGCCCTGCATCAAAACACAAAAACTCACAACAATGCTTTCATACATTTAAAAGGATTTTAAAATTTATGTCTGTAAAGGTTACCAATGTTCTTTTGGCTAATTGGGTTGTCAACTAAGATTAGTTAAGATTGATCTAATTTAAATCTGATTTGATGTTTGAGTTTAATATTTTAAGGCAGCATGGAAAGAAGGTGAGTGGTATAGTGGCTTCAATAAAGGTTTAATTTATGAATGAATTTTAAATTCAAGTTTGTTGTATAGACACTGTGATCAAGTGCTAAGTAATGTGAATGGTATTGTTTAAAGCTTTTCCCAAATAGATCTTAAATCTTAATCAATATTCAACTGTCTTAAATGTAAAATTGTTTCACTAGACCACCTGAGCTGTGGGTAAATTTGTAGACTTCTGAATCTTGTAGAAAGCAAAAGTGCAGGCTTAGATATGATACAAGCGTAAACCATTATGATCTACATAATTTATCTCCTCAGTATAAATATTGTACTTGTAAAGTTAAAACTCCTGTCCTGGAAATCAGATTTTGGTTGTCTTGAGTATTTGTGGGCCTGGCGGAGTTTTTAGGGTTATGTTTGTGTTTAGATTAAATTTGAGTGTAAGTTAAGATTTATGATGAACAGTGTGTAGAATATTTTACTTGCTTTTTCAGAGCTTATGAATAAAAGCAACATCTGAATTCATCTAATGTTTGAGAACCAACCAAATTCAAGAATTATGATACAATTCTATTTTAATGGTCTCCCTTAATTGTTCCTAACTTCTGATCATTTACGGTTTATGTGTTTATGATATTAACATATTTAGTTCCCTGTTATTGGTTACATTTAACTTTCTGTAGTCATATTTTCAGGATTTTTTTTCTCTTAAGGTAGAAATAACACAAGATCTCTGTTTGCCTACAGTCCTGGATGATTGTATTCTGATTTTGTTCATCACATGAGATCTGCTCACATGGTTCGCTTCTAAATAAATCCTTTTAAGAATTAGTCAATCTTTTCCCTGAATTGCACCATTTACCTATTCATCCATTCATATATAAATCTTGTATCTTTCTCTGTGTCTCTCTGTGTCTCTCTGTGTCTCTCTGTGTCTCTCTGTGTCTCTGTCTCTGTCTCTGTCTCTGTCTCTCTCTCTCTCTCTCTCTCTCTCTCTCTCTCACTCTCTCATAGGCTCGCTGAAGCTCTAGAGTAAAGGCAGTCCTTGGATCAGAAGTTTATAAAATAAAACAACAGCAAAAAATGATACTCCTTGGTAAGAACGACAGCTGTGAGTAAAACAGTGACACTTCTTGTGCTCTAAGTAACTTTGAATGTCGCAGAGGAGAGAAATAAAGGAGATACTCACCAGTCCACACACTATGGAACTGCCCTGCCTGAGTCCTTTCAACACAGACAGGGTGCAGCCCAAAGACTTTCTGGAGGAAATGTCACCTCTGCCTCCATATTCTTAGCTAGATGTAGGTTCCAGAAAAGTGAGAGTCAACACTTTGGAGACCACTGTGGTAAAACTTGAGGTAACTAGAACTCCACATACTCAACCAGAGCTCTCATTTTCGGTCAGGAAAAGCTTTACTCTGCATCTTACCTGATGAGAAGATGAGAATGTGTTCTTTGAGATCCTTTGCTCCATAACAGAAATAAGTATTTGATTTAGAAAATTTAAATTTGGTGTTTTTAACCATCAGTCTCTAAGATGCCTTGCTGGTAGAGCAAATTCATTTGAAAATGAATCTTTATTGAATCTGCACAAGTAAGCCATGGTTTGAAGCTCTAAAAGGAACTCATACCATTAGCTGTCATCTTTCAGTTCATACCATTAGCTGTCATCTTTCAGTATTAGTCTTCTCTAAATGTATGTGGTCATAAATCTTTCTTTATGTTTCTGTCTATTGGTAATCTCATACAAATGGAATTGTGTGTGTTATTTTGCGTTAATCTTCTTTCATTTGCATATCATTTTTAAGTATCACAACCTATCTGTACATAACTGTGGATAAATATGTGACTTGAATATGGGGTTGCAATACATTTGGCAAAAGCAGAAGGCCCTGAATCCATAGTGACAAAATCCCTGATGATTCAAAATCAAACACATGATGAGTCCAGTATGTGTTTGTGGCCTCGCTTACACTTGTTGTGCCGTTACTTCATTGCTGTCCGCATTCTGAAGGCACAAGACCTGCACCTTCTTCTAGAGTCCCTCACACCCTGCGGCCTCACTGCCTGATACCTCAACTCAGGATTGAAACTATTGTATGTTATTAAATTCCTAATCCTTTTCCTAATCCCTGAAAAGTCTCTGCTTTTACAGAAACAAGATGATTTAATTATGGGAAAAAATACTTTTAGTATTTCTCTACCATCATTTTTTAGCATTTAAGTACAAATGAGTATTAATGAGAATTTGGGATTTTATTGTGTTAGAATGCTTGATTTCAAGATTGCTGTTTGTTGGTGAGTATCATGATGCACACTTGGAAGGTGGAGGCAGAACCAGCTTAGGGCCGTGTAGTGTATTTGTGAGGAGACTGGGGTATCAGACCCTGTCTTATGCCCCCTTCCTCAGCAGGAAATAGTTATCATGAGTAGCTTATCTGAATTTCATGAACAGTTGCTATGGCTTAGGGTAGAACAGAATTTCCAGCTATTTCTAAGATGGCCCTAAACATACTTACATCATGTCTTAACACGTGAAGTGGCCTCTTCAGCATTGATCATTATAAATCAAATACCACCTCTACCTCTGCATCCTGCAGTATCCAAGAGTTAATTCCCTATGTAAAAATAAGCACAAACAAAGTGAACATGTCCATCTTTGTAGGCAAATTTCCATCAAAAATGCACATACACATATGTATATATGTATATATACATACACATACACCAAAGAATTTTTAAAATAATTTTATTATTGATTTTGATATGCATCTTATGTATCTATATATTTGGAATTACATAAAAGTGTTTTGATAGAAAATGAGCTGTGAGGAGAAAAAATTAGAAGCTTATCTGATACCAATACTTTAATTTTACCACCACATACTACATTCTATCAGTGTATCATGCCTTCCTTATCTGTTTATCAGTTGATTAACTAAATAGATTTTAATGTTTAAACTAATTGGGGGAGGTGTGGAGAAGAAAATGAGGAAGAATGGAAGTTTTAAGAACCCCAATTAAGAACCTTAAAAGCTTGAGAATTTGTTAATGTTGAAGGTGCGTGTGAGTTTAATGCTGAGAGAATATAGTAAGTGGGAGAAGTCTCATGTTCAAAGCAGGATCACATGATCAATAGACCTGTCAGGCTCCTTTCCTTCTCCATATTCTTGGTACCTATTGAATCAAAATTATTTGTTGTTCTTAATTTGTTTGTATTCTTAGAGATGGTGTCTGTTCTGTAGTCAACCTATTGCCTTAAATTCCTGATTTCAGGGATTACTTTATCAGCAGACAGGGCTCAATATATTTTGTTTAGTCATTGGATTTTTATTATTATAATACTGTCCCTAAAAGCAGGCAAAGGAATATATGTCTGTCTGTATGTATGTATGCATTTATGTATGTATACACACACACACACACACACACACACACACACACATACACACACACCCTTATCCTCAGGGATCAGAAATCCTTAATATGGCCTCATGACTGTCTCACATTGCGACCTGCTGTCTTGTCCCCTGTTTCTTCTGTTGTATGTAATACAGGCTTAGTAAATTATGACCTTTGCATTTTTATTTTAGGTTACTGATTTGACTGCAGTAGCTCAGGTCAGTTTGGTAATAGCACCTTTTAAAACTGAAAGTGATCTATATATTATGATAATATATCATTACATTCTATAGATGTGTTTTTACATTTATCAGTGTGTAGGAGGTAAATACGTGTGTGTGTGTCTGTGTGTGTGTGACTGTGTGTGGTGGGGTGTCTGTGTATGTGTGTGTTTATGTGTGTGTCTGTGGGTGTGTGTCTGTGGGTGTCTGTGTGTGTGCATGTGTCTATGTGTGTGTGTCTGTGGGTCTGTGTGTGTGTCTGTGTGTGTGTGTCTGTGGGTGTCTGTGTGTGTGCGTGTGTATATGTGTGTGTGTGTTTGTGGGTCTGTGTGTGTGTGTCTGTGTGTGTGTGTTTGTGTGGGAGGGTGTCTGTGTGTGTGTGTTTGTGTGTGTTGGTGATCTAAGGACAGTTTGTTGGAGCTGCTACTTTCCCTTTACTATGTAGATTCCAAGATTTCAGGCTAGTTGGCAAGCACCTTTACCTGCCAAACTGTCTGTCTTAGGGCTTAACTCCCAATGTCTGTATCTTTGTCTCAGAATATTGTTTTCATGAAGCTTGAAATTCTGTGTAATATCCTTGCCTGGCTTCAGCACACCCTGGGGTCATGGCTTGCAGAGACCATAATTCTTTGTTCTAAGTCTTTATGATGTTACACTTTAAAGGCAGAACAAACATCCCAATTTTTTTCACTTTATTTTGCTCTTCCTTAGCTCCAGGTTTCTGGTCTTCTCACTCTCTTACCTCTGTCTGTTTTCCTCGGCAGAGACATCCCTGTCGCCCTTACCTGACACATGTAGCTGCTCCTGCCTAGCTGTTAGCTCTAAGCAGTCCTTCCTTCAAAGTGGCTGTGGCTTCTTCCCAGACCCCTATGATTAGCTTCATTACAGTGTGCCCATTATTTATCTCAAATTTGGAATTAAGTGTTTAATTTTATTAATTATTTGGAGAGTGCTTTCTTTCATTCAGATAAAAGAATTAAATGGTTTACATTATGTAGCACAGTTAAAAGACAGCTTTAAGGTCTGTCATCTGTTGCTCTAAATTTGGATATTATTAAAGATATTTTCAGCAATTGAGCAGTGTTTTTTTTTGTATCTTTTTTTTCATTCGTTTGTGGCAAATTAATAAATGTTTCAAGAGTATTAAATATCTAAAACAGTATGCACTTAAGGATACCATGTTGTATAGTTTAAGGACATGGTTTATGCTTGAGTATGTATCAGAATCCCCTGCTCATAGAGTTTCATATGGGTTCTGGGCCTTGAACCCACAGCTGTCCTACTAGGTCGTGTTGATTGAACTTGTCCTCAACCCTGGTACATCATGCTTGATTCCAAACTTCTGGGTCCTGTTCACATTTTCTGATTTGTAGATCTGTGCTACAGCTTGAAAATTTACATGGCAATGTGATGCTGGTGGTGGTTCCAATACCACACCGGGCTATGGCGTGGCAGACAAGTACTCACCACTGTGCAACACAGCCCCATGAGACCATGCTTGGAGAGTAATTGCTATAAAGGAACATAGAAATAATGTTTAGACTGCCTGCAATTTTTTATCTGTATTTCTTTTCTCTTTATAAGAGTATATAAGACAAGTGCTTGGCCCTATTTTAGTAGATATGTAATTTTAAAAAAATAAAAAGCAGGCACTGGAATGATACCTCAGTGATTAGATCACTGACTGCTCTTCCAGAGCAGCTGGGATCAATCCGCAGCACCTACATGGTAGCTCACAACCATCTGTAACTCCAAATTTAGGGCATCCAGTACCCTCTACTGGCTTCTGAGGGCACTTCATACACATGGTGCAGACATATATATATATGCAGACAAAATACCCAAACATATACAATAATAACATAAAAATTAAAATAAAAACCTTACTGACAGAATATAGGAAGGGCCAGTGGTGTGGAGAAGAATCAGGAACAAGGTCATACTTTAAAGTCCAGGTTTGTTTGACCCAAGACAAATGCCTTTTCATTCCTTACACTCTTAGGGTCTGTTTTTGTTTTTGCAGAAAACGAGTGATTGCCATGTGATCTTAGGCTTTGTCCCTCGTTGGGCGGGCAGGCACTTTGTATGTTCAAGCAGTTTATAGTATTAGAACTGTCGCTACTTCAATGCCTTCTATATAGGCATTTAATAATAGTCAAAGTAGCCTTTTTAGTTTTGGTCATTTATTTTTATGTGTATGGGTGTCTTGCCTGCATGTGTGCCAGTGTACCATGTGCATGCCTGGTGCCCATAGAGGCTAGAGAGGGCTATTGGCCTTGGAGATACAGACAGTTGTGAGGTGCCGTGTGCATGCTGGGAATTGATCCTGGGTTCTCTGGAAGAGCAGCCAGTGCTCTTAACTGCTGAGCAGTCACCCCGGATTACTCCACAGAGCATTTTTGATAGCATTTTTTAAAAGTTTTTTTTTTTTTAATTCACAATGGGAATTTAAATTGGGAGTGAGAAAATATATAGTGAAATCAAAAGCTAGTCCATTGCTTTCAAAGCAGTAGAAATCAGAGCTACAAAACAGGTAATTGTCCATATGTCAAGTTTGCTGGTGGAATATAAGATTGAGCCCAGAAAAGGAAAGGAGGGATAGAGAAATTTCAAAGCAATGAGTTGAAACGGTCGTTAGATGCTTTTGGTTCATTGGATCCAGGCTTAGCTCGGTGTGTAGTTCCTTATCAGATCTTACGGTCACTGTTCTTACTAGAGACAGGGCAATTTGGACCTTTGGATTTGAGCAACTTCTACTTGCCAGCCTGGAGGGTGGAATAAAAAGACTACAGCTGGCTGTCGTACACATTATTGGTGTTTGAATATAAAGTATGTGCTGTTAGAGAAAGCACAGGAGGGGAAGGCTTTTGTGGATAGTCAGTTGCTGTGTAACTGTGTAAAAGGTGAGGCTGCAGCAAGACTACAGCTGATAAGAACACGCAGGGTGAGAGGAGGAGGAACTGACCTCCAAGTACCCCCAGCTGGCCTAGTTAGGTTGATCTAGTTAGCCTGCTAGTTTAGGAAAAGATACTTAGTTACTACAGAGACAAGCCCCTTGTTCTCAGAGGGTGTCGCTATGAACTGGAGCTCAGAATCTTCTTAGGAAGGCTTTTCAGTTATTCTTTAATTATTAGTGTATTCCCCTCACCCTGTTTTTGTGGCATGGCATATACAACCCTGTGTTCCTGTCAGCAATTAAGAGTAAAATCCCAACAGAATAAGAGATATGTATGACATAGAAAATGTTTGGTTTGTGTGAGATGTTCCTTTGTGAGCAGTGGGCATGAGTATTTTCCAGAAGGGGGGGTGTTGGACAAGGCTTTTTTGTGAGAGGGACGGGCAAGCACAGTGTTACCTAAAACCTCTCATGGATATTGGAAAGTTGTTAGCTTTTGAATGACACTGCCATATTCTACTACGGTGTGATCCAGAGCTCAATAGCTTGTGTAGTGCTGTGTGTGTGTGTGTGTGTGTGTGTGTGTGTGTGTGTGTGTGTGGTGTTACAGTGTAAAACATTTTATGAACTGCGATGTCTGATCCATCCGTCTGTCTGGGCAAGAATGTCCCTTGATAGTAAAAAGAACAGCAATCAGGACAGAATTGGTCAATGCGGCATGTCTAATGGTGGGAAGATATTTGAAGGACTTGCTATAGACACAATAGTCTCTCTAAATAGCCTCTTTGCACCCGGAGTCTTATTGCAAACAGGTTCATTAAGGAGAGACATTCTGACACACAGCATCACGGTAATGAAAGTAGCCCTGTTTTTCTAATATTGTATCTTCCACTTCAGTTATGCTGCCGGTACAAGATTTCCCTTGTGTTGTTGTATATTTCTCCAGAAAAGGAATCAGTCTTCATAGAATATACAATTATTTTGTACAGGAATGTATAACTCATACCTAAGATCCAGTCTTCCCTGTTTATGTGCACTAGTGCAAAAATAATTGGCAAACACATCTTCCAGACCAAAAGATTCCAGCACCTTCAATTTGTGGGCTAGAAGATGTTGAACCTAAGTTATAATAAACTTTAAAAAATGTAATGTTAAAAATGGATTTGTGATCAATCATAGAAGAAAAAAATATTAGTACAGCTTCCCACGAGGCATACTACCCCCTTGAGTGAGCCAACTCCATATAGGATCCATTCAAAAGGGGGTGGAGGGAATGCCAAAGGTGTCCATCCACTAAGCTTTACATATAACTACTATATGATGACTTCCACTATTGGATTTTCTCTCTGCTAATGTACAGTGTGAACATTATGAACACGGGAAAAAAAAAGGTTATATTGGTTTAAAAGTGGATATGGAAAATTTAATGTGCTCAAGTGGGAACAATGGCATATTAAAAAAAAACACTCATGACACAGATCTAATAATTCACTTGCCCCTGTAGGAGAAGGGTATCAGTTCTGATACTAGCACGTAGTTTATTTTTATATACACCCTCGGTCCCTGCAGTATACCCCGTGTGTAGGTTCCAGAGAAAAGACAGAAAAGAATCTGTAGGGAAATCAGCCTGGAAACCTTTCATTAAATACATTGTGCTCTGTATTGTGTCGTTCACAGAATCTTCCAGAAATAAAGAAAGGGGAAAGCTGTTATCAGCCTGCATGTGTGAAATATTATATTTGAATACTATCATTTGTTTTAAGATTAAAGCTGAGGCTGCAGACATATTAGTTATTATTCACTTATGTCTGGTAGATAATACAACAGGGATTTGAAGATTCTTTTTTCCATTTCTAGTCCCTGCCATCCTTCCTGCCTCCACCTCCAGTGGCAAAGATGCTTCTTTATCCAAAAATCGTGCTAGCTAAATATTTTCATTTTGGAAAACATGGCCTCTTAATAGAATGTTAGGGCTGAGGGCAATAAAGGGGGGGGGTTCTTAAAATTCTTGGTGGAGTTTATCAGTCAGTTAGCAAGAGATGCACTCCTAGGATAAATTGAAGAAAGTGTTAAATACATTTCATCATGTGAAAACTGTCCACAGTAGGTGTGTAACAGGGAGGAGTGCCACCTTTGTCAAGTTGAATGTTCTTTGGAGGGAGCCTTTGTCTTGTCATCCTAGCTCATGGATCGCTGAAAACTGAACGTCTTTCCTTTTTGCTGACTATTCATGCAGGATATTCTAGGCAAGCCGAATGTGACACATATTCTGCCTGTATTTGTAACCATCTTTTGGACAAAATGAACACACATTTTAAAACTTGAACCCTGGGTGCCAAATAGCAGTATTTAATGAACTTCCAGAATTCCAGGCAGTGAGGGTTGAGTTGTGATCTCTCATACCTTGGAGCACATTGTCTTACACAGTCTGCTGAAAGATTTATTATTTTTGAAGCAGCATATGTTGAAAACCTTGTTTGAGTATAGAGGCTCATAAGCCTATCTGTCTCACCAAATTGATAACCTTTTTCACACCTGTTAGAATCAAAGCTACTTCTTGGCCTTAAGGATAGAGAGAGCACATTCCACTCCTGATTAAGTTGCCTTTTGAATAAAGAAGCTATTGAGTGAATTGATTGAGCTAGGGCTTGGAAAGTGAAGAGCTTTTAGGGAGAATTGGGAGATGGGCTGCCATGGAGGTAAACACCTTCCTCGAAGGAGGATGCCCTGAAATTCATAAGGAACATTCATTTTTATTATTTTGGATTCCTTAGCTCCCTTCATCAGTTGGGGTTTTAAGCCATGGACAATGTTCATTTAGAGTTGTTGATGCCGTTTAATAGTTATGATAGAGAAGTATGTTTGATTGCCAGGGATTTTTTTTTAACATCTTGTTTTCCTAAGGTCAGATCCTCTGAGAAGTGGTTTTCCAGACCACCCTTTTGTTTTGCCTAAACTGAGAAGCGCTGCCAATTCACCACAGTAAACTTGCAGAGTTAGTCTTGACTGTAAGATGTCTGCAGGTAAGCATCCATTGTCCACTCTATTGTATTCCCAGGTGAGCAGTGTCCGTCCCTAGGTGAGAAGTCTCCCACCTTTAATGTCTGGATCATATCATCCAGGTTCTCAGTGAGCCCAGAGATGAGTGCCTCTGGTTTAGATGCTTTCAGAAAGAAGTGATCTTTTGGTTTCTGGCAAAGCCTGCTAGGCCTGATACTCACTTTAGGCAGAGTAAGTCACGGAGTGAACGCTTGAGCTGCAGACATGGAGACTTGTGGACCCTCTGCCTGGAGTCTTTGTAGGCTTTTCATAGCCCAGTTCCCTGTTTTCTATGAGTCTTTGCTTACTTCAGAGAACTTACTAATTACATCATAAGACCTTGTGGGCTACCGTGCACACCACAGGGCTGTCTTGGGATGATAGTTGAATTTTAACCATGATAAAGCCCCATCTTTTATTTCATACATGATGCAGTTTATTATCAAATGGTTATTGTGTGTTAGACATGCTTGCCTCTTCATTTGATCTTTACACTGTAAGCTGGGGACTTGAAGATCTTTTTTACTTTTTATTTGAGGAAACTGTAAGAGGAAGGAGCTCTGATTTTCAGATTCCTGCCAGAGCTTGTTCCCTAGTCTATGTTCCTTTGACATTATATCCCCTAAATTGAGTGGCCTTGCTCTGTCCCATTCTTTTTTCCCATGACTTCCATGCCTTTACAGTGATTCCTTCCCAGATTTTGAGGTCCAGCTCCTCACCTTACCACCTGTTGGGCACTTGGCCATGTTAGCTTTTTCCCGAGTGAGTGGCATTTGGCACACCAGTATAATAGGGGAAAATAATTCCTCTTCTCTAACTTGGTGGAAAATGTAGTAGAGATAAATCTGGGCTGAAAAATGGCTCAGCCATTAAGTGTACTGGCTGTTCTTATAGGAGACCAGGGTTTGGTTTCTAACACCCACACGGCAACTCATAATATTCCATAATTCCAGTTCCTGGGGCTCTGATTCTCCTTTCTGAACTCTGCAGGCTGCAGGCATACATGTTCTGTACATGTATGCAGAAGGTAAAATTTCCACACATACAGTAAAAGAAACCTTAAGAAAAATCAAAGGTAATGTCTCTAAAAACATGTTATTTCTTGGGCATGTAGTTTATCCCAGGTCTAGGCTAGAAACTCCATTAAGTCAGTGACATACACACACAGTCTTACCATCTCGAAGCCTGCAGATCTGTGGGCATGTCAGGACAAACTTAGCATGGTGATTTAATTTTGTAATGCATGTCTACAATGCATGAAGGCCCCATTACTTTTGACTGCAGGTTTTAGATGTAGCCTTAATTGGTGTTAGGTTTTCCAGGGTCCTGTGGTAACCATTAAGACTCCTTGTGTCCCTCTGGATTGCTGGAGTATAGAGGCCCGCACTCTAGAGTTCCCTTGCTCTCCACATTCTGTATGTAGAAGAAGGAAAGCTCTCTGCCGACTCTTTGTCAATGTACCACCTGTTTCCTTTTTCTCTTCTTCCTGCCTTTCTCTGAGTTCTGAACTCAGTGGAACACCTCCTTCCTGTCTTAATAGCATACACGCTACTTCAAGTCTTACCTGTCTTTGGTAAATTTTCCTTTAAGTAGTTTGTTTCAATATGATAATTGTTTACATAGGCAGTCCGTCCATTTCTAGACTAGACTGCTTCTCTGAACGTCAGTATCTATGCTGGACACATACTTGCTTTTAAATGTGTCTTGTGCCAAGTTGGACTTACTCTTTCATCTTCTCAGCTTGCTCACTCTCTTCTACCTCATCTCTTGGCATTTTCGGGTTTTCTTCTACACTTTCAGATGGTGGATTAAGCTGGGTACATTTAAGACCAAACACACAACCTCAGCTCTCCATTCCTTGTTGTTTCTGTTTCTAGTTAAAAGTCTCCATTGTTTTATCTAAGCTCAGCTAGCCTTTTCTCTTTGGACTGTCTTTTGGAGCTCTCTTGGCATTTCTCATTCCTTACCTACTGCCCTCATTACTCCTTCTTGGTGTACTGTGTTTTTACTGACTGCCTTGTTTACATCTCTTTCCTGAACTAGTGACTCAAGCATACAGTCTAATTAAGTAAGGCCTGAAAATTGTTTGATAGCCACCAAAGCATTTACTGGTGAAATGAGCTGTCTGAGATTTATTTTTAAAATTTCTGGAAACAAAGAAATGTAAAGGAAATTGGGGAAAGTCTGGTAGGTGGAACAGGGCTGGTCAGTGTGCTAATGGTTGCTGAAGCTGGGTAATCAGTCTCACAAGGGGTTATAATGCTACTTAAATTACTATGTTCTTGAGAATTTCCACAAAATATTAAAACCAGCAAAGTCTGACTTTCTGTTGCTTCTTGATAGAGCATAGAGCATTTTCATGTTCCTTCCCCACTCTTTACTTTCCCTCTGATGCCCCCACCTCAGTAGTCTGACTCTGTCTCCCCGACAGCCTTATTCTCATACGATAAATAAACCCTGCCCCCCTGTTCTAATAGCTCAATTTGGGTCTTCCCAAGTCCCTAGTGTGTATTGTCCTTTGAACCTATGGATTATTCTGTAATAGGTTACCCCCCACCCCTCGAAGGACTGCCCCAACTGAGAGGAGTCTCTCTTGGCCCCAGTTTTTCAGTGTAGTAATTCTTGCTACTAAGTATTTGAGTGCTTGGGACTTAATGGAATAGCTTCTTTTGGTGTCCTGTGGAGAGACTAGGAGTGTCTCCTTGGAGGTACCATCACTTCTGGGCCCTCTCAGGATTATTCCAAGACTGGAGATGGAGAGGCCCTGATTTCAGTCTGTCTATACACAAACATAGAAGCAAATCCAGGCTGTTCTCTGGAATTGAAGTTCATATTATGTGGAGATGCTGAACTAAACTATGGCATAAACTTTTAAGGTGGTGATATGTCACCATGCCAACATTATCTCTATAACAATGGCTCATAAAATGATTAAGCTTCTTATAATTGTGAGGTCTTTCCTCTCCGACTGAACACAACTTTATTCTGTAAAACTGGATGAGGGCATTGTTTTTACCAGTCCAAATTTGTGTAAGAGCAGCCTTCAGCCAGCCTCTGCAAGAGCCCACCTTAAAGGTTACATTTGATTTTTAAGGTGAGCAAAGAAATGTTCCTCCTCTTATTATCATACTGCATTATGCTTATTATTGATAACTTAATGATTCCAAACTAAATGGGACGTGAGCCTGAAGGTAAAAGTAGAAAATGTTTAAAAGTGCTGGGAAATGAACTTCATTCTGTGGCCTAGAGACTAGAAAAGCAAGGTATGAGTTAATCACTGTTTCCAAACACATGAAGTGCTTTTTACATGGAAGGTGATGCCAGCTGTTAGCTATTTGAGTAAAAATAAACAAACGGACTTAGGTTGCAGCTGGAGGGATTCTAGTTAGATAGAAATTTTTCATTAAGTGGTTCTGGGTGGGAACTGGGTTCCCATCCCAGTAGATTGTTGACTTAGGTCCAGATTGGAGGGCAGTGGGGTGGGCTTGAGGAATTCATGCATCCTGAAAAATCACGCTCTGTGAAGCAGCTGTGAGTGCCCTTCCACGCTCTGAGCAGCAGATGAGGATCCCCTTATCCCTCCCATCCTCGCCCAAGTTGAAAGAAATTAACCTCAATTAAAGGAAATAGTGATGGATTGCTATGGAGATAAATATGATATATCACACAGGAAAAACTACATTAAAAGAACATTAAAGTTGGGACAGAAAGCAGTAAAAAGTGAAGAAATTCACTGCTAAGGGTGAAAAGTGATACCATTTACATCTCTGCTAATATGTAGACCTAACAGGAAACACTAGGAAGTTGTGAGCATGCTCTTATTTGGAAGGAGGAAGGCTTAGACTTGAGACACTACGCTCAATACACAGTTTTCATTGCCTCAAAAATCACAGCTCATCTGAATGACCATAGCCCATGGAGGAAGAGCTAGCTGTTGCTTTGGCTAGAAGACTTAGGAGTTTTAGAGTTTGCCTGTCGAGGGCCAGGTGGTAATGCTGTGCCACCGCATTTCAGTAAGTCAAGGACTCCTTTTGCAAGGCTTAGTTTAATTTATGCATTTTACACATTAACAAGTAAATAATTTAATAACAGGTTTAATAATATTAGTGCCATTGTAATTTCTGGATGAAAAAATTAGGTTGTATTCATTTCATGAGTGAGGTTTTGCTGCAGGATACAACTAAAACTTCATTTGAATATTTTGAGAAATTCAGGATTGTGTGATAGAGCCCTTACTCAGAATCATAACTAATCACATTTTGAGTTTATAAAATGATGCTGTGACACTAGAAAACAACTTCTGCTTACTTTCAGTTTTTCCTTAAGGCTTGTCTGTTTATTATGTGTTTACAGTATTAGGAGCAGCAATCCCTCCAAAGGCTCTGGAACAACACTTTGCTTGTAGTGTATAATGCATGCATGGTAGATCTGGAATAGTATAAAATGAACCTTTAGTTGCTTTGTCCCTTCTTTAAGTACAAAGAGTCATTTCCTTCCCTTAAATCAAGAGCTGGGATTCAATATGTTACTTACCAAAACTCAGATGGCAGAGATATTTTATGTGCTTCCTGAAGATGGACCCGGCTCCCTCCCTCTCCTCCCCTTCATTTCCCCCTCCTCTGTCTTCCCTATTTTTTTTCCTTTGCTCAGTTCCCACAGCCCCTCCTCCTGTTTACCTCCTCATCTCCTCTTACTTCCTCACCTCCTCTCCTTTGTTTGCTCCCATCCTTTGAGATGGGGAGGGATTTTGAGTTCTTTCATAGACATGTGCTTATTCGAGAAGGCAGAATCAACCCAGCTGTGGAGAACAATGGAGTTAGAGAATTTAGATAGTGCTGATCAACTTGCTGTCACCATGGCAAATGTCAGTCATGTCAGAGGAAGGATTTATTTGATTCATGGGTTTCAGTAAGTGGTCACTTGGCTCTGTTGCTCTGGTCCTGTAGTACCCAGAACGTGTGGTACAGTAGAAGTGGGTTGTTCATCTTATGCAAGTGTAAAGAGAAGGAAGATTCCAGTGTCTCTTCAAAGTACCCAGCGTCAGTGAGCCCACATTCTTCCAGTAGGAACCACCTACCAAATATCCCATCCATATAGGTTGGCCACCAAGCCTTTACCATGTAGACTTTTGCAAACCTAAAATGTTTCAACTGAAGTTGATATAAAATCTTGTTGTCCAGAAACAGAATTTGTTGTTTACTTTTAGAGGTATTATATGTAGGATAATAAAATGTTAGGAAGTATATCTCTGTGTTGAAGTAGGTAAAAGATTTTATTTGTACTTTTTGAGGAATGATACTTAATCTGCAGTTACTAGGTTTCCATTTCTGTTGTGTTCAAGTGGGTCTTGTAAAGAGGTCAATGAAATTACCTTAAGTGAAACAATGATTAGCCAGCCTATTCATGGTGTGTGGACTTGAGCAATAGTAATTTGTTTCTATAGCAGGATATATAGTCATATCTTCTGACACAGATTTTTAGGTCGAGTTATTTCCTAAATGGGTGTTTATGTTTCTGATTAATTTTCACAACCATCCTAAGGCTAAATGTTTAGCATCGAAGTCACTTTTCCTCTGGTCTTCACTTTGGTATATTTCGATAGGCTGTTTTTTAACACAAAATAAATCTATGTGCCTGTCGGGAGTTTTAAATGCAATATAAATGTTATGCATCATCAGAAGTATGCAAACATGTTTGAAAACATGGTATTATATGGAAGCAATTACTGGCAGCGACTGAGCTACACACCCCAAGAATGGGGTGGTGCCAAAAACAACTAAAGGTTTCTAAACAGAATTACTTTTGTGTGGGTGCGAAAGAGAGCAAGGGTAACTTCTTTTAGGAACCAATTCCAGTTGTGATTTTAATTCTAATCACATATTTGATAGCTCAAATAAATGAGTAGTAAAGAGACGTCATGTTAGGGTTAGATTATTTGTTCCTCTCTTAGTGGGGAGGAGTTAGTTTTTACCAAGGGAGGAGATGACAGACACAAATATTAATAAGACCAATGCATGTCTAGCTTTTCCATTTGCTGACAGTGGGCCTTGCCTAAAGATGATCTTGCTGCTTTCTGTGACTTGGTACTTGAACATTCTTCTGCTGGGTGTGTTGTATTCATGCTTAACAGATGTAAAGGGATGGATGAAGGTTAGATTTTTATCATTTGGAAGTAACAGGCTCTGCAGTTTTCTCCCATTAACTAGTAGGCAGAAGAATATAAGACTGGATTCTCTGTTCTGCCCCCTATATTTCAATTTTTGTTTGTTTTTGAACTTTACATCAAAATTAGATTATTAAGCCAAGGTGATTTGTGGCGGCATCTATAGCTCTTAACCATGGAGAGAAAGGAGGTTGTTCCTATACAAAAATGAGTTTGTGGCTGACATTTTGGAGAATTCTTTATTTTCACTGGAAAGAGGTTTAAGTGGATTTTTTTTCCCTCAGAAGCCAATGCCACTCCCACTTGGAGAGATGTTTTGTTTGGAGTCCGGGTTGAGCTGAGCAGCTATGTAGAGAGAACAGGGGCTTGGTAGCCCCTTAACTGTTGTCAGAACATCATTGTATTGATGAGTGAGGCCTGGTCTAGTCACTTAACCTTTCTTCCTAGGTTTTCTCTTATGTAGACTGGAAATGATAATATCTTCCTTTGATCTCACAGGGATGCTTCAATCCATTAGAGTCATTAAAGCACTTTAAGTAAGGTATAAGGCACTAGAATCAAGGCGCCTTCGTTATTGTTATCATTCTTGTTACTTTATTACAGTGCTGTATACAGAGGGGGAACTTATTAATCCTAAATAGTCAGGTCTCGGAATATGTTCTGTGGATGTGAAGAGTTAGCAGGGGGCCTCCAGAGGTCAGTCTCTCCCCCTCTTCTCTTGTGCTTAGGCTGTGTTTCTCCTTGCCTCCATTGATTTGGAGAATGCAAGAATTGTCACAAAGGCAAACACACAAGAATGAACCTAAAAAGTGAGGAGACAGCGGTCACTTTTTTAGGGTCCCTGTGAGCTTTGGGCCTCCTAAAATGGAATCAATTTGAAGATCCTGCACCACTGTTCATCTCCTGTATGTGAAAAGAATGTTCAGGGGTTCTAAAGTGGTTTTGAATGATCAACGACCCACCCTCCCACCTCTCCCACCTGCCTCCCAGCCTGCCAGCTTGCCTTTTTTCTTAAAGTACTGTATCTCTAGCAAAGAGCAAAATGTTTGGAGTCCATGGGTAAAGATCTCTGACTGTCTCTGGAAAGTGTCCAAAGGCATTTTGTACAAGCTGATTGTGTTCCCTAGATCAGCCCCTTCTGGCATTTTGTCTCGGCTGTTTCCTTCCGTACACCTCACATACTGTCTCACAAGGCGATAGACCTCCATATGGCCTTGGGTGGCACCAGCTTGATGTCTATGAAAAAGTGGAAGGTGGAGTTCTACACAGAACAGAGAGTTTGCTTCCTGGGTCTTTTGATCTCACAGATGTCAGTGTTCTGAAAGAACCTAACCTGTCCTTCATTTATCTCTGCTCTCTGAAACTGATGAATGTGGCCCTGTTGCTTCTTTGTCTGCCTTCTTATTCACTGATACTCTGGGTACTGAGACTATGTGTACTCCCTCATTCCTAAACTGATCCATCTCAAACACTTTAAGGCTAACATCTCAAATAGGAATCATTATAGTTAACACATACAGTCCTTATAGTTATAATTAAGATAAATGAGCATGATAGTCTGGACTTCGACTCTCTTCATAGCCCTGATGTCCAGGAACTCACTATGTAGCTACACTGGCCTTGAACTCACAGAGGTATGCCTGCCTCTACTGGATTAAAGGCACACCTCCTGGCTTCCTCCCTCTGTCCTTCCTCCCTTCCTCCCTTCCTTCCTTCCTTCTTTCCTTCCTTCCTCCCTTCCTTCCTCCCTTCCTTCCTTCCTTCCTTTCTTCCTTTCTTCCTTTTGTGAAACTTTTTTGTCCAGTAAAAAGATGATGTCAGAAACCCATCAATATTTGGATTTTATGATAGTTATTTAATAATTAGAATCCAAAAGTTTTGACAAATATGCTGCTTTTAAATTTTGGTAGGTTTATTTGGTTTTTTGACTCCAATTTTTTTTTGAATACAAAAAATTTAAAGGCTAGCCGAATTTTATAGAATTGATTTGTTTTTATAGAAAAAATAGGTCATGTTTACATAGTCAATAACAAATTTTGCTGGAATAATACAGTTACATGAAATTATAAAAGTAAATGAAATATGGTTATTATGGACACAATATTTTCAGAATCAAGAGTAATCTTTCATGTTGCAGTTGGCCTTTGCTACCTGTACATCTGTAGAATTTGATGCAAATACACACACACACACACACACACACACACACACTCATGTGTGATGATTTGGTATTGATCAGAGTCAGACAAGCTTTTTCTTCAGGGTAACCATTCATTCATTCATTCATTCATTCATTCATTCATTTTTGAAGAATTTCAGCAGCACCCATTATCTTCTTCCCTGTTGTCATTTGCTTCCCAAATTCCATGTGAGCAACTTCCTTTTCTGTTATATTTCAAACACGGTTTGGGTGATTTCCCAGGCCACCTTCTCCTCTGGGCTACTTCCTAATTCTTCGAGAGTCCATAGGTGACCTCACAGACAGTGATAATTTTCCTTCATTACCTGCATGGTACATCTGGGTCATTCTTGAAGCAGGTAGGGGGATGAGCAAGAACAGTGACTGCTGGGGCTGCAGGAATGTAGGAGCTAGGAGATAGTGAGGGATTCTCTAGTTGCTTAGCTCCCTCGCTGCAGTCAGGGTTCTAGGGGCCTTCCTTGGAGTTTGTTACTGTTTCTGTTTCCCCAATACCATTAAACCTCAAGGAATAAAATTTAATCTGGTAAGGTTGAGCTCAGAAAGACCACAAACTGTGATATTTTGAAGATTCATGTTTTAGACCCAGCATGTGGATAGAGATAATAATAAACACCTTAGTTACTTATATTCCGCCTAATACTGAATATGTGTTCTGAGAGCCATTAAACAGAGATGGCATTTGGATAATTACTAATCATCCTGAGGAGATCATACTGAATTTATATATTTTTCCCTTGGTCTTAAAAGAAGCTGAACACTTGGTGGCATGCTGAGATGTCACTTTAGGTAACTCTCATGACATTTCTTCCCCAAGTAGAAGCATCTTATTGTAGTTTTCTTGATAAAAAAAGGAATACATTCATATTATGAATGAAATTTAAATATACCTAACTCATGAGTTTCTAGTTCTAAAAATTGAAGTATTTCATATTTATGCTACTTCTGGCCTTCAGTGTTATTGTGGAATACCTACACAGATTTAAGATATGCAAACAGTAGGACTGGATTGTAAATAAATGGCCTAGTGGAGAATGCATCTTGAGGATGTGTGTTGACACTATGTGTAATATGCTTTATACACTATGTAGTAATATTAACACTCATTCACACTGATGCTTACATTCCAACAGAAGGGTAAGACGTCTGGGTAAAAACGAATTGGAGAAAATCTACTTTGTGGAGTTTTTGTTTGTTTGGTTCGTTGATGGGTTGGATTTTGTCCTATGGGTCTTAATAAAATACCTTTCCATTTTGGCATTGACATAGTAAGTTCATGTCCCTGATTAAACAAGCTTTAGATATGCCCTTAACTTTTCTGTGGGGGAAAAATCTTCTTATAACAAAGCAAAAATACTAAATACAATTGGTGTAACATCTTAATTCCAGTGCTGAAATCACACTTCACAACATTGAAGTGTGAAGCTATAGCCTGTTGTTCGAGTAGCGCTGTGTAATTGGTACACTCTTTCTCTATGCTGCTTTCTGGTGTAATCTGAAAATTATTACTATGAAGTTGAAGTATGACAACCAAGTTTAGATGAATGAGTTTCCTAGAATTTATCACTTTAAAATGAAAACAAATATGCTCAGGAATTACTGTGTAGAAAACAAATTGATCATAGACTATTTCATCTATCCAAGTAAAAGATAATACATTTTTTAAGAATTTCTTTTAAGTGTATATATGGTGTGACTATCAGTAAAGTTAATTGAAGGTTTCCTTGAAGATTATTTGAAGGTTTTAATTGTGGTGACAAGGTGGTACATCATACCATAGCTATGTTTCTTACCCAGGTAGGAATACTGTTAATTCTCACTGTGAGGATGCTGACTTGGACATTTTACAGGGCTTGTATGGTCAACAGCAAGCACAGTAGCTCCTCATTATATGAAATTTTAAGGACCTGTAAATTACACCAAGTACATATTTCTCTGTGCAGTTAAAGTGCTTGATATCTAAGCATGAGGACATGAGTGTAGATTCCCTGCACCTATATAAATGTCATGACTATATGACAAGAGTCCTCATGTAATTTTGGTACTTGAGAAGTAGAGACAAGTGATGCCTAGAATAGGCTCATGATCTAGACTAAGTGAATTGGTGAGCTCTGGGTTCAGTTGAGAGGCCCTGCAGAATGAGGTGACCAAGCATCCAACATCCACCTTGGGTGTGTGTGTGTGTGTGCACATAAGCACTCACACACAGACACAGACACACACACACTTTCATATAGGTATGCACTCCACATTAAAAATAAAAGACCCTACAAATCTTAACCTTAGAGATGTTAGAGATGTGATTAAGGTTAAGAACCTTGAGATGTGGGAGGTACTTCTGGGTGATCTAAGTAGACCTAATTCAATTGCATGGGTTGTTAAGAGTTATGAAGCCTTTCTAGCTATGGTGAGGGAGAGAGGTGTAATAATGGAAGGAAGAATGGTCATAGAATAAGGGGGCCACAAGCCAAGCAATACAGATGCCTATTGAAGCTGGAAAGGACTGGGAAGCAGATTGTCTATTAGTACCTCTTGAGAATGCTACACTTTGAGTTTGGCTCAGTGAGACTTGTCCAACAGAATGTAAGTTTCTCTTGTTTAAAGCCATTAGATATTTGTTAACTTCTCATGGAGACCATGTACCTTATTGTGTTTTAAATTTGTTAAATATTTATCATATTTTAAATATTATAAAGGAATAAAAGCTATTTGGTATAGTAAAAAATATGTGGTAATTTATAAGACTTCCTTACATGGAGACTGGTAACAGCTCATTTTGACACTCGAATGGAAGGAATTCAGAACATCTTAATAGACAGGTGTTTATCGTTTAATCAGAGGTTACTGGGCCAGGGGTGTATCTCAGTGATAATGTACTTGCCTGGAATATGTGAGGCCTGTGTTCATCCCTAGCATTGAGACAAAGAAAAAATCATTTTAATAGTGTCATGGTATCAAATATATAATCAACATTTGATGATTGCTGGAAAGAGCAGGATTTCATTGACAGTTGCATTAGTATTGTCACTGATGTAGTTTTGACAAGTGAGTTTGAAGACATACCCAAACATAACTGGTTTTGTCATACAGAAGCACCATCTCTACCCTTTTGACACATGAGGGCATTTCTAATTCTGTCATGCTTAACAATTGTCAAAAAATTGTATAAGGGCTTACTGGACACAAACTCCAGGGCCTGGGTTTATCTATTTTCACATAGTACTCTTCAGAAATCGGGGATGGTGAGGTGTTGGAATCCTTCTAAAAATGGTTTCCTATTTAGTAATCATTGCAAAATGACAGGATTCAAGATATTCTACTATAGCAGGAGATCTAAGATTAGAATAACTATGTAATAGGTAAGTACATGAAGATAAAATGAGCTTTAAATAGTTTCTGTCCCTGTTCTGCCCAGCTATTGAAGGATACACTCAGAAGTATTTATTTAGTCTCTTTCCACTAGTACTGGGAATATAAGTCCAAAGAGGTTTACCATTGTTGTATTTACTGACCCATGGGGGAGACAGAAGATAAACAAATAATTATGTTCTGAGAATTAGTGCAGGAGGCCTAGGCAAAGAACCTGTATAGTATCAAGAAAGAGAACAAAGTTTAACTGTGTTTTTAATTTGTTAAATATTTATCAAATTTTAAATACTATAAATAAATAAAAGCTATTTGGTATAATACAAAATATATGATAATTTATAAGACTTTCTTACATTGAGACTGATAACAGCTCATTTTGGTACTTAAATGAATGGAATGAATTCAGAACACCATCGATATTCTGTAAGATCAGTGTGAGATGACTGGTAGGTCACTGGGAGAGGAGTCAAGTGATCAAAACTGGGAAGGTTGGCAGAGGTTGGAAATCATGTTCCTTTTAGAGGATTTGGGGAACTCAGGTGTAATTAAAAAATCAGTCAGAAAGGAGAATATTAAAATCCACAAAGCTGAGGTAGGAGATTAACTATGAAAGTGTGTGTGTGTGTGTGTGTATGTTTGTGTGTGTTTGTGTGTTGGGATGTAGCTAGTGGACTAGAGAGTAGGTGAATGTAGAGATACTGGAAGGATCTAGAGACTGATTTCATAACAAAAGCATTAGAAGAACAACAAGATTTCTGGGAAATGCAGTAATCCTGCCAACTACGAAAACCAAACACATTCTCATCAAGAAAGGACACAGTAGATTACTGAGTAGGCACTGAAAGGTATGCACATGTAAGGTAGCTCAAAACAGCTGCAAAGCTAGGAGACTGCGTCTTTCATTTTACATGGAAAAGTAGGGGAAAATAGTAAAATTATAATTGGCAAAGTGTTTCTCCTTTGAGATAGTGTCTCCTAAGTCTCCATGAGGACATGTGGATCCAAGACAGTCATTTATACATATGAGGAGTTGATTTGCTAAGTAACAAATCTTACTATCTCTGTACTGGTGTTATCGCTATACTGTAAATCTAGAGACTGGGTTCAATCCCTAGAGAGATTTATCTTTGTTCCAAAGGTTAGAGGAAGGACTCAGATACACTATGTCTCCAAGGAAACACTTGTTTTACAAAATTGAGGAAGGAGAGAGTGGTGTTTTATAAAAGGAGAAAGTCATTTCCGAGTTCAGAGTGGCAGATGACATCATTTGCTAAGGTGGCCAGAGTTGAGGAGAAGTCAGGTTTGAAGTTACAGCTACACAGGGCCTTGGAGATAGATTTACACTATAAAATCTATCTGTTGTATAGAAAGCAATTGTCTTAGGGTTTTAATGCTATGAAGAGACACCATAACAACTCTTCTAACAGAAAATACTTAATTGAGGCTGGCTTACGGTTTCAGATGTTTAGTCCATTATGGTCATGGTGGCTAACACAGCAGAGTTCATGCAGGCAGGCTTGGTGCTCAAGAAGGAGCTGAGAGGTCTACATTTTGATCCAAAGGCAGCAAAAGGAGACTAGCTAAAGCACAGGAGAACTCAAAGCCTACCACACAGTAACAAACTTTCTTCAACAAGGCCACCCCTCCTAATAGTGCCAATAACTCTCTATGGCCCAATCAATCATTTAAACACATGAGTCTGTGGGGGCCATTCCTATTCAAACCACCACAGTGATGGAGGCTCTTTGTGCCCCTCAATGGCTTTTGGTAGCTGGGGCCTGGGGATAGGCAGGGTGTGTAGGGATGCAGAAAGTGAGGGGAGAAAAGAGAAGGCCATGTCTTCTGTTATGTAATCACAGATTTAACACAAGTAAATCATTCTTAAGTGGCTAATCCAGGAGTCATAGTCCTAGTAGCTGCTATTATTTTTATCTTTTATTACTTTTCCTGAACAATGTGGTTGAACATTTAGGTTGCCAGTGCTTATAATCCAGATCTGTGCCTTGTGCATTAGTGTGTGTGCTTAGGGGTTCGCCCCCTTGGCCTTTTCCTGCTCTACTCACAGAGTTGGACATTCTCTGAGTCTCTTGGGTGTGCTGACTCTTCTCCTGCTCCTGAGTCTCCCTTGAGACCTGGTGTCCTATCGTTCTGTCTTGCTTCCCTCCTTTGAACTTTTGCTTATTTGGAAATATTTTCATTTGTTTCCACACATAACTTGTAGATGTTTATTCCCCAGCACAGTTAGGTATCCGTTTACTGGCTTATTTATTTGGTCTGGAATGTGTTGGATTTGAGGCCATAGCACAGATGCCTTGCTCTCCCGGGAGAGTGGGGGATACAGAGAATGGTTTTATGTGGCTCGGAAGTGAAGGTGAAGGGAGAGGTGTCTTATTGGAAAGAAATACCCCCAGCTATGGGGCCCAGGTGTGCGTCTAGAGTAGACTCACTTAATGGTTATCTTAGTTGCTGCAACAGATTGAAAAATAAAATATAGGTGGGAAAATTTCTTATTTGCAAAATGTTTCTGATCTAAAATTATGACTGTCTGCCATCTACTGTATTAGATCAGTTTGTGTATTCTTTGCCCTGGAGCCACCTGCCGAAACTAGCCTCCTAGTCTGGTAAATTTAAACAGAGTCAAAGAAGCAGGGGTTGGCTTCGTATGAAGAAATATTTTTGCTGACTGGGGTCTGGCAGATAGAAAAGTAGAAGGAGGTGGCATTCAGGAACATCTTTCCATTTTATGAAGACTAGTGTCAGGAACTGAAGTATAAATACAATCAAGAGAAAGCAATGGTGGCCTAGACAGAGACTTTACCAACTGGTGGTGTGAAATATTTGGTACGCTAACAGTTTTAATGGCTTTGTCTTAGACATGTCTTAGACTTTCTCTGCCATGAAAGTATTGGTTAATAATTTACCCTTCCCCGAGAGGCAGAGGCAGCAATCCTAGGCTGTGAGCACGCACTCTGGGACCTGTCATCTGCTGTAGCCCATGTTGCTGGCTAGAGCCATGAGCTCTGTTGGTTGTGACAGTGTACCAAGCCTCTGAATATTGACAAGTGGAAGCTTCAGAGAGCTAAATAAGGCAGAGCTGTTTGGAGTGATTTACTTCAGGCAGTATCTAAAGTAGCAGGTTACTACTGTAGCTACCCATCTGCTCTGCATCAAAAAGAATGTAACTCTACATCTTTTGAAAAAGTTTATTTTGAAGTAGGGTGGAGCTGTGTATGGAGGGAAGAGAGTGTGGCAGGGAGATAAATTATTTCTACAGAATATTTATGAAGCTTTGGAGAAAGGACAAACTGGGCTTGTTGATTGATACCTGGGATATGTTTTTATTGTCTAACGAAATATTGGATGCAGCTGTACATGTAAGACTTATCTGCTGTGCGTGTGATCGTCAGTGTGAGAAGCCTGAGCGTGTTACCCCTTGCCATACACTGTTTTGATGTGATAGTAAGTGCAACTCTGCTGTAGGCTTCAGTACAATTTATGTGAATTGTATCTCCCTGTTTAGTCATTGAATCATATTGCAATGTCAGCATGGTAAGTTTTGTAATTTGCTTTCCAATGTGAAGAGCGCTTTTCTTCTACTGAAGGTTCATTGCTGCTTGCTTTTTTTTTTTTTTTTTTTTTTTTTTTTTTTTTTTTGTAGTTAGGCATTATGTCATTACAAAGATTTACAGTTATTTAATAATGATTTATTGTAGTAATTTATTCTGCCAGCTGTGGCACATTTTCGGTGGAATTTGTAAATCAAATTTATATAGAAATTTACCAGGACATGCATTTCAGGATTTAATAAAATATACTCAAAATCGTTTTTGAAGTGGGTAGTTTCATGCTAACACGTTTTGGGTTTAGCTTTACCTTAACAACCGTTGTTAATAGTCAGCCTCTGCCATGCCGTTCCCACAACCACTGCAAAGAGGACCCTGTGAAGTCTGTTAAAATAGTTTCTTGTTTATCCACTTTCCTTCCACACTGTTTGTGTCATGTTGTATTTGACCTGGGATGTTCACATGACATTAAGGAACGTGGAGCTTGACATAAGGCTCTCTGCAGTTTCATAAGTTTTAATCACTACCAAAATGCTCATCCAGAATCAAACTGAGAGCATATTTAGGAGGTTGTGGGATCCCCTTCCTTTGCCCAGAGCTCACTGGCTGTAGCCAAGCAGGCTGCATTGTGTTTTGGTTCATTTGGCAACTCACACTTTTCTGTTACTTTGTTATATACAAAACACCAAGTTGTGTTTTATATTTTCTTTTTAAGGCCTGTTTATTTGATATCTTTTGTTGTTGTCTTTTTGAAGAATCAGAATCTAAAAGTGCATGGTTAACTTGTATTTTCTTTTCAACCCACCAGTTTTAGAGGCTGTCTTTGATGTGTGTTTGCCACATTGTTTGTAAAAAATGACTGCAGGAGAATTTTAGTTCTAAGATTAAAATACTAAGTCACCTGTTTTGTGCACAAACTCAGGAAACCTCTTTTGACTAAAAGGCTGGCCCTCAAGCACATTGATGGCCTCAATCAATTGTTTTGATATGGTAATGACCTCTTAATGCTCCTTAAAGTTTCAGTCACCAGTTAATTATACTTAAAGATGGAGGTTTTGGATCAAGAGGGGAGTGAAAATATTAAATTACTCCAGACTCAGGTTTTTTTTTTTTCTCTGAGACAGGGTTTCTCTGTATAGCCCTGGCTGTCCTGGAACTCACTCTGTAGACCAGGCTGGCCTTGAACTCAGAAATCTGCCTGCCTCTGCCTCCCAAGTGCTGGGATCAAAGGCGTGCGTAACAGTTTATATTTATCTATCATGATGGGCACCAGTAAATCAGAATGAATTCAAGAGGGGAAACAAAGGTGTCCCTAACAGTTTCCTACCTGAGAGTGACCCTGTGGCACTCAGCTTCATTTGGACTGCAGATATGAGGGCAACAATGACTTTTAAATTCATTTTTTTAAGGCGTAATATTTAAAAGTGTTCTTAGAAACGTTGCACAGCAGTTGATTTTTGCCTTCAGATGGGAATTCTATGTGCTAAGTGGAATCTTTACACTATCATATTAAAAGGAAAATAATGTTAGAGAGAAAGCTTAGTGGTAAAGGGACTGGTCATGCACATTTGAGGTGCAACCCATATCCACCCACACTGGCAAACATTTTTAAAATCATAATCATTGAAAATATGTACAAAATAATTTGCTTACGAAAACATACCTTGATGGAGCTAATATTCGTTTACATCTTTTAATGGGTTGTGACTAAGAGTAATTGATAAATCTGTAGTAGATAAAGAAGTTTTATGAGAGGGAACAGAGGCTGCATTTCTTTGAGCATATAGAGAGGAGACACACATAAACACACACACACACACACACACACACACACCCTCAGAGAGGAGACAGACAGACAGACACACACACACACACACACACACACACACACACACACACACACACACACACACACCCTCTAAGCAAGTACTCTCTCCTGAGATTTATCCCCAGCCAGAAGAGAGGCTCTTCTTGAAGGTTTTAATTTGTGGTATCTTAGAGGTGGCACTTGCTTTCCTTAAAAGCATTTAGTGTGTTGTGTTGAGGAGATCCTGGAGGAAGATGGAGGTCTTTCTTTTACATTGTCTCAGCCAGGATCAAGTGTTCATAGTACCGTAGGCAGCTCACCTACAGTTGGTTAAATACAATAACAAAGGACATTTAGAAGCACACCTTCATCTTTCTGGATTTAGCTTGGACTTTTATCAATTCTTTATTTTATTTTCCTTTTGCTTTGATCTGAAAATCTTTAAAATATAATTCTAAATAGAAACTTTAAAAGAAAAGACAAAATTCAGCAATGAAAGATGCTTCACCTTGTGAGCGAGTCTTTACTGGCTAATGATGGATGCTCTGAGAGGATGAGGAGCTGAGGGACACAAACAAAACAACACACGGTGCTCAGTCGGAAAAGGCTGCCAGTGCTGCTGAGGAGCAGCCCAGAGAAGCACACCCTGGGCTTAGCCCCTCTCCTCATCCAGTGTTCATTCCTTCATCCAAATTTCTTAAATACCTTTGAATACTGGGCAGTTTGCCAAATGTGGTAAGAATATAGAAGTTAAACACTTGAATTTGCTTTTAAGCCCCGATGAGTAGGTGGTTTAATTGTTTGTTAACAAAACTCTGAAATGGGCAGGGAACAGTTATATTGGAACAGTTAACGACGGTCTGATTCACACACACCGAGTTTGGGGCCTGAGTGGAAGGCTCTTGAGTGTGGAAAATCATGAAGATTTAAGTGCTTGTTCGAGAGAACATATCCACTGGCTGCTTGGGTTTGCTTTGAGTTCTGGAGAGAGGCTCCTTCCTAGAGAGCATGGACAGGTGATCCCCTATACAGATGTCTAGACTGGGTGTAGTGCTTCTGTAGTTCAGGGCAAAGCCACAGGTACTGTTGTTTTGGAGAGAGCTTCCAATTGGGATTAAAAGGTAGGAAAATGTACGTAAACAGTACCAGTGCTCTGCTGTGTTTCATTTGAGAAGTTATTTTGAGGTAGAAGTATTTGGGCTATAAGTACAAGTACTGATACTTAAATTTTTCTGTAAACTAGTTTTTGAGGTATCATACAGGATCTTTTTAAAAGTGGAAGTACTTGTAAATTGCTAATTTATTTCTTCTAATTGCTGGGTTTAGGCCCTCAGGTGTTATCATGTCATGGGCTTTCCTTTCTCTGTTTGAATATACTGTATTTTCAAGTATACACTTGTACCATACAGAACAGCAAGGCCACTTGTTCTTGCACCTTTTATTCTGTGGGAACGTGGACATTCAACACCCCCTCCCCCCACTGAATACTCATAGCTTCCATGTCTCTCTCTCTTATATTTACTGCCCAGTGTTCCTAGAAAACCACAAAGCTTGCATTGACTAGTTGAGGAGCTCGGTTCCCAGTCTCAAGGCCTGTGCAGTTTACCTGTGTAATCTCATCTCTTCTTAATCCCTTGCGTATGTCCAAGGTGTGGTGCTCTCTTGCACTCCCTCATGCTGCCTTCCTGTATAGAGTGTTGTCACAAGTCCTCTCAGGACCAAATTAGTTCTGCTGTGTTCCTACTGCAGCTAGTGACACTTGCACTGACTTGGGGACTTCTTAATAAAAGAGAGCAATTGTTTACGCCTTCTCTTTCCACTTAGTGTTTGCACATGGCTGCCTGACTAAGCTGTAAGTCAGGAAGTGAACGGACTTTGTTGAATATGGTCCAACTCTGAGGATGGTTTCCAGCCTCGTCCAGAGAAGACACAGAGTTGCTAAACTCATTTGGACCTATAAACCATGTAACTCTATTTGATCATCTGTTGGTCCAGGCCACAGTATCCAGCCCTTCTCTCCTTTGTCCCCTCTTTTTATTTTATACTTTTAGACATTAATGCCACACGCTGTGAGGATGTTCTGCGCATTTTGTGATGTTCTTTTAAAGAGCTGTTTCTTACTAGCACCTATATTTTTCTCTTTTCTTTTAACAACTACTTAATATTCCATGGGAAAGGATCAAAATATATTAAAACAAATGATAAAAGCATGAAAATGTACATGTTAGTTATATAGTATGTAATTATAATTACTACATAAAAGGACAAACTTGGTAAATTATTGAATTTTTTTTAAATGGTGTATTCCCAGATTTCTTTGGGTTTAAACTCTTCTGGAAAATAATTTCCCCAAGCCCTAAAGAGAGTACTTCATGTTAAGTGATGTTCAAATTAAAAAAAAAAAAAACAATTGATAAAGACATTTGCTTTTTAAAGATACAAGATAGTTTTTAACAATTTTCAAGGAAATTCTTGTTTAAAAAGTAAAAAGGAAATAGCACAGCCAATTGAGGTGAGCACATGCTTTGAAAGTACACCAGCTCAATCTTACATTTTCACTTTGACAAGATTTGGCCAAGTTATTTAATCCTGCTAGCTTCAGTTTCCTCATTAATAAGGTGAGAATATTAGTACCTACCTCATGGGACTTGTGAAGAACAAAATTAGAAGTATTTTATACAAATGGGAATTATACACACACACACACACACACACACACATGCATATATGTATCTGAGGTACCTCTTCTCTCTGTCAACATCATCTGACTTAACCCTCAGCTGACTTTGGCTGCAAATAGTATCTCAGATACTGTACTTCTTAGTAAATTTGCTTGGACTGCAACATAGGCTTCTACAAGAGCACCTGGTCGTCTTTTGTCATCTTTATTCTCATCTTCTTTATTTCTTATCCCTGGTCTTCCACACAACACCTTGTCATTCAGGACCCATGTTCCTGCTGGCTTAGATCAAATGGATGGAGTGTGTGTGTGTGTGTGTATTACTACTAATAGGCCAATATATACACATATATAATAGAGAACTTAAGAGTACATATAGGACTTAGAATCTACACTATTAAGCAAGGTCACATGACCTCAAAAACAAATGAATCACATCTTCTCTCTCATGTGGAATCAAGTCAATAATGGTGTGTAGATGTTAACAAATGTACGTGTGGATACACTGTAACAGTTGTACCTGTGGGTATACTGTAACATGAAGAAAAGCTAAGAACAAGGGAAGGAAGAGGTCATTGATGTTCAGGTCATTAATGAGTTAAAGGTACAGAGTTGATTTTTTTTCTGATTGAAATTCTGTCATGAATTTTGAGCTGTTTTTTTCTTTTGGTATTAGATAAGTACATAAAATATATTCAATACTTAAAGAGTAAAATTTAATAAGAAGCTTTGTAGATTCCACTTTGAGTTGCAGTTCCAACAGAATACAAGTTCATTAAATTGCATAGACTTTGGGTCTGGTATGTAGTGGTTTTATTTATTTGCATTTTTATAATAAGAGTTATGAAAATAAAAGTGGAATGTATGTAGGGGAATTTTGATCCTTTTCACAGTATCTGGCATACAGCAGGTGCACACTAAATTCAGAGTAATGTTTTTTAGACTCTGTCTATTTATAGTGATTAATGTTGTAAGAGTTCTAGTTCCTAGATTTTTGTGCAATTTCATCTTTATGTAACTTGTCACTATGCCTTATAGAATAAGAGATCTTAGCCAATGGACATATTTACTTTCTTCCTTAACTCTTAGGTATATGGCTTGGCTTTGAGATCTCTAGAAGCAGGATGTGGAAACACTCTTGATTATATGTACCATATAACATGCCCAATGCTAGAATTAGCCAAAAGTCAGACTATGTTCCACTGGTTGTGCTTGGAAACGTTCATTGTGTGGCTCATGGGGCTTTATACAAAGAGCTTGAATTTGTCCGACTATTGATGACTTCAGATCTTGCCTATTTCAAGTCTCAGTTTAGAGATGACTTGCCTATGAAGTTTCTTGGAAGTTTAATATTTGATTTTGTCAAGTCAGTAAGAGAAACTCTGGTATACTATGAGTTTTCAACATTTGACCACTGCTTCCAACTCTACTGTCAAAGTAGTGTGGTAGACCCAAGCCCCGAAAGATGGTTCTTGTTCTGTTACCCGCTCATTTTGTGTTTTAGCCTCAGTTTCCTTAGTTATAAAGCAATTATACTAAATTAGCACCACCCAGCCTCCCTCTAAACCCCGGCAGGATGCCTCAAATTACAAAGGCCAAGAAACCCAGGCTCTGCACTGCTCTTCCCCCATGTTCAGAATTCACATCTTTACTTTTCAGAGAAAAGATATCCATTGATTGAAAGCAAATATGTTTCAGAAGTACCTTTACTGAGTAACTCTCACAAAGCCCGTGCCTGTAATAGCAGCAGGGGCTAGCAATGGAAAACATCTGGAGCTGTGCATGGTGGTACACACCTTTCATCATAGCACTCAGGAGGCAGAGGAAGGTGGATCTCAGTGAGTTCAAGGCCGGCCTTGTTTTAAGTACCGTTTTTTCCTTTGTGTGTGGGAATAAACTCTCCATATGTAGTACTTGAATGGCTCAAGTAGCCAGGCGAACAACAAAATGAGGAGGACAGGGGAGGGTAGAAGGACCTGTGGGGATGGGTGCCTGCTAAGCAGACAGTGGCTTCTGTCCACCCCAGCTTACAGTTGCTGTAGAGGAATGTTTCTGCTATACCTTTAGTCTCCCAACACTTTACCTTTTGCCTCTCTCTAAATTCCCCTTCACCCCTGCAGTTGATAATTTAAAACACATGAAGCCAAACAAAAATGCCAACACCATCTAGTTTAAAATTTGTGTGTACACACACACGCACACAAAGAGTGAGAAAGAGAGAGAGACAGAGAGACAGAAAGATTCATATTTGTTGAGTATCTATGCTTAGAAACTAGGTAAGCCTTTTGTACTAACCAAAGGATTTAGTTTTCACACCAGTTCTATGAATTACCTCTACTACTACTATTTGGAGGTGGAAAATTTGGGTTAAGTGCTTTGGCTAGTAAGTAAAAGCTTCTACATAGAGTCAAACCTACATTTAAAAAATGTCTCCTTGCTGGACTTCTATCCACTATCCACAGTTGACTGCTGGGCACACATGGAATGTGAATAAATGCACATGGGCTGCGGTATGGCAGAGATAGCTGTATGACACCAGCTCAGTGCATAGTGACACAGTTCGTGTATCCATGTGCTTGATATGATAATGCACTGAGTACTATGTACGTTCACATCTTACGACTTTCTTTTTTTTAATAAAGCTCCGTGAGATCACTGTCAAATTTTTAGAAATTTTAGTCTTTCTCTTTGCTGCAAGCAAACCAAACTCACTAAGCTTTGGATCTAGTACCATCTGTGTCCAAGGGCAAATCCCCCTTCTCCTTGCCATATGTAAACTCCACCCATGGACAGGCTCCAAGTCTTGAGTGATGATCACTTCCTCTGCAAGGGGGTAGGAAGAGGAAAGTGAATCTAGCAGGAGTAGTGAATCCCCACAGACATAGAGAAGCAAGTCCTTGAGGTCAGAGCCTGCACCTTTTACAGTTTGTCTATATACCAAGCTCATTCATATGAAGAGTCATCTTAGCAGTCATGCTTGTAGTAGCAAAAATAATGCAAAGAAGTTAGTCTCCGTCCATGCTTTCCTATCAGCTTTCATGATGTCGAGGATTCAGGGATGTTTCTTTGAGAAAGAAATGTGAAGTCATTTGTCTCATGCTCATCCTTTATTTCTGCTTCTTTCACCTAACCCTCATAAAATGTGTTTCAACCTTCAGAACTCTTGCCTATAGTAATAAAACTATAAGATATTAGGAAGGAAAAATGAAAACACTGTGAAAAAAAAAAAAACAAAACAAAACACTATATGTTTATCCATTTAGGTTGTTTCCCTAGGGGCTTTTTAGAATACTTCAACACTATAACTTTTGTTTTTCCTTCTCTGGAAAAAAATAATATTCACATATACAATTTCACTGCATATATTCATTTTGCATGCTATTGTGTTACATAAGCACATTATAGACATGTATGTGCTATTCATTGAGCCTATCCTCCACTGCACTCCCCACTCCCTTTCTCCTCTATAGTTTATCCACTTGATGTGGGATGGGGAGGAGGAAAGAGCCTATGCCCCCGACAGTATTCTTCTTGACAGTCCATGCCCATCATGTGAGTGGAAAGTACCCAAAACCCCATTTTCAGAACTGTATCTAGAGTCTCTGGCTCTTGAAGAAAACCAGTGTGGTTCCAATGTGGGACGGGAAGAGTGGTTTGCGTTGGCAGCGGCCCTGCGGGTGCTTTGGGGCTGGAGCGCACACAGCTGTGGGTTACAGATGCTTGCTCTTCAGTATTAATGTGGCCAGCATGTGAAACCATGGCACCCGCAATACTGCACAAAGGTCCACGCCTCTGATAGTTTGAGAAATAACTCCCAGCTGAAGAAATTTCTTCTTTGAAGGGCTGGCATACATTCCAGAACAGAAGGCCCTCTTTCAGAAATGATAGAATTTACCATAGATGCCTGGTGATGTTGGACTGGGCATCGGGGACTGCATCACACGTATCTAAGGGCTTGGGAGTTTTAACCACAAAATACAAGGCGAGGGGGAATGAAATGAAATAAATGAAAGTTCCTTTAAACCTTTGGCTAATGATTTCCACACTCATACTCAAGGCATTGTGTAGTTTCTTTGAGATCACAAGTGCAAAGCATTAGTGGAAGCTGTCATCTGAGTTGAGGTATGATAGACGTGTTTCTACCAATTATTATTTCCCTGAGGTGTACCTGAGGATGGGAGAATCAGAGGCCTGTAGATATAAAGAAAAGAAATGTGTATAGTGTTGGATATCACTTAAAGGTTAATAACAAAAATTATTTTCTACACATAAGAATTTCTTCTCTCTCCCTCTCTTTCTCTCTCTGTCTGTCTCTCTCTCTGTCTCTCTCTTTTCTCCCCCCCCTCGATGAATGTGCTCCATTCTCATGGTATACTTAAGAGAGGGTCTTTTATCTGCCATTGTTAGTGGGAATGTTTTCTCATCCAGGTTACAATTTCCATTGAAATAGTTGCATGCAAGTATCCAGAAGTTAGTTTATTGACTCTTATTGCACTTCTGGGTATCTAATAAATAATGGATTAGCCTGATGGATATGTGGCTACCTAACTATGGAGCATGAAATATGCACTGTTTCTCTAATACACTGCAGGGAGACCTGTTTATAAAGTATTTAGTATTGGTTTTATAATGCACTGTTGACAACAGGAGACCACGAAGCTCAAAGATCAATCTCATTTTGGCCCACAGTATTAATGCTACTTTATAAAGCTATATGACAGGTCACTTAGACAGCGGTCCTTACAGAAAGGACTCTGTTTAGGAAGACTGGTTGTAGTGGCTGCCAGCACAGCAGATAAATGTCTTTGTCCGTGTCCCTGAGGTGTTTCTTCGGTGGCTGTTGATACTGGCCATGTGATGGAACTCATCATTTCCCTGGTCTCTAGAGGGACTAAAAGTGCTGAGTTCTCCTAATGCAATCCTCACTAATTGGGTGGAGAGTTGATGTGACTTTGGATCACATGGGCCTGGAGGTAGGAGTTAGCAGTAAGGGGTGGGGGGCACTTACTTCCTCAGCTTTGTCTCATGTCTGCTAATGAAACAATATTCTTAGACATCTCCTCTTTCCTTCATTCAAATCATATATGTGATATAGTTCAAAGTATTTCCAGTTTTTGTTTGCGTTGGGAAATTTCTTTAGCCAGGAGTAAACTTACAGCCATTTTTAAAAAAATGCTCTCTATATACTTAGAATTAGGTTTATGAATAAATAAAGATCAAATAATTTGCTCTAAAATCTATTCTTGGTATTTTCATTTTTTTTACATGAACTCATCACTATGGGAATGTATGTGGTCACTATAGTTCCCGAAGCTCTGTTTCCTCCTAGGTTATACGTTCTGGAGCAAGGCACTACCCTCTGCATTCAGAACCCCTGATTGGTTTTCAGTATTTCAGATTTCAGTATCAGTATTTCCAACTCCTAACTAACTACACTGCCTCTAAAAAATATTCCTTAAAATTTAAAAGATAAATCTTTGCGAGAGAGGGGGGAGAGAAAGAAAGAGAATGTACATATGCACGTATGTACATACATATGTATATATGTGCCTGGTCATCAGATCCCCTGGAGCTATAGCTACAGCAGTTGTGAGCCATCTCATATAGGTACCGGGAACTGAACTTGGATCCCATGCAAGAACAGTATATGTTCCTAACTACTAAGCCCAGTGCATTGTCTTACAGCCACTGACTGGGAGGAAACTTCTTAAGTCCTTTCAGAGCCAACCCTCTCTGCTGTCGGCTTGTCTTCTCTCACCCCTCATGGATTCTGACCTTCATTATGCCCTTTGAGTAGACTGTTCCTTTTCTCCAGTGGTTCTCTAGTTTGTGCTCTTAACTGGACTCATAATATCAGTGTTTCTTTTTTAAAACATTAAGTGTATTTATTATTGTTTTAAGTAAAATATAATTACATCATTTCTCTCCATTCCCTTTCCTTCCTCTAACAACTTCCATGGCCCCACCCTCGCTCCTTCTCGAGTTTCTGGCCTCATCTTCTTTAATTGTTACAATATGGCAAGGCCTGAACAAGGGACAATTCGGAAAAAAGTAGAAGATGGAAATCCCATGGGGTCCCAACCCCAGACAAAAACTACAGGCAACTAAGGGATGCTGAGAGAGGTTGTCTGCCTATGATAGATGCCCTCTCTTTGGTTATTCAGTGCCAAGTGTCCGGTCCTGAAATCCAGTATATGCAAGCAACACTGAGTGGACTGAGTAGGCTCTATTTATATATTTTTACACACACACACACACACAGACACACAGACACACACACACACACACACACACACACACACACTCCAATTCCTGAATTTCTTTGCTTTTGTTTTTGTGGGTTTGAGACAGGGTTTCTCTTTGTAGCCTTGGCTGTCCTAGAACTCACTCTGTAGACCAGGCTGGCTTCCAATTCAGAGATCTACTTGCCTTTGCTTCCTGAGTGCTGGGATTAAAGGGGTGCGCCATCCACCTGGCCAATACCTGCATTTCTTACCAGAGAAGTTTTTCTATATCATTCCTTTGGTGTCTGAGGGGTTTTTTCCTCCCTTCAGAGAATCTTTTCATTTGTGTTCTTACCACATTCTCTCCTAGGACCCTTTATATCATTTTTCCCTCTGGCTTAGATCTTCAATATCCTTCTCTCAACTGGCTTTGTCCCCTTTGCTTACTGTAGACTTTTCTTTTTAAACCTCCCGTAGTGGAAAACAAAGCTGTCTGTTCCTAAGAACACTTCTTTAAACCCTGCTAACTTTTCAAGCCACTTTTCTCTTTGTTTTCTTTCATTCATCCAAAGGATATTTTTACCATTTCTGCCCTTTTGTCTTTACAAATTATACATTCCTTTACTCCTTAGACTGAGCTTCACTGTTATTTCCCTAAATTCTTTGATTCTCCTTTCTGTGGAAGTGCTGGCAAGAGTTCCCTATAGTTCCCTAGAGTCACAGTGGCTCTTATAGCCCACATATTTAATCATGTCTGCACCTTGGGAGAGGTTGTATGTGCACACACATGCAGGTGCCTATGGGAGCTGGAACAAGACATCAGATCCCCTGGAATTGGAATTACAGACAGTCGTAAGCCACCCAACATGGGAACTAACTGTGGTTCGTTCTCTAACAGAGTGGCATGCTCTTAACCAGTGTGCTTACACGTGTCCTGTCTGTCATTCTTGGGGCCTTAATTTCATCCTCACAGTGTCTTTTGTGTTTTGTTTTTTTTTTAATCAGCCTTATCTGCTTGTTATACCTATTTATTATAATAGTTCCCTAGTTGACCTCTTAGCTCCATTTTATTCACATTTTAATATGTTGTCCTAGATGTACTTTCTTTAAAAATACTAACAATCACCCTGTGGTAGTGTCGTCTTTTAGTAGACTTGGCTGGTAGCTTGGTGGATAACAGAATAGCAACTGAGTGGACTGTGGGACTCTTACCTATAGTACTATCGCCCACACGTCTTCCAGTTTTACTGCTTGGGGCATCATCTTCCCTATGCTCTAGTCAAACTGGATCACTTCTCTAGAGGAATATCAGTGATTTCTCAGGGCCCAGAACAAAGGCAGCCTTTGCTTAGACACTTTCTTTTCCCATATCAGTGGGAAGGCATCCTCCCCTAAATCATAAGGATCTACTGTTCTTGCCTTACCACCGTCTCTATTTATATAAGGTCATTTTCATGCATGGCTTTTATTCTGTAGTAGATTATATGCGTGTGAACAGGGATGTCTTATTCTGGTCTTCCCTACAGCTTCTTGTCCTAGGTATGTGAAGCTTGATAAATAGTTCTTAAACAGTGAGTTAGGTTTGTAATGATTTTCTTGTTGATTAGTAGAACAAAATGGAATAAGTTGGGGTATTGGCTGGAGTGTAGCTCAGTGGTAGAACTTGTGTTTGGCAGCCCCAGTATCAGACACCACATGACTATCCAGTCCCCCCGTAAAGAAAAGAATCTAAGTGCAGTGCTGGCTTGGCGTCTTAGCAGTTATACTTGTACACAAGAAGGCACCCTGAGTTCAGCCTCCCTGCCCTGTTACCTATCAGTGAACTATTTTGTTATTCCTCATTGTTGTTCTCTTATGGTTCATGTATTTAACTGTTGGTTGCTATAAACCTTAGTAATTAACTCTTTTTAAAACTGTTTGAGTGGTCAGAGGAGTATATTAGATTTTTAGTTTTTAAGATAAAGTGTCTTGATGCAACCAGGATTTCTGTAAAATACTGCCTGCAGACCATATATAATTTCCTCTTTTGATCTCTCAACAGGCACGTTTTGTGCCCTCCCCGCCTCCAAATTGCCTCAGTTACAAATCGGAGGGCAGGCTTGGTGATCAAGACTGGCAAGCACATTTTAAGGTCCCATGCTGTGGGGTTGATCCATCTCAACTCGAGGTATGTTGTCCTTTCCTATTTAAGTCATGCAAATATGCTCACATTGTTTGTCTGTCCTATTGAGGTTTGTCCCTACATAATTATTCTTTGTTCCATCCTCTTTCTGTCCCTCACACTCATAGGCATGCTAAGAAGTGAATGCATTTACTTGCTTCTCAACAGTTTCCACCTCTGAAGGTACTGTAGGAAGTAGAATTTTGTGGCAGTGATTTGAATGATTTTGATTGTAATAAAGTGTCTTCTTTTATTTCATCCCCCTTGTTCCCCTTTTCATTTTTTTACACATAGTTTTAGGGAAGATTTATTGTAATTGTCACTTTTTAAAATGGATATGTTAGGGTCATAATCTTTGAGAATTGAAATGTGACATATATGTTACACACGCACACACACACACACACACACACGTGCAGACTGATGAGTTTTCACAAGTTGAGCATGACCAGGACATCACCTGGATGGACAGACAGTGAGTTGTGTGTGAAAAGCTTCCCGTCTGCTTGCTTCCAGCCGAGCTCCTACACCAGAGGCCCCCACTCTCCCATTTAAAATTTTTTAATTTGAAAAACAATCCAGAAGTCAACACAAATTTTCTCTGCATCAATGTTTTTCATTTAAATGTGTGTTTGTGTGGGCTTATGTGTGAATTTGTATGTATCTATTTCTGTGTGTATAAGTATGTAGCTTATATGTGCTTATGTATATTTGTGTATGTATGCATGTATGTATATATGTATATGTGCTTGTATATGTGTTTGTTAGTATGTATGCATGTGTTTGTGCACGTATATATGTTCTTATGTGCATTTATGTATGTATGTGTGTTTGTGAGTACATGTGTATGTGTGTGTATGTGTGTGTGTGCTTGTGTGTATTTGTGTGTATTGAGCCCAGCCTTGTAACAGGGTTTCTTGTGTAGCAGTGAATCTCAATCTTCCTTCTTGACAATAATTTAATAGTACTTTAAAGTACTATTTTTACTGGAGCTGCCAGCATCTCAGTCTGCAATTTTTAGAAGGAAGTAAATAAAAGCATTAATATTATCTTCACAATCCCACAACTTTCGTGGTCATATGAAAGTAATTCCCCAGTGCACCTCCGTGCCTCAGCCTGTTGGATTTTTGTCTTTTGCTTTTGCTTTTTATTTTTATCCTCATAGTCATTTAAGGAAAGACACCACTGGTTCTTTCAGAAGATTTTCTCAAAGAACATCATCTGTAGCTTGTGGTAGTAAGAAAGCTTTTGTCACTGCTTGTACACACAAAAAGATTAAAGTCATTTTTCAGTTTTTAGATCAAAACAAAATAGTAAAATGTTTGATCTTTTGTAGGCACAAGATTTGTACTGACTGAAGATGTTTTTTTGAAACGTGAATCTTGATTCCAAGGGATTCAGCATTCCTTAGCATTTTGTAAGCTACCTGATTGATCTACTGCACCTACCACATCTGTCCATTTTCATATCTTTAGCATCCATGGATTATAGCATTTGAGTATTTCCTCGGAGTGCATTCCGGAGCTCAGCCCTGACTCGAGCAGAGACAGCATCTCAGGCAGGTTAGACAAGTGTCAGTTGGAGCCCTGTCTCTGCTTTTGAGTAAGGCTTCTAGGTAATACTTTCCTAAGGGTACTGTTAATGTCTGAAGTGGCTCGAACCTTGCTTAGGAGGCTTGTGTTCTAGTCACATAAAGATATTTTTAATGCATATGCTTTTCTCTGTCAGTACTGGTCACCATTTTTCTTCTTTCAGTGAATAGCAGCTATTATTTCTGTCTTGTGCACTGATGTGGTTGAGGTTCCTGTGAGTTAACATCTGAGTATTTAGTATATCCAGAATGGTTTGGCAGAAAACCATCTAAAAATGAAGGCACGGGTGCACTTACTTAAAAACTGAACCATGGTCTTGTTCCCTGGAATCTTCAGGCTGTTTTGGCTGAAGCTACTATATGTTAAAATGCCCAACTCAGATTGTCAAAGCCATCTGGCAATATATATATACACACACACAAACACACACACATACACACATGCACACAAATATATGTGTGTGTATATATATATGTATTATAAATATGAAGGAACAAGTGAATTCTAACACAGACTCTTGGAGAAGAATTGGGATTGAGATGCCAATCAAAGATGATAACATGAATTTAGATTTTTCTTTTCCTTTTCACAAAGACCCTTTAAGCTAATTTTGAATTAGATAATTCATGGACACTAAACCTAAGTTCTTATCTTAAAGATTTTAATAGAAAAAGTAATAGACTACGTAATTCAGATCATTTACACGTGACACTTGGTTACTTTTGGTTGTTGGCATGCATGATTTTATTTTAAGATAGGATATCACTCCTGTCTGCTTTGAAACTCACTATGCAGATCAAAGTGGCCTCAGATTCACAGCGGTCTGCCTACCTTGGTCTCCCTCCCGAGTGCTGGGATTAAAAGTTTCAACCACCATGTACCCTCTGCCTATGCTTAATCTTTTTAACCTGAATTAAAGACTCCTATATATATGCTTGGCTCAGTCATCTAATAAACTGAAACAAGAAAAACAATTGCTAAATAAGAAAAATTTCCTAGTCCCTTAAAATTTAAACATGAGGATCCATGATTATCAGATGTTGCTGTTTGAGAACATTGGCAATTGAAACATGGTTGTCTGTCTCTTAAAAAGATAGTAATGGAAAGAAAGAAATTGGAAATAAGTTGGCAAGCAAAGATTTAGGTGTAAACATTAGGTGAATTTTAATTGTAATAATCAATATCTATACATTAAAGAAGATAATTCATAGAGGCAGGGAAATCTCTGTGAGTTGGAGTTGAGGCCAGGCTGGTCTATATAGTGAGTTCCAGGACAGTCAGCTATGTAGAAAAACCTGTCTCAAAACCAAAACAAAACAAAGCAAAAAAAAAAACAAAAACCAAAAACAACAACAAAACAAAAAAAATAACCCATAAAAAAACAACCAAACAAAACCAAAAAGATAACTCAGATCTTGATCTTTTATTTATTATTTTTTCATGATTTTTTTGGTTATTTTACTTATTTACATTTCAGATGAACAACATTATCAACCAACTAGATCTTGATCTTAAGAAGTACTTTTTAATCTCACTTCCTTTTCTTTTCTCCACAACATGCAATACCTGTGCTTATGTCTTCATTATGTTTGAGTCTGCGTGTTTTAAGGGAAACGAAGACTTCACCGTCCTCTTCTCCAACTGGATGTGCGAGTTTAGGGAAAAGAGGAAACATCGATCACTATAGAATTACAAAGCAAACACAAAAAAATTGGAAAAAATTAAAATGGAAAATATTGTTAGCTTTACTTTTTTCTATTCTTTATATCGAGTCAAAATTGTTCTTTCTTAACTTTGTGTCAGAAAAGAAACGGCACAATAAAGTAGGGATGGCAGGCTTCACAAGGGGGAAAGGCTGCTGTCAACCTTCTTCCTTAGGAATATGGAAATTTGGGTGGATTATCTGTTCAGAGGAGTTTTTCTTTATTAATTCTTTCTCCTCTTTTTCCACTTAAGACATCTGTTAACATTTCACACAGACCAACAGATGTTGCAAAGCAAGTCCTACACTTTGTTCTCAAGAAAAATGACATTTCCTCAATTGCCTGCCCCACCTCTGTGACTGAGCCCAGCCTGCTGCTCCTGCATAATTTGCATATATTAAGTTATGTGCTTTAATGCATTAGGAACCTGAGGTTTAGCATTACTTTCTATGTTAAAGTTGCATTTGATTAGTGACTAGTTTACATGTTGCTTTGGCGTTGTGAGAAGGAAAGAGGCATTTGAGAGTGGCAACCTGATTCTCTGCACTGAGATTGGATAGCCAGTTAATGTTTTGTTTTTTTCTATAAAATAAATGAGTTACAGAAAGCTTGAGTTGTTTCACCATGAGGAAGTGCTGATTGTCATGCGATGTGGAGCGTCATTTTTATTATTTTGGCAAGAACAGGGACAGTTTTGTCTTGACAAGTCATTAGATGAATACCAGCGTGTGTCACATGAAAAACCACTGATCTTTAACCCAGCTCTGTACTTAACCAAGCTTTGGAAGTGAATTGTGACTAAAGGAAGAGCAAAGGCCAGTACACTGTCATTGCAGAGTACAGAGTCTGCTAATAGTAGCTGAACTGAACCCAGGGAATCACAGGTATGGCTCTGTAAGCCATCAGAAGTCCTGGGGAGGCTTCTTAAACTGTGTACACAAACCATACATTTATTTTATATTTGTTCAGGATTTACGTGTTGTAGTCATAGCTAGGGGGAGAAAAGAAAGAAAAAGAAAAAAAAAGAAGAAAAGAAAACCTTCAAGTGCTTTCTCAGTGCAGGGCCTGAGTATCTTAGCAGAGCCATAACCTTTACATAGCTTCTGTGTCCCCAGTCACAGTGGGACCTTAAGAAAGCCCTGCGTTTTAAAGAAATTAAATACAAAGAAGAAAAGTAAAGCTCAGTATGGTGGAGCACACCCTTAATCCTAGCACTGGACAGGCAGAGGCAGGCAGATCTCTCGAAATCAGCCTGATTTTCAAAGTGAGTTCCAGGCCAGCCAGGGCTACATGATGAGACCTTGTCTTTAAAAAAATAATATATAAATAAGGAAATTATATATAATATATATAAATAAACAAACAAACATTTAAAAAAAAGCAACACAATAAACAAACTAGTCTAATACAAAAGTATATGCCAAACAGCATTCTTTGGCATGGCCCTTCAGTATTTGTGACCAACTTTTGCATCAATATGTAGTTTTTGAGAAAACAGAAGGAAAGACCCAAATTCACCTCACTATGAAATATTGAAAAGATAGTAACCTTCTGAGCAGTCACTTGTGGGAATGGCTGCTTACAGAGCTAGCAGGAAAGAACACACTGCCTTCCTCTGTTGGTGGAATTGCTCTGCACCTCCCTGTAGTCTTGTTATCCCACACTAACTGAAATGCAAATTCTTTGTAACTAATTGCATCTCATTGAGGGTACATGCACAGTGTGTAGTTATGTGCAAAAAGGGTTTTAAAAGTACGAATTTCATGTAATTACAACTTTTAATTACTATCCAAAGTTTTTGCATGTAGTATAGATTAGTATATGTGCTTGACTTTTTAAAATATTACATAGAAACGCGACTGGTGAAGTGTTTGATAAGATAAAAACAAACATTTAATTGTAGCATCTGTAAATTGAATTTTAGCTTTTTTTTTTTTAAATTAAGGTTAGGACTTAGAATCTTGAAGCCAGTTGAGTGTACTGATGACATGTTAATAGTACAGGTTTGTTTGTTTTTTTTTTAAAAAAACACTTTAAATGTTAAAACATCATTAGTCATTTCCAAAGCTGTTTACCCTAACCTTGTTCAGTCTCCTGGTCTTATGTTACTGTTGTAAAAGTATTCAGAGGTATGTGTGTGTGTGTGTGTGTGTGTGTGTGTGTGTGTGTGTGTGTGTGTGTGTGTGTTATTGCTGTGTGTTATGAAGAGGAGTTACTTCTAGTTCTACAGTTTCTTCGGGACCTTGTGAGCTCATTGGTGGGCCTCTGAGTGTACACAGCCTCTCAGTCTCAGAGAATATGTGGAGCTTCACGTGACCTTTCAGAGTTGTAATCCCCTAATCTGAAGTACATGACTTCGAATCAGGGAAAAAAAAGAAAGAAATAATTGTGAAAATTATATTTATCCCCATGGCCTAGTTGTAAATAACTTAGATACAAACGATTTCAGAGGGTTATTCTGTAATCTACAGAGTATAGCGCCAACAGAAAGCCTTAGATGATATCTTGGTGCCTTGGTTTTGTTGTTTGTTTGACTTGGACCTGAGTCTTTATTCAAGTCTCTTACTGGATAGAAGACCATCAAGGTTCTATATTTCCCTATGGCAAGTTCATGTAACATATTTTGGGAATTTCTACAGGCGTCAGATTTTTATTTTCTAAAATTTATTAAAAGAATGATTATAAACGTAAAACTTACAAAGCATAATAAACGCTTAAGGTTTGTGCTTTAACACATCTATCTGCGGCAAACTCTTTGGGCTGGTGTTTGTTGTTATAAGGAAGCTTTTACTCTTTTTTAACTGATTTTAAGAATTAGTTAAGATTTTGTTTGACAAAATCCATCTAGGAGGTGCAGTCCTGTGTAACTGTTGTGATTTTTCTTGTGGATCTTAGGAAGCTCTCCTGATGTTTTTAAGGCGTGGTTACAGCAGGAATGTTTAGGTAATAGGTTTGCTGCAGACTTGCTCAGCTAGACCTTGTGGTCTGAGAGAGACCGGTTTGCATACTCTGGGTAGCATTTTGTCAGAGAACTGTGGCTGGGCAGAGCAGATTTGGATGTATTAGCTAGTCAACCTAATAACCCTGTACAGACTGTATTGATTTTCTAGGAGAGAGTTTATGAACTAAATAAACTTGGGGTTGGTGTCTTAATAAACTGCTTCTCTCAGTCTGTCACATTTAGTTATGGAGCTGTGCAGTTTAGGGGGAAAAAAGGCTAATTCTGTTACAGATTGTTCACAGCAGGGTCTCCAAATTAGCCCTTTGTTTTGTAATGCCACCTTGCTTGGGCTCGCATTGAGCACATTTCTCAGTTTTGCCCTAATGAGTTGCAACACTGATAATGTGGCTGATGATCTTTCATTGATTTCACTATCACTTGCTTGTCTGGTAATTGATCCGTTGCTGAGCCTCTAGTTAATTATATCGGCTTTGACATGGCCCGATCCATGGGGAATTTCAAGTCTTGCAGAATAACAGTTTTAATAAAAGAGTCTATTACTGCAGGTGCTTGCTGCTGCATGCCAGTTGATTTTTGTGGTGTGTGTGTGTGTGTGTGTGTGTGTGTGTGTGTGTGTGCGTGCCCGAGTACGTGGGGGTTGTGGGGGATACCTGGGAAAGAAGAGTATCTCAGAACTGAGAAAAAGGGGTGGGGCTGGAAAAATAGGAAGAGGGAGTGAGGGAGAGTGGGGAAGGAGGGGAAGGACAAGGAGAGAGGGAGAGGAAGCAGAAGAGGCTAGAGAGCCACACAGGCAGAGCGATACAACAGTGCTTGAGGGAAGTGAGGAGGGAGCTTGCTATTGACAGTGTCCTTAAGCCTCCCACAAATAACAGCCATTAGTGGGAAGGTCAGGAGCTGAGCAGGCAGCTTGACTGAGGCACTGAGTGCCACTTCAGAAATCAAGAGGCTAGCAAATTTTAGAGGGAGTTAAGTGGGTAATAGCAGTGAAGGTACAGTCACCATTGACAGTTGACTCATAGGGGCTTTTCCCGCCCTCCCCCGTGAAAGAATATTTTTATTGACCACAGGTGGACTTAATATATTTTAAGGCAACAATTCTTTGGGTTCTTGTTCGTCTCCTTTCAGATATTGAATTTGCTTCTTTTGAGACTTTTTTGTGCTTAATGGTGGTGAACTGGAGGGAAGTTTAACAGAAAAGCTTTCAGGAGATGTCAGTTCTAGAAGGGAAGGCACATTTGTGTCAACATAGTGTACGTTTGCTCATCTTTTCTCATTGTCCACTAATGACACAGGCTGCCATCGAAACGCTTTTCTGTTTCTTTTGTTGTTTCTGAGAGGAAGGTTTATTGTTATTCTTGAGTTAAGAAGGAGCAAGCAGAGTGCTACATTTGTCCTCAGTATTTGTAAGTGGCTGAAGATTAATGTTCCTTACATTTTAAGTTTAGGAAGGATGGCTTTTTCCTGCTGACTACTTTTATGAGATGGCATGAATTTAGCTTTCCATTTTGAAGTTACAGTGTTTATGTACAGTGGATTTTGTTCAGTTCTGCTCTTCCATAAATAAGGGAGATAAATACTATCTAATAATGGTTGTTTTGTTTTAAAACTGGTTTAATTAAAAATATGACCTGCTATCAAGGTTATATTTCATCAGGCAGGGAAACATTACAGAATTTTCCATAGAGATCCTGAATGAAAAATGGCATTTTTATATGCATTACTTTTTGCCCAAAATAGGACAGGCTTCTTCTTTTTCTTCATCTTTTGCCCTTTTTTATGATTTAAAAAGGTTGATATAGATGCCTTACCTGAGAACTTAACAAAGGATTTTATTCTGCTTATGAGCTTTAAGAAAAGGTATTCATTTTTCTTCTCTGCCTTCAGTGTCTCTTTACTTAACCTTCAGTTTGGTAGTTAATGGCCCAAGGTGCTGGATATTAAGTGATATATATTTATTTTTGCATATGTTTATTGTACATCTTCCATGTTTAAGTGGTAGCTTTGCTTGTTCACCCTTTAGAATATAAGGTCAAATCTCTGTATATTATTTTCTCTATGAGTTTATATGTGGTTATAAATAGCCCAGCATTATGGTGTGACTTGTGGCAGCTAATATTTTAAAAACAACTGAGCAAACTTTATGTTCTTCTCTAGATGAATACTTCACTTGCTTCCAGTTTAATTAAAAATATTTAAGTGTCATAGTTTTGCAAGTGTTAAAGAAAAGACTGGTGCTAGATATAACATGTTACAGCAGAAAGCATTGTTGGGGAAAATTCCCAGGGAAGAGCCCTGGCTTCCCCTGGCCTTGTGGACAGTGATCGTGGCGTTGTGTGGAGTACGCACGAGTGTGTATCTGTCTGTGTATCTGGAGAGGGGTTAGTGCAGGGTGTCATTTGGTGCCTGACAGTGGAACGGTGCAGTTGACTCCTAGCTCTGCTATCCAATGACATGCAGTGGCTGAGGGTTTGAAGCTGATGGTTGGGTCTCCAGTGCTGCCTGCACACCTGACAGGCAGCTGTTAAGCCGAGCAAAGGCAAGCTAGGGGAGTCACAATCTATGCATAAATGATAGGGATATCTGTGGAGAAGGTGCGAAGGAAGCTCTGACCCCCTCCCCCAGATCTCCCCCTTCCCAAATGAAATGCACAGTTCAGCCAGCTTCTTAACTACAGTATACTCCTGCTCCTGGCTGCCAAGAAGCTCAAAAAATTCACCTTCACTTTTCAGTCAGAAGAGGCAGAAGTGGATGTGAGAGAAAGAGACACACAGAGAGACAGAGAGCCAAAGAGGGCAAGAGACCTGACTTTAAGAGACTCCTGTACTGACAACTCCATGCAGTTCGGAACCAGAACGACTGCGGCTGAACCAGGGTTCATGGGGACATGGCAAAACGCTGATACTAACCTCTTATTCAGAATGTCCCAACAGGTAAGTTACTTTCATTTTTTTTTTTTAAAAAGAAACCTCCAGTTGTTATGTGCCCTTTTCTTCCTGCTACTTTTCTTTCTAAATGTTTTTGAAATTTAAAAATATATATATTGTTATTTCTGTGTTATGGAATGTGCAGTGTTACTTCATGGCTTCCCCAAGGGCTTCTTAAGGAAAAGGGGGAAAGGACATCGAAGTTAGAGAAAAGCAAAGGCATTTGTTGCAAAGTTGCACCTTGGGCAGCCTGGGTCCTGCGAAGCCTTAATTTATTTCTTTGTTTCCCGCTAAAAAGAGAAAAAGCCACTACTCAACATATGTATCTTTCTGACTATGTGAAAGACTTGGTCAAAGTGTCTGCTGTCTCGAAGTAGGTCTTGCAACCGAACAGCCATAAAGCGCGGGCCCCTCACAGCAGCGGGTCTGACTTCTGGTGTCTGGAGCAGCTGGATTCAGACCCGAGCGAAGCTATGCAGGCTTCCCTGCCGGCCGGGTCAACCCGAAGGGCGGCAGGCTGCGCTCCCGCTTGCTCTCAGCCTCCGTTCCGGCTCTGCTCTCGGTGGCTTCACTCTCCCCGTGCTCCCCCGGCCGCGGCGCAGTCCGCTCGGCTCGCCTCCCACCCGCCGCCCGCCGCCCGCCGCCCGGTGCGGTGCACTCACACTCGGCGCTGCCCCTGCGTTCTCCCAGAGCCGCTTTTCACTCTGCCGCTGCCGGCAGCTCGGCTGCTGCCCTGCCGGGAGAGCCGCCCGGAGAGCGCCTGGGCAGCGGACGGATAATTAATCACCCGCAGCCGTCCGTACCAAGCGCTCGGTGATTTGCGCCCTGCGCGCCCGGCTCCTCTTGCACAATTGCTGGCTCTCCGGCTCCGCGGGGGAGCGAGGGTAAGAGGAAGCGAAGGGGAAACAACCCAGAAACTTTCCTCTTGGACTGTGCTCAAGTGAGGGAGGGAAGTTCCCTGGTGCCTCCCTCCCAGACACGTCTTGCTTTTCAGAAGCCTACCCCAAACCCCTACAAAGCAAGAGTTAGTTTATCATCCATGCAGCACCAAAGTAGTACTGACAAATATACTGGGATGTTAAGTAGATGGCGGTTGTTTAAAGATTGGTCTTGCCCCACTCGTTTAAAATAACTGCAACTGCTATTTAATAGACCTCTTTTGTATGTGAGAGTTCGCGGAAATTGAACACTTTGGGGTAGATTTTTAAATGTTTGTTAATGAAATAAAAGCATTTTTAAGGGCTGTAAACTGTCACAAGTTTAGAAATAACATTTGCCAAAGAGAGTGCATAAAGCTCGACTCTTGTAACATTTAATTGGTAAACAGTTTTATCAACCAGTTTTAGATAGGAGAAATGTATTTGAATAAGGTGTATTTTGACATCCTGTAGAGGGACCCTGATAACTACTGATCCAGTAAGCTGGGATTTAAATGCAATCAACATAAACCCAGTCCGAAACTCTTTATGTGCAATTCCTTTTTTTTTTTTTCCTGAAAAGTTCCTTTCTTGTCTGACAGAGATGCTCCTTGTCTCTGCAGAACGATTTGCAAGGTGTTTTTCTGAAGCACTTTTCTGTCTGCGTGGCTCTCTTGTAGTTGGAACAGAGTGTGTTTTCACTAACCTTAGAACCTAATAACTTGTGTCCCACTTTAAAATTTAGATATCACCAATCCAGGTTTTCCTTGAGTTAGTGGCCTGTGTATGTACATGCATGCTTTGAAAGGTTTTCCCTCTAGTGAAAAAAGAGTTAATAAAACAGATAGAGATAATGATCAATTGATAAATGGCTATTGAACCACATAGATGGTGTTAGATTGCTGCTTTGGCACTAGCCCATTTCCAAGTAGATTTGCATCTAAGGAGACTTTAAGTGGTGGAAAACATTTAGGATTAAAAGAAATAGAAGCAGATTACACAAAAATAGGTCAGAATTAGGAAAATAATTTAAATTTCTCATAGAGAAACTTGTATGATCAGCCCACCGTGATGTTTTCTGTGTGCTTGTTTGAGGGGCATACAAAGATCGGTTTTGTATGTACCTGTATGAATGCATATGTATGGTGAACATCCATGCCTGTGAGGAGAATAAAGACACAAGGAAGGCATTTATGCTTAATGAACAGGTTATGACACAGAACACTGTGACAAAGGATGAAAATCACCATCTTAAAAAATATTGGGAATGAACCATTTTCCTGTAGTTTCTTTATTATTTTGTTGTTGTTGCTGTTGTTTTGGTGTTGTCCGTGATGCTTAGCCTCACATTGACTTTCACAGCTACTAAATATTCACCTTTGTCATGTAAGAGGGAGAGTGTGTTTACATGTGTGTATGTGCTTTTCTTTCTCTTTTCAAGATGCCATTTCAGAATGTGTAGTCTTAAATTCCAAGTCTGTCTAAATCTAAGTCTGTGCTGTGCATGCTTTCTGTGTTTGTTTTCCTTATGTGTAGAGGATCAGCAGTGCTGGTTCAGAGTGTGTGAGTGGGATAGAGGGTGTGCATATGTGTGTGTGTGTGTGTGTGTGTAATAGTTCATGAAATGCTCTCTTAAAGTCAATAATTTTGAAGAATAATAGTTTCAATACCCACATTAAGCCAGCTTTTGCTAAAGATAAAAAGTTTTTTCTAATTTAACCAAGTATGCAGAATTCTATATATCTAACTTTTTAGGGTAAAAGAGGCTTTTCTGTTTGATTATTTTAATCTCTAAGTAAAAGTTTAGCGTATGGAGCAAATGAAATCTGTTAAGTACAGTTTTTCATAGTTTTCTATAGTAGAATAGAAACTAATATTTCCTTGACTACCCTGTTAAGCATTGGACAAGGCTGACTAGTAGAGCCAGTATAAGATGTTAAAAGACAGGGCTATAGAGAACTCACCACATATGGTGTTAGCTACAAAATGGGAATGTCTGATGAGCACTTAAGTTTAATAATCTAGGTCTGTGTCTTCTAAAGGTGAGCTAGGCCGGGGCATGGAGCAGTCTCTAGCTTGCATTTCCCCTGAACCAAGTCAGATTTCCTTAACTGTAAATCTTTCCTTTTATCTAACATTAGCAAATGATTTGACGCAGGCTCAGTACAGTTAGTCTGTTCCCCTTAAAGCTTTAAATGGGGCTTCCTGATTTCATTTCCCTGCCTTACATTATTTCCCCTTAAAATCAAAGTGTGATTTGTTGTTGTTGTTTAAAAAAATAATACTTTCTTGTAGACAGATATTGAGAATGTTGAAAGGCACAGCCTTTGACTTTTATAACTGAGAGTTCTGGATTCAGTTACAAATTGATAATGTCCAAAACCATTTTCTCTTTCTCCTTATCTCCTAAAGCCTCAAAGGTTATTTTTCTCAGGATACTCTCATAAGGTATTGTTTAAAAAACAAATGGGGAGGTAGTAGGGAGAAAGGAGCTTGCTTTTAGAAGGTGGGTTTTTTTTCATACTTTGAAAGATGATTTTTCTACATATTTTGTACATGTCCATGTACTTGAGAAAGAAGCAAATAAAATCCTTATAGCTTCCTCTAAGAGGGTATAGTTCGATGTACTTGAAATCTTTTTAAGAAATGACAGTTCACAGGTAATGATGATAGTGCCCTTTCCCATATGACCTACCTTCTGTTAGTGCTCAGGCAAACTTAACCTGTTTCAAATAAAATGCAGATGCCATAGTAAGGTCTCTTTTCAGAGTAGAGTGGAATACTAAGTTAGAATTATAAATGACGCTGTGCATCATTATGGAGTAATTTAGGATTCACCCAATGATGTAACAAAATTAACAACATAATTTCATTGTGAAACTGTGTCTTATTAAAGAACAACTGTCTGACATTCTCTTACAGTTGCTTTATTTAACTTCATGCAAATATTATTAGTAGTGACATTTTTCTATTGTGTATTAGATTCTCTCATTAGCATGATGTGTTAGTTATCACCAGAGAAATCATTTCCTAGATAGGTGAGGGACAAAATCGAGAAAGCTAAAAATTAAATCAGTGATTTACATTAATACCAGACCATCTGCTCACCAGAGATATGACAGAGTAAACTTTTTGACTAGTTTAAAATCTAGCACTTTTCTGAGAAATGATTAAAAGATATATAAGAAATGTATAGTAACATTTTTGGAATTCATTTTCAAGAGTGCTCAATATAAATTTTTCTTCCAGTAGTCTTTTACTACTTTCAATTCGTGAGGACGAACACAGTTCCAGTTGTAGGATTTGTAGTTAAAATGGAAATAATGTGTGTGTGTGTGTGTGTGTGTGTGTGTGTGTTTTCTGGTTTCTAACCCTCCAAAAATAATTTGAACATCTCTAACAATTTTAAAGATTCACATACAGCATTTCTTGTTTGACACATCTCTAAACTATGTGCTGGGGCTTGGTTGTTCTTTGTAGTTCATGCAATATATTTTTATTCTAAAGCTTCTCCTCAAACTAGACGTCCTTTTACATAGGATGAATAGTCTTACTTAATCAGAGCCACGAGTAAAGCAGTTGATAGTTAATGGCCTTTGAAAATGACTTTCACTGTGAGGCAGCAGCCATTTCTAGGTTTCCCTCTCTATTTTACCTTTCTTCCTTTTTAATATTTCCTTCTTATAGTTGGTGTATTTGGGTAAATCGGCTTACTTAAAAAGGATTAACTTGACAAAGCTTACCCTTATGTTAAAATAGGTGTTTATATTTGGTGACAAATAGTTTTAGCTTGCTGAATTAGCATGCTGCCACCTCTGTCTTAGTTCCTCTAACTTGAGAGATGATGTGCTTTATTTTGAAATGTTAATAATAGGTACATATTCATATTAAAATGTAATTCTTGACATTCATTTTGATACTGTAGCACACAAGTAGGAGTATTGGGATCATTGTCATAGCAGTATTGAACTAAAAATTGTAGTAAAGAGTTGAGTACCTGGGTCTTTGCTTCCAATGTGCTGATAACATGCAGACTTCACTTAACAGTGAAGTCTGTGTACTGCATAATGAGATGGGAATGGAGTAGGCCTTTTATGTGTATGTTATTGTAATGAAGCATCCACAAATAGATCCTCAGATGTGTATACACATGCGTAAACTCATTCACCAATTTAAAGCTTATTTCCAACACGTAGCACTTAAAATGAATAGTTGGGGATCATTTTGAAATTACTTTTCAATACTTCTGTTATCTGTAACCAAGTAGCTTTAGGGGAATTGATTCATGTAACAGGACAGACTTAGGCTTCTAATACAACATAGCGTCCTATGCCTATGTCAGGGATAAGAGCCATGACAATTCTTCCCTTACTAATTAAATGCTGAGTAGGGCATCTTTGGGAAGTTGGGACAAAAGTGAATGGGTCACAGCCAAGGCAAGATTGCAAGGATTCCAGTGATAGTGAAAGCAGTCAAGTTTGCCAGGTCGCTGTGACACTGGAGCGGATTCCAAAGAACAGCCCGTTACAGATAGTGAGATGGCGTCACAGACCTCTGTGAAAAACAAAACCTTAGGGTTTCTTCTTTCCCAACTTATACATTGCACACACTTATTTAAAGGGAGACACAATGGGCATTGCTCTGGTCAGTCTTCAGTTAAAACATGTAGGTAATGCCTGTCTACAGCTAATTTGGTTATGTGGACTAGAATATATATTTTAAAAAGTATAAGGAGAGGAAATTGGAACTTGTCTTTACCCACTAAGTGGACTACAGTGGTTAAATTGTTTGAGGTGCGAACTCCTTTCCCCCAGAGTATAGAGAAAGAACTCTGTGAAGTAAGGAAAACTGAATTGGTGAATGGTGGGATACCTTTCCCAGTGAAAGCCATTTTCTCTAGAACTCACTATCCGTTGTTGTTGGAAGAACGTGGGATATAATGGTCCCAGGAGTTCTTTCCTTTGGAAGGCTTGGAGTCTGGTGTGATGTGTGTGGAGGCACAAGTTCTGCTCCATGTACAGATGTGCCATTCGTGATCCACGTTTGCTGATCACTAACCACTGTCCTCTAGGCTTTGGCCAGGAGAGTGTTTGGGGTCGTAGGAAATGATTGATGTCATGCACATCTGCCAAAGCTGATGCCATCCTTATTTCCAGAAGAGCAGCTGGTGTCCACATTTTGCATGATTCCCCTCATTCACTGAAGCACCTGCGATTAGAGGCAAAGGGAAGTCGAATACCCTCTTGAGGAACTTTGGCTTCTAATAAGCTTAGGAGAAATAAAGGAAGAGGGGCAGAGTGGAAACAGCAGCCTTTAGGTCCTGTTGTGTAAACAAAAGAAGGAGCAGAAGGTGTATCCTAGAAGACAAGCTGGTAAAGGTACAGAGGAGACAGGATGAAAAAAATTATCCTGGGAAGAATAAAGAGCATGTGCTATGACATCACTAAGATTGTGTTGGAGCTGTGGCTGCGGCCCACGTTTCCCCTTGAGCCGGACCTGTACTGAGTCTCCCTCCCTGGGCTTAAAAGGAAGTTTAGAGAATAGGAAGAAATAAAAGTATTGATTGTCTTTTAAATTTGTACCTTCTCTATAGGAAACCTCACAGATTCCATGGTGTACATTCCCTTCTCCAGTGAAACATTTATGACTGGACTGGACTTGGGTGAGGGCGGAGTGCAGTGTCCTCTTGATAGGACACAGCGCACAGCATTTTGTGCCATGGAGTGCAGGGATGAGAGAGTGTTGTCTCCTTCTGCAGTCAGAGCCTTCCTTAATGGGAGTACTACCGGGAAACAATGCCTTACTCAAACCAGGGAGTTCAGAAATCAAATTCTCCGCTTATTAATCATCATTCTAATTAAGAAAAAGAATTGATCCTTTAACAACAATATAATATCCTTTTGTTTTTCTTTAATTAAGCCCATCAGTTTTTCATTTCTCTCTGTAAAGGAAGAATAATGTTGAATTGTAGGAAGTTACTTATTGAAACCACTGATTCCCTTGAGCACAGCTGACATCTTATTTACCTGTCTTTAGGAACTGTAATGTTACTTTCCTGCTGTCTCTAGTGTTTGGGTTGGAGAGGGGGTGTTGAGTTATGATTCTTGTTCTCGTTTGGCTGATAGACATTTACCTAATGGCCTTAGTACAAGGTTAGTTTGTTCTTATTCCCTATTTCCTGTTTCATAGACTTCATTTCTCTCTTCTACCTTCGTTTCTCTCATTATACAATCACTTCCTAAGTTTTCCTGCCTCTCATTTGCCTAATGCAAAGGAATTAAAACATGCTTGAAAATAACAACTATTGAATCAGGTATCCTTTTGCCAGTCTGTCATTCTGATAAGTTCAGAAATGTGGTGCTGTCCTCACATACACACATGTCGGTGACAGGGCTATCCTTGTATTATTACAGATGAGTAGTTTAAATCAGGGGTGGCTGTGCACCTAGGGCTTGTCACTCAGAGGTGCTACTGATAGATGTTTAGTTTGACCCTTAACCTGTATGAGAAAGATGGAGGCAAAGAAAATTTGCTTTCTTTTCTCTAGAAGCTGTTCTTAGATTTATCGTTTTTATATACTTGGACTTAACACCACACAAGGATATCATCTTAGAAGTAGGAAAATGTATAAAGAACAGGGTGACCATCAGAAGATGTGACTGAGGTAAACTGCAGTTAATACGAGCTCGGACATTGAAAGAAACAATTGAAGTGATAGCAGGGCCAGTATAAACATGCTATTAGGAAACAGATATTTAAAACATGTGTCCTGCATGTGGGGATTCATCCTTATTTTGTATGTAATGCATTTAACTCATTTTCTTAAAAGGGCATGGATATTGTTAAAAATAACAAGAACAAAAACATTTTTGTAAATTGGAAAGAGATGACTTCTGGCATCTCACCTGTGTGCTTTTATGTGACTGCCGTGGATTTTTTCAACTTTATTAAGGTGGCTATTGGGTCTCCAGACAATTCTTTAGGATTTACATTTGATGATCATTGTGTCTGAACTGGGGGTTTGAAAAGAAAAACTTCAGGATAATGAGTATTTTACCTGACAAAAATAATTACTTTCAGCTGGCTTAACATAATAACAAAACTAATATTAAAATGAGAATCTCCATTAGCAGAGTTTTAATAATGTTTGTTCTCTCCTTCCATTACAATTAAAAGCAAGGAAGATATCATTGAGGTACGCCATTAGGATGGCTGTGTGGGACACCCGCGTAGGCATGAGCAAAGAAAACTGCCTACTGCTGTGCCCTCTGCCAGTTCCAAGGGGCAGAGGATCAGGGTTGCTGCTTGGTAAGGTGCAGTGACATTGTATTAGGAGTATATTCATGAGAGTTTCCCTTCAGTGATGATGCCTGCAAGCATGATGATTTTTGACCTCCTGTTGAACCTAATGCAGACTCAGCTAGGTTACTAGGACAGTACATAATACTGTTTTTACTTTGTCCTTTTATTTTTGATATATGAAGATAGAGTTTCAGATAGAACTGAAACTGAAGTCCTGCACTGGACTGGGGACAAAGTCGTATTGCTTTTCTATAGAAGATGTTACAAATCTAGTATTGCCATGCAGTTGTGCATTTATAGTCCATGGTATGTAGACACAGAGGTAGGGTAGGACTGTTAGATTGTCTGGTTGAAGCCATTTAAATGATTTATTCTTGGGAATATTGGGGATTTATTAATAGCTTCCTCAAATGCAAGGAGTGTATGAGTTTGCATACAGGAGGACCACAAGCAAGCATCCCCACCCTATGAATAGGTCTGTGCCTTAGATTATATAACTATGTTCTTAAGCATGGCCTCTCCCTCCTGTGCTGTGGGTGAACATAGAGCTTTCCCTCAGAGAAAGGAGCCTAGCTTTTCTAATGAAGCTAGGTGTCATTGATTGAGAAATGGTGTCATTGTTTCTTGTTTTATGAATTGCCATTTTTACCAACCACAGAGCTGCAGTTTTCTAGAAGCAACTGTCATGTTTTTAAGTTTTAAATTCCAGGTAAAAATTAAACTAAGAAGGAGACACCACATTGAGATGTGAGCTCACACCTGTGGTGTCTTGTCTTTTCCCTTAACAGCTATCCCTCCTTGTTCTCCTGAAGACCTTTGGCAAGGGATCATGGGAGGGAGTGAATCTTAAAATATGTTTCCAGTGCTTTTATGTGTTAAACAGTATATGACGGAGAAGAGATTTCTCATCTTTGCTTTATTTGTGATCTTTATTGTACTTTATGCAAAAAGGAGGATAGGGACTGTCAGAAGTCCAACATCTGGGAGGGCTTGTTTCAGTAGCAGCCTGGAAACCAGAACCCTGACTTCATACAGGTGAGATGTGTTATGGGTATAAAGGCCTTGTGCATTTAATGAACCCAGCCTGCCTGTCAGCTTGGTTTTTCATGCACTATTGTTGTTCAAATAAGAAAAAGAAAGTGTTCACAGCCTGTGGTGAGATTAGAGTAATAGAAATGAAGTGTTAATCTGTTGATAGGAAGCACATCCCATATCCTACATCCCAGCCACATTCACGCATGTATAATATATTCCAGGTTCTCTCATGGCCAGAGAAGCCTGGATGTTCATTATATTAAAAACACTCTTTTGTTGAAAGCAAGAAGTTGGCTGCGCGACTTTGGGTAAATAGCTACTCTATACAATTTCTTAATAAAGCAACAGCTCCTGGCCTCTGAAGATTCTGATAACTTGCTGCTCCTGTGCCTGCCTGCTCTGCACGTCTGCAGAATGTCCCTAGTACCCTAACTGTAGCCTGCACTGGGACACCATTTTGTAGGAATTAATGACTAGTGGGGGAAAGGAGAAGTTAAAGGATAGCAGTATTTTTCTCTCCATAAAGAAAGATGAAATAAAATTAAACATTCATTAGTCTGTGTTTATTTTTCATCTTTTAAAACAGTACATTATAAAAATCCATCAAGATTGGGACATTGTGTGTGCAGTTATGATGTATTATGATGTGAAGGGTTATTAAGGGTACCTAAAGGCTTTGGGCATCAAGGTGGATTTTCCTTTCTTTTGTCTTTTCTTTATGAAGCTATTTTTGAATGATATAGAAAGAACATATTTTCCAAGAACTATTATTTTAATTTTTTATTGTTAAACAGTAATTATTAAAGAAATATACTTATAAAATGAAACTGTAGACTTAAAAAAATGAGACAGGGTCAGTCCTACACTCTAGTAAGGTGTTTTAAATAAGAAAATGGTGAACACTGGTCCAAGGCCCTTTATATAAGAGCATCAATTTAAGAGCATCTTCAGAAATGATGTCAAAAGAAGTGTAAAAGGGGAGGGAAGAGATAAATTAATAAGTGAGTTCCAGGTGTCTGTTTCTAATTGCTTAAATTTCAAACATAATAGAAATTAGGACGAATGTTTCCCATAAGGAATGCATCATTTCCATTCGGGTATCAACTAAAACTGCATTCATGGTGCCCAGACTTAGCATATTTTCTATTTTCCTTTTCACTAGGAGTTAAGGAATTCAGTATAATCTTTATGATTTTGTCAACTGCTTCAAGCTGTAGGAGTTATTCAGAGTCAAGAAAATTTTGGGAGTAAAGTCTGATTGTGAAGTATATTTAGTGTATGTTCAAGGTTTCCTTTCTTTAATGACAATTGAAAAAAAAACTTTTCTCACAGAGGAAACATCTCATTTAAATACTCTTTCAAGTGTGAGGCATGATTATAAGCCAGTTTGCTATAGGTGATCTATGTCTTGATATTCTGATACTGTGATATATGACCAGTTGTAGTATACTTAGTAAAATCTGTTTGGAGATCTAAGTTTTTCTTGGCTACATTGATTAATTAGAGATAACATGTTTTTAATATGGTTGGATAAAATGATAAGTAGGGCATCTAAATTTGTTTGTAAAATTCGCTGATAGGTTTAAATGCTGAGATGTTATGGTTGATTGGAAGTTACAAAATGTAAATAAATATCTGCATTTGCTTTCAGATAAATAAAAAAGCCACAGGTTAGAATTGCATGGTGACTTTGTCATAGAAATCTGCTTTAAGTAATAGCCACTTTAAAATATGTCATGACTTTTTGAATCCTCAGTAATGACTATATAAGTGTGTTGTCAGATGTTGCCACACAAATGGGACCAAGTAAAGATTAGTATTTGTTATGGTATTTGTGCATCTTAAATGTTGACTTTTTTTTTTTTGTTGTTGTTGTTGTTTTTTTTGGTTTTTCGAGACAGGGTTTCTCTGTATAAATGTTGACTTTTTTAATGTGCCTTAAAGATACATACTGTCTTCATATTAGGGTCCATTTTTACTTAGGTGTACATGATACTTCTAGCAAGGAAGTATAAAAGTGAAGGATCAGGATGCATGTAGAACCGAGTAGCAGTTTGTATGAGCATCCTTTCTAGGCTGCAAGGAAGACTGGAGTTCACTGGAAACCCATGTAGAAATCTGATGTATCACTATATAAGTACAGGTTAGATATTTGAAATTTACTACTTAGATTTTGTTTTAAGTTATGAAAATGAGTTTTCTTTGCCTCATAGTTACTTATAACTGGAACAGCTATATTTGGAAGTAAAGTTTGTATCCATTGTCATTCATTATATAAATTCATGAAATATATTTAAATATCTGTTTTTAGAGAACTTGTTTCTTTTCTTTTCTTATTTCCTTTCTTTTC
>NW_022196900.1:44373498-44381597 GCF_008632895.1 Mastomys coucha | reverse complement strand
CTTTTCTGGAATAGTTATGAAAGTTTAAAGGGCAACAGTTACCTAGAATGCCCATGTGGAGGTGATGAATATTAAGCTAGTAGAATGGTCTGATGGAGTCTGTGGGGTCTGTGGTAGACCAGAAAGCTCATCCCTTTAACCACTGAGGTGGCAGTTGTAGGGTCCAGAGAATTGTTGCCAGGTGAGACTTCAGTCCTCCTGGTTGCCACATCACCTCTGTTTTTTTCTTTAATGAGAAGCCAGAAACACAATTTTTATGTGAAATCTCGTGATTTTGAAATTTTGGCAACATACTCAAATATTTAAAAAACTGTGTGGTCCAAACAAAACTCATCTGCGGGCTATATTCAGCCACTGGCTGCCAGATAGAAACCTCTGGTTTAGATAATATTTTAATGGATGAAGATAATAGTTTCATTGCGTGTGATCACTCATTGTGGGAATTCCCCACTAGGATGAATTGAGTTCATTTTTTCCTCTTGCAATTAAAATGAGTAAGTTTAGTAAATATATTTCTGCTTTTATTTATTTTTGATGGATAGCCTTTTCCTTATGAACCTATTCAAAGAAAAATCAAATTTGTGGACAGAATGAAGTATTTAGATATAAGTAGGGATATAAGAATTTTAGAGTTAGAATAGAAAATTCCTAAATTCTGAAAAGAATCCCATGATTTATGTCAGTAATTGATAAAGATGAAAATCTGAATTCAAGTTTAAAGAGCTTTTCACCTCACCTTCAGCAGTGAAATCTTGGCCCTGAATCTTTGTGGGATTGCTATAATTTACCAGTCCCATTGATTATGGTGTCATGAGGAGGAGATGGACCACAAGGGGAAAACTTCCCCATACTAATTCGTGCAAGGCCAATAGTATATCCCTGCTTCAAGAAAACATCATTTATATTGTATAAGCTGAGGCTTTCAATGTCAGTCTCTATTTTTTGAAGGGTCTCTTTAAAAGAAATAAGCTACTCATAATTGAAATTCTCCAGGCAAATCAGATATCAACATTTCCAACAGAACAGGTAATTAATTGGTTTGGATTTCAAATTGAAGGTCATTCTGTTATTGATTTTCGTGGGAACAAGAAACAAGAGCATCTTGTTAAGATGATCTGCAAATGGGACGAAGGTGTGCCTAGGGTTCTGCCCTGGGTCTTGTTGATCTCTGTGTCTTGTCAGAGTCAGAAACCTTCCAGAAGGGAACCTTCTCTGTAGGAAACACTGCAAGCTCTTAAGTGGCTTCCAAAACTGCAGAAAAAGGCATGGATTGGAGCAGAGACCAGATATTAACACTTACCAGTCTTCTAGCCAGTCACGTGTCTCACATCAAGAGTACATGCAGATTGTAGTGCAGCATCTGTCAGTGAGTTGGAAAGTGGGTGCGATGCTATGCTCAACAAGTTCATATCAACACTGCTGTGACTAGCACTTTTAGAAAGCTTCAACTGGGAATTAGAGTAAATAATGCAAGGGGAGGGAAGAACTTTAAAACAAGAATAGTAAAGGGAACAATTGGAAGGTGACACACCACTTTTGATATTACTGGGTTTTATAAAATAAAATTTGTGTTGAATGTTTGATAAATAATTTTATCACTACCTATGGCAGGGTGTTTAAAGCCATCCTTTCTCTCTCTGATGTGTTTATGTCTTTTGAGAAAGGTATAGTGTCACATTTAGGTGTGTTAACTAGGCAGGGGTATGCTGCATCTTTTTCTTACAATTCAAAGTGGAATTCTTCATAAAATGCATATATAATCAAAGGGCACACTTTCTGTTCTGCATGCCCTGCGGCTGTTAATGCAGCTACTTCCAAGTTGACATATTTCTGTGTAGGCATGACAGTGGCACCAACCTTCTACATTAAGACTTAACATTCCACAGAACCATTTCAGGTTTATTATGAGCTTCAAAGCCTGCGCATCCCTAAGAGAATATCAAGTTTAAGCATGTCACTTTGCCATAGTCACAGTTAAATTTTTTTTTTTTTTGCCTCAGAACATGTCTTTTCATGGCTGATTATCACCAGGTGACACTTGAAACTTCTTAGTTCCTTACAGAGTCCTTACTCCTGGCCCATTGTTACTGCCCTCTTGAATTCTGTAGACAGATCCTATTGTGGTTGGACACTACCCATGCATGAAAATAGGTCATAATTGGTTTAAACTTCTGAAACAATACCAACAGCTTTTTCTTCATCCCTTGGTCCTAGAACTCATGTCTTTGAAATTCACTCTCCACCCCACTCCTCAGCCTCTCCCACCCCACCCCTGTTGGGATTTCACAGAAGTGTAGCTGGGGTGGAAAAGAACGTGTTAAGTTGTTAATGTTGGGTTGATGTTTCCCACTATAAAAGGCTAATGAGGAAGCCCAGGGACTGCTCAGCCTTAGCCATGGTGTGCCCCTCTTCTCAGGGGATGGCAGGCCTTCTTTTCTGAGTGGTAGAAGCAGAGTCACTTTGGAGCCTCGTGTTTTTCCGTTCCTACCTCAGTAATAGACTGTTCCTGTCTACGCCTTGCATCTCAGAGATGGAACTTGACGGAGTAGTCAGCTTTGCAAAGGTCACCCTAAAGTTGTTGGCAGGATGCACTGCCATTTGCTCCTGAGGCATGGTAATGCTACTGTAGCAGCTAGGTGGGTGTATTAGACTGTGTGGCTTTCCCAGAATACTAAACTACCTTATTTAGTTCTTTTAAACACCTGATAGAATGCCCATTCACAAGCTGTCTCAGGTGCATTTTTCAAGGACTGTTAACAATATTAAAATACCAGTGCTTTGACCACAGGATGGATAATTTATGCAGAGCATTTGTCTAGTGTGTTGTTTTGCTTTTGTGAAAATACTTTTAATTTATTCTCATTTCTTAAAGTTTTCTTTTTGTCTGAAAAGTCTGATGTTTCAGCAAGTTTTAAAATTCAATTTTTTTAAAAAAAAAAAAACTTAATTGTAGCTTGTCTTCTAGTACACATTATCTTCCAGGCTTTGCTTATTGTAAGGGGAACATTTTTAAGAAGTGTTTTTTTTTTTAAATCATTCTTCACAAATCTCAAATGGAGAAATTACATTTTCAATATTAGATTTTTTATTTTATACATAGTATATATATAAGTAAGTGTAATCTATCTTTTCTTTTGTTTGTTTGTTTGTTTGTTTGTTTTTTCCGAGACATGGTTTCTCTGTATAGCCTTGGCTGTCCTGGAACTCACTCTGTATACCAGGCTGGCCTCAAATTCAGAAATCCTCCTGTCTCTGCTTCCCAAGTGCTGGGACTAAAGGCATGGGCCACCACTGTTCGGCTTCATCTATCTTTTCATTTTGTTAAATTTTGCAATGTGCTTGCTAAAATGCTACTTAAATGATAACCAGAATTTAAAAGGCATTCCATGATCATTCTACATAGGAGGGGCCGCAGGTGAAACAGCTTTGGTTTGCATGCTGTAGCTGACATTGTGGTTTGCATCTTCTGAAATAATTTCTATCTGCAGACGACATCTTTACCTCGGCTCTCGTCTAAAAGTGAGTGGAGTTCTAAAGTGCTGAGGTGCCATAGGCACCTCACATATGCATCTACATTTGAGTTGGATTATTTCCTCAAATGTTTGATTAGCCAGGTTAGCTCCCATTCCATCTGTTCACATCACATTGGGCAAGCCATGTAGACATTTAAAGTTACTTCTTTGGTGTCAAAATAAGGAAGTGAAGAGTTGGGACATCCCTTAAGTTAACCTTCCGAATCTTGGACAGAACAGATTCTCAGACCTTCTTCCATTCAGCTAATCTCATGTTTCTTAAGGAGGTAGACACGCATCACTAGAGGAGAGTGTATTCCCTCTCCAAAATGATGGAACAAAAATCAGTGGTTAAATAACTTTTGTTGCAGCAACTCAACAATAAAGGGCATGAAGCCAAAATTTCTCAAATAGAATGGCTAGCACTGAATTCAGACACTGAGTAATACTTGAAAACAAGACACAGTGATAGAGTTTGTGTTGTATGTTCATTGTGACTGGAATGTTGAAGGAAGATACACATACACACACGCACACACATATACATACGTATGTATGTATGTATGTATACTTATCTTACATTTACAGTTACTTCATTTTTTTTCTAGTTGACCCATTCTCCAGACCTTTAAAGAACCGTTTTAAGTGGATGTAAATTCCATTTTAATTAGACTCGTTCAATCTAATACTGCAACTAGCCTGGAATGGAAAAAACATGCTTAATACAACCCAAATCAACCATATCCAGATAATTCCCCTGATCTTTGTAACAGTCCATTCCCCACCTCCACAATTAAATGACCCTGTTAGTTTCAGATTCAACAAGACATTTAAGGTTCATTTTAAAAAATGATCATCTTTTACCAAAAAAAAAAAATTTTTTTTGCTATTTTATTTCTCTTTCTTCCTCTTGCCACACAGCTGTCACTGGTGTAAGAGAAGGATTGGGGGGAGGGGAAGAGGAGGCAGCCCTGTTCAAATCGTGTCACGTAGCACTAATTCATCTGCTCTCATTAGAGGGAGCGAGGGACAGCAGTGATGGCCAAGAGCTGCACTCCACACATGACACGCGCACAGTTTGGGGAATAGAAAATTGCTTTCTCAGGAAGCCCAGCCAATTAAGGACTTGACCATATTGAATGTCAAGTGTTAATTTAGGTTTTTCTTCATTTTCCCAGTAGTAATGTGGGTCCTGTGATGAGCAAATACATGTCAAGTAAAAGTTGATTGCATGAAGGACCTGGGTATTATATGTCACTGACAAGTCACAAATGTACTGAAGTCTTTTAACCCCTTAGGTGAATGTGGTGGGGGAGGGGAAGAAGAGAAGGGGATTATAGTACCATAATGATGAGTAGTAACTTGGAAGGACAGACAGGAATGGTAATTGATGCAAAAAAAAAAAAAAAAGAATCCTGGGGATTGGCTAATCTTGGTTCATGGATCGAAACAGTGGCTCTAGAAAAGCACACGTTTGTGTGTGTGCGCATGCACACACAATGCACACACATGAGACATACACATATACACATGTATGTGATAGTTCCTCACTGCACATTCGCTGTCTAGAGTAGTGAATTTCCTAAGATTTTTGTGAAAAAGAAACAGTACACTTGATTCAGGAAACTTATCATTACTTACCACCTTTGAAATAAATAAAAAATAACTAAGCAACCATATTATTTGGGATAGTTTGCCTCACTGCAGGTATAAAATTTCTGGCTTTGTACTCTGCTTGACTTTCTAATCAGTGTTCATTTAAAATAACTATGCAATACTGTCACAGGAAAGATGCAAAACTTGAAAGAAAGTTTGTTTTCTGTGCGTCTCTGTAAGATGATACTTAGCCATTACAAGTTGGAGGAAGGTCCATCATTGTCCTTCACTTCCTTTTTGTGCCCAGTGGTGGAAGGGAAAAGTGCAGCTTCAAGGAGTGAGACACTTTCGCCCTTTTCAAGTAAATGTTGAAGGTTGTCCATCAAGTACAGCATCTAACTTCCATTGTCAGCATTCATTTGCATATGAATCCCTCAAAATAAAAGAAAGTCTGCTTCTGATGCAGTTGTACAATAGCAAATAAAAATACCCCTGAAGCTTCAAACACTGCTGTGTGTAGTGTAGTGTGTGCGTGGGTGCGTGCGTGTGTGTGTGTGTGTGTGTGTGTGTGTGTGTGTGTGTGTGTGTGTAGAACTCTTAAAAGTCAAAGCAGTTACAATGTGGCAACTTTGCGAAAATATGTAGAGACAGTTTTGCCTTCCTATCTTTCAAGACAAGATCTTAAAGCACTTTCATGAAGTGTACCCTTTTCCATTTATTTTAAAATTGTAAACAGACTTACCTTTGCATATTGACAATGCTTATTATACCTTGAGAAGGTAAGTCACAGAACACGTGGATTTAGGCAGCATAAATTACTAACCAGTTTTTCTGTGTGTCAGGACAGAAGCTGCTAGCATCTTATTGCAAGTTACAGTATATATATTTATAGTATAGGAAACTATCTCAGGATTTCAGTGCTTCATCGAGCAAGTTCTCCTTAAGAAATAAAAGTCTCTGCAAGGTAGATTTTTCTCCTCCCTGTTTCAGAACTAAGCAAATAGGATGAGGTTGGTCCTCCCTTCGCATCCTTTCTGATAAGCTCCATCTATGGAATTCTGGTGGCGTCGAAGAGCACTGTTTAATTAAGGTCTCTTTTGTCAGCAGCTTCTCTTCCTCTGGGTGTACTGAGCGACTTAAGGAAGTTTCCCTAAAGTAAATTCTGATGATGGCAGTTCAGGTTGCTGATTCAAGTCGTTCTCCTCTTCTGTGTCACTTTTGACGGATGGCACCTAATGCAATCAACCACTGACTGGGAGAGCCTTTTCCTTGGTTGCTTTAGTAACTGGACCACGGGTTTCTTCCCCTCCTCCCCTCCCCACTCCTCCCCTCCTCCCCTGATCTTCCTTCAGGAGCCCACTCTTCCCTGCAATCCTCACCAAGACTTGAGCCAAAAAGAGGGGGGTGGGGGGAGGAAGAGTGGTGTACCCAGAACAGGCCTTTCCTAACCCTCCCTTTCCCAATGGTGAAAGCAGAGTCGGCCTCCCTTTGCGTGTGTTTTTGATAAATTTAAGAAGTCAAATCGCTGACACAGATAGATAATCCGAGTGTATAGGGTGAAGAGTTATAAATTAACACATTATTCCCTCTTAATGTGAAATACTTGAGAATGCATTTTCTCAGTCCCTTGACATCTACCCAGTGAGGGCTCTCATTGTACTTTTCAAGTGGCATTGATTTGTTAAAGCGCTGAATTAGCATCTCCGGCCAGCTGCCCGTTCTAGCAGAGTGTCGAGGGGCTTCAGTCCCTCCTGTCTCCCCCAGACACCCGTTTGTATTTTAGCCCCCTCCTTTCCCACCTGATTCTTCCACTCCTCCCCTCATCCTTTCTTGCTCTCCTATCTTTACTGTTCTTTCCTGCCTGCCTTTCTTTATGACTGGTCCTGTCCAGCACCTCTTTAGATTTTCTTCCTTTCTCTTTGTCCATACCTCTTTCCATTTTCTTTCATGGTGGCTTTCCTACATTCAGCATAAAACTTGTTCTCCCACAACCACCCCCCCCCCCCCCCAGTGTGTGTGTGTATTTAGCCAATCCATTGGCTTAAAGTGAAGCCTTAAAGAAAAGAAATTACAATATGTGTGTTTGTTTGAAAACTAATGTGTGTTCTTTGTAATAGAGACCCATGAGAAAATCTCATTTATTTTGGTTTCTAGATTTCAGAAGATACTGTAGGAGTTCTGGACTCAAGTCTTCAAATGCTATTTAATGTGGTAAAGTCTTCTGATTTGAACAAAATGGAAATTACCAGGGGTTACCAAGTTTTTAATCATTTCTTATGTCCTAGCTAAATCAATTCTACAAAATTTTTTGATGTCTTTAAACTTTTTACACTGGGGTGGGGTGGGGAGAGTCTGTATATGTATGTGTATGTGTGTATGCATGTGTGTGCAGACATGAGAGGTCTATATCTGGTGTTATCCTCTAAGTCTCCTCTCATTGAACCCATAGTTGACCTATTCTGTTTGACTGGCTGGCCAACAAGCTACAGGGATTTTCTTTTCTCTGCCTTCCCAGTGCTAGGTTTATAGACATGCTGTGCACAACTTTTTATGTGCCTGCTGAGAAACCAAACTCATGTTCCTGCTGTTTGTGTGTCAAGAACTTTACCCACTAAGTTTTCCTTCCTGCTTGCTGAGTGAATTTTTTGATGTGACTTCTTTTTTTTTCTGGTTCCATGTTATTCTGATTACACTTGCTTTTTTATCATCAATACATTTCCATGAAGAAGAAGTTTCATTTTGATATTTGTAGCAATCTATGATTTTTCTTAATGTAATGTAGTGAAAAGATAATAAAATTGGTCAGAAGCATGTTTGAAAATAAGACTGCTTTTACCCCTTCATTTGCTGATATGCCCCAAGAGAGTGACAGGTGTCTCTTGTACACAGTCACAGACTTGGGGTCTTTTTGTTCTTTAGATATTGGTCCCTGGACCAGTAAGATGGCTCAGCAGATAAAGGCACTTGCCACTAAGACCAGTGACCTGAGTT
>NW_022196900.1:44367888-44373488 GCF_008632895.1 Mastomys coucha | reverse complement strand
GGTAGTAAGGGGAACTGGTTCTTACAGGTCGTACTCTGATGGCCACTCCTATGTTTGGTGGGCACACATGTGTGCATACAAGAAATAAATGGAAATGTATTTTAGCTATTGGTCTAAAACACTTTGGGGATACTGGGGCTTAGACATGATCTTCTGCAGTTTTAATCTTATGACTTCATATTGCTCTGTCTTCAGTTTTAGTAGGCTTCAAATTGATGACATCATAACTAGAATTTGAATTTATTAGTAAATCAAATGCCTTGAAAAAAAATCAAGTGTCTTTATTGCTGTATTTTATAGAATCTAAAGTGGAAGTTTGACTCACTGCTTATATTTTGAAGTGGGAATAGTTTATGTAAGTATAACATTTTCTTCTGTGTTGGATTGATTTCTCTCCTTTCCAATATGATTTTTTTCATTTTAAAAGAAGTTAATTGTTGTCCTCCTCTGTGGACTTGGCATGGCCTAGCTCTGCTGAAGGGATTAGAATGACTTTTCAAAGTATGATAATGTCTGTGTAAAGGGGGAAAAACTGTCTTTTAACTAGGGCTTATACTAATTCCAGCTACTAAGGAGACAGAAATTACACTAAAGCAGACTATTTGGCGTTGTCTTCTATGTGCATGTTAAGTTGCTTTGAGGTCATCATTTAGTGTTTTAGGGTATTCTTTTAAAGGTGTGAGGTGTTCTTCATTTGTTACTGCAAAGGGGCATGGCCTCATTGCAGAGGATGAGCAGGTGTCTTCTACAGGGACAATTCAGCTCACCTGGCTGCAAGGTGGGCTCGGAACAAGGGGGACTTGCACCCCTTCCCATTTGCTGTGACTACAAGAGAAAGGAGGAAGATGACAAAGTAACAGGACAAGTTTGAAAGTGAATATGTTACCCAGGAAAGCAGTATGAATGCTCAAAGGGAAGATTAAAGAAAGATAGGAAAAAACTTGTTCTGAGAGCCGTACCTCAGTGGTTAAAATGCTGGTAGTAAAAAGAATGTTAGGGAAAAATGATGTTTTGTATGTGCAAAATTATAGACTCTGGTAACATTGCTGTGATTTATTCTAAATGTATGTTGATTTTAAAAATTGAGATGCACACTGGTGCTAGAACAAGTTTAAAGTTTAGGGAAGTTGCTCACTGTTGAAGCATTTGCCTCGGATGCCCGAGACCTTAGTTTTCACCCTCAGCACTGAAGTGAGCACCTGCGTACATTTGCAAATGTTTAATATGACTTTATTCTTACTGATTTATACATTTTTACAGTGCTGATGATTGAACTCAGGGCTTTGCCAATGCTGGATGCCTCTGCTGCATCCTCAGCCCCCTACATGTGACTTATACATCTCATTAGGGGCAGGCATGTGTTGTCTTGTTTCTTTGCTTTTTGTTTACATTGCTTGCAAGCATTCTCTGCTCAAGTAATGAGTCAAGAAATTCCGTTTTAAATCCACTATAGTTGCTTGCTTTTGTTGTGAAATGGTTATGCTTTAGCTATGTGAAATGGTTAACTGTGTGTTTTAGAATTCTTCACCTTTGAATTTTTCTTCAAAAATTGTCAGGAGACGTCAGAATTATTTCTGTTTTGTATTTTGTAAGTCTAAATTAAATGTCACTTAAATGTGAAAGAACTGGCACCTTTGATAAGTAGTCCCCAAAGCAAATGATTGTGTCAGTAATCATAACCTCATTATGAATGCAAAGTGAAGTTTGTGTTTTAAAAAGTACAAATCAAACAGGAACGTAAGCCCCACAGCATCTCACAGCATTATCTAACCTAGGAGAGGGCCTCCCTCTGCGAAGCCATAGGATCTAGAATGGTAGCAGTAGTAATAAGAGAGGATGCTGGCATCTGCCCAAGGACTTGTTCAGAGGGAGCCACAAACGGCCTGCTCAGTGTGTGGCTGTACAGAAGTTCCAGGGTGACACATGCCTCCCAAGCCAGTCACAATGCAAGAGGTCAGGAGTCATGTTCAAGGGCAGGGTGTTTCTGGATAAGGCTGAGGAAGCAGAGGTGGCCCCTCTGTGCTCAGTGTGTGGGTCTGTGTACTCCTTTCCCGTCAAAGCTGGCCCAGTGTGGCCAAAAAGTGGTTCCTTGGCAGGGTTTAATGGCAGGATGATGTAGTCTGTTGTGACTAGTGCATTCCTTTCAGGTTAAACTAGGGAAATGGCATTGTGTTAAAATTCCAAGTCGCATGAATGTTTTATTGCCACAGTGCATTTAGCCCTCCAGGGGAGTGTGTGTGGCAGAGGTGGGGTTGGGGGTGGGGTGACTTGGAGATGCAGGAACTATCAGAAGAACACTTCCCTTGGAAAATTTTACCCATCAGCTTGAAGCTGATTTGCTATGATGGTCACTTAGAAGGGTTTCACTTTTTTCTTAAACTCTGGCTGTTTAAAAGTCTTGTAGTCTGGACAATTAGCAGCTGAAGAAAATATGACAAGACACACACAGAGAGGCCGGCTGATAGAGAGGAGGAATGAGCCAGAAAGGGGCTGAGCTGCCTTGTGTAAACTGCCCAAGCAGGCCCCCCCCACTCCCTGGCCGACGTCCCTGTCCCCCTTTCCCCAGGCTGTTTTGCCTTCTGCCTGAAGGCCAGCGGGACTGATCTGTTAAGCTTGCACCACTGACTGGGAGGCCTCTGCAGCTCATGGTACTGTATGTTACCATTTCTACTCCCCCATTCCTTCTCCCTGGCTCTCCCCCCCCCCAACTGCTTCTCTATAACAACGGTTTATATTAGTCAGAGGGATACAATTTTGGAATGCAGAAGGTCTGAGTTAAAACAAATTTAAGTACGTGCTTGCTTGTGTTCTCCCTTTCCCCCCACCCCAAACACTCCTGCGTTTAGAAGGGCTATCCTGAGCCATTCTAATTCAATTCTAGCTAGACGTTCCTATTGTGATTTAAAACCAGGAATTCTGGAATTTGAGCAGTTTAAACTGGGAAGTTATCAGGGTTTGGGGTCTCTGGAAGGAATAGTACTTTGAAACCATGCGTGAGCCTCAGCTTTAGGAAGCTTGAAACCTCACAATGACCTCGGATTTTGCAGACTATCCCTCCCTTCCCCTCTCTAGGAGTATCTCAGCCTCCTTTATTGTTTCAAACATACAGTTACCGAAGACTGATACGATTTGACTTCACTTGTAATTGTGTATATTACAAATAGCACTCTGGACTGTCTCATGATCTGATTCAGGTTCATTTATAAGAGATTGAAATGTGCATGGACTGAACTCTTTCTCTTGCATTCTACCTTTGTCAAGCATTTGTGTTTCTAATGGATCCCCTGTGAAGAGGAGAACTATATCTTAAGAAAAGATGTAGTTCGAGCTGTAGTTTTGAACTGCCCGTTTTTCCATGTTTCCAAATGTTAAAACAGTTCCAGAATATAACAGAAATTTAACATGGATGTCGTACAAATAAAAAATGAGGCATGAGTAAGCTAGTGTGCTCTATTTATGTAGAATTTTAAGGGTATGATTTGTGCATTTTTATAAAATGATCTTGTCAAAATAGACCTCCAGAGTTTAATGTGATTAGTGGTGTTTGTATGATGGTTTGTTCTTTTTAAACAGATATATCGACATTGTTAGTGGGAAGTCTTAAACCAGCAAGCAATCAACTTTACAACAAAATCCAGATTTTTATGTGGACTTGATGCTTCAAATTTAAGACATATTCATAAGCTGACTGTCTTCCCTGAGCTCTTGCCGATGCCCACAGAGCAGGCTCCATTTAGTCTGCCTGGTTGCTCAGGTGATAGTGGAGTTTGGGGGAACTCTGGTTTCCAGTTGGGGATTTTAAAATATGTTTTATTTTTATTTTTATTTTTATTGGTTTTTCAAGACAGGGTTTCTCTGTATAGCTCTGGCTGTCCTGGAGCTCACTTTGTAGACCAGGCTGGTCTTGAACTCAGAAATCCTCCTGCCTCTGCCTCCCAGGTGCTAGGATTAAAGGCATGTGCCACCTCTGCCTGGCCTTCAAATGTGGTTTTTAAAAAGAATGTTGCTGGTATTTGCTCTTTTTCTTTCTCTTTTATTATTTCTTATAACCAGTTTTAAAGTGCTTTTTTTTTTCTAGGAAATGAAAATAAAAGTGTCAAGTAACATTTCATGCATATTTAGATTATCTGGAAATATAGTTGATAACCCTGATCATGGAAGCATTCTTTTTTTAATTATGAAAAGGATATTATAGATCTGCTCGATCCTTTCCAATCTGATTTATTAAAAGTTTCCTCCTATTTTCCAAGAAGGAAAGAGTGAAATTACTCCATTATTAAGTCTCTCTAATAAGAGCATTTCAGCAGAGTCAGGATGTTTTTCCCAAGTCAGATTTCACTAGGGGAAAAAAAAAGTCAGCATTTGTCCTTTGAGCATGTTTTTTTGTCCCTTTTTCCAGCCAGTAGGATATTGGGGACTTCCTAGGATAATTCCTAGGACTGGTGCTGAGTGCAGATACTTCTGCTGTGATGTCATCCAGGAGTCTCACATGTCCCATGACCTGGAATAAGGCACTTCAGCGCTGACCTTTCTTTGCTTCCAGTCTGTCTGTGCCTATGATATTGAACAGGGTCTTATGCTGTTACTCAGAAGGGTCTCAAATTCAGACTCTTCTGCCTTAGCCTCTTGAATCCTAGGATTACAGATTCCCAGCACACATTTTGTTTTAAGGAAATAAATTAACTCATTAATTCTTTCAGTCATGTATCCATTCAGTGATTGAGTTTGAAACCAGGATCGTTTGCTAGGACAGTCTTCTACCACTGAGTTAATCTTTGGTTCCGTAATGGAGAAAGAATAGTGACCTTGAGGAAGGTAAAAGAAGTTGTAGCTTGTCATAGGGCCTTCACAACACGTAGGTCCTTGAGCTGTTTGGTAGCTTTGGTCCCTAGGAAGCTTGACTGTTTAGAAACAGTGGAGTAATGGGGTAAGCTTTAGGAAAACATTTACATTTCTTCATTCACCTGTGGGAAGGGAGAGAACAGTGTTACCAGGTCATGGATGTCCAACATGATCTCATTCTTTCTGGGATGCCCTCTGTGACAAATTCTATGGCATCCATTTATCCTTGTATCACCAGTCTTAACCATTTGCTTGAATTTTAAACATTTATTTGTGCTAGATATTTTAAAAGCTAGAACAAGTAAATTGTAGAAATCACTTGACCCTTCTGGGAATTTTGGGGGGGGGTGAACATTTCCCTTTTTTCTTTTCATTTATTCTTCTCTCATACAATTCCTCCCTTCCCTCCATTCCTCCCAGCTCCAAACGTGGCATAACAAGTTGCAATAAGAATAGGCAGAAACACTTATGTCAAGGCCAGACAAGGCAACCTAGTAGGAGGAAAAGGGTCCCAAGAGCAGACAAAAGAGTCAGAGACACCCCCCACATACACACACTCCCACTGTTTGGGGTCCTACAAAAACCCCAAGCTAAACAACCACAAGCTATATGCAGAGGATATAGCATAGACCCATTCTGGTTCTGTAATTGCAGCTTCAGTCTCTGTGAACCCCTATAAGCCCTGCTGTTGGTTCTGTGGACCATGTTCTCCTGGACCTCTCTGGCTCCTACAGTACTTCTCCCTACCACATACCATG
>NW_022196900.1:44359529-44367878 GCF_008632895.1 Mastomys coucha | reverse complement strand
ACTTCCCTAGGATTGCCTGAGCTCTGTGTAATGTAACCTCCATCTATTCTCATCAGGTGCTAGAAGAAGCCTCTCTGATGACCATTGCCCTAGTAGAGCATCATTAGGAATCATTTTGTTGACTTTATTTTGGGTGAGGGGCAGTTGTGTTTGGTTCTATCCTAGGTCTTTAGGCCATCCAGCTTCTGGTTCCTGGCCATCCAGGCAGTGTTGAGCATAGGCCCCCTTTTGGAGCATGGTGCTCAAGTTAGACAAGTCTCTGGCTGGCTACCTCCAGAAGTTCTGAGCCACCATTGCACCAATACATCTTGTATGCAGGAAAAGGTTGTATGTCGAAGGTTTTGTGGCTGGATTGGTGTCCTATAGTGGGCTAGTCCCACCATTGGACGCCCTGCCTGGTCACAGATGTAGCCAGATCAGGCTCGGGAGTTCTTCCTAGGGTCATCCTCATAAATTCCAGGAAGTTTCCACTGTACTAGGTTTCCACATAGCCCCCCCCCCTGCCCCAGGTACCCCCAATTCCATTACTGTCTTCCCGTACTCTTTCCCTCTGTTCTTCCCTCCCTCACAGGATCCCTCCTGTCCCATGCACACCTGCCCTCAGTCCACTCACAAATCTATCCCACTTCACCTTCCCAGGGAGATCCATACATTCCACCTAGAGCCCTCCTTGTTAGTTAGCCTCTCCCACCCTGTTACTTTGAAGGCACATTTTAAAGGTGTATGACTGATAAAACCAAAGCAGTTCTATGTGGGATGAGAGGTACTGAATCCTGTCAGACCTCTGTCTTGATTCATGGAGTACTCAGTTATAGAAAAACAGTACCTTCATACCTCTGTACTTCATTTCAGGTCATGAGGCCTGAGAATTGAAGCTTTTATTTGATTTGAGTGGTATCACTGTAATATTTATAGAAGAAGCTGTTCTGTAAGAGAAAACACCTAAGAATAGCTATTTTTTTCATTGTACAACCTTTTGTATGTTTTATTTCAAGGTTTACAGATTTAGATAATCCATAGTAGTAGAATAATTTTAGTGTGGAAGAAGGCTGAAAAACCAGGTCAGAGTTCTTTGCTTAGTTGTGTCTGAATATATACAGACTCTTCTTCACTTTGAAAAGATTAAAACTCTCCAGTCCTCTACTTGCATGTATGGATAAAGGTAAGAGCAAAATGTACTACACTGATTAAATTGTCTGTAAAAGTAATGAACATAATGTTTTGTTCTCTTTGTAACACATAGATTTCAAGTTTTCTCACCTGATAAATTTACATTGGGATTTTATATAGTACTTTATTAGGAATATGATTTCTCTCGTGTATACAGGGAGGACCCATACTTACCAGCTGATGATATCTGCATTTGAACTGATCTCTTCTTGCTCTGACTGGGAAAGTTAAGGACTCTCCCTGAGGCTTGACTAAGTCTCATAGTGTGGGACTTAGGAAAGAGGGCTATGATGTGTGGCACAGAACTGGAGAGCTGTGTGGCTGCTGTCATTGTCTTCTTTTGTCAAGTGTTGTTACAGTTTCCAGTCCCCAGCTATATTCTGCTAGCATATGGTCGTCACCTATGGTGCCAGGTTCTTATTGCATGCATGATGTGTACGCTTGGCTTTTCAGTGATTATTTAAATACTAACGAGGTCAGTTGTATAGAAGCTGACTTGTGCTGAAGGAAGTTAAGGTAGAGAGAAAGCTCTCTATTCCCACTCTTCACTGGGAATCAGTCACTGAGCAGCATAATTCTGAACTCGTATGTGGCTTTTGGGTACTTTATGAACCTTTTTATAGTAACTCAGAAGCAAGCGACTGATCGAATTAATATATTCTTGTGAAGTGATTCTGTTAACCTCTCCTCCTCCGTCTCTCCCATGTGTGCTTTATGAAGGTAGGATGTTATCCATTGTTGCTTCATGTTGCTTCATGTAGCAGAGATACAAGTTCATGAATGTACAGGTTTCTTTTGAGCCTTAGCTAAGTGCAGTCTTTAAAACAAAGAGAAAGAATAAACTAAAACACAACAACAACCCCCAAAAACTCTCTACCCAACCAAACCACAACAAGAACAACTCCCCCACTCCAAGAAAGCAAATATTTTGCTTCTTAGTTCTGGATTGTGTGGGCTGCATGTTGTTGATGATGTTGATGTTGATGTTGTCTTTCAGGACAGGGTTTCTCTGTGTAACCCTGGCTGTTCTGGAACTCGTTTTATAGACCAGGCTGGCTTAGAACTTAGAGATCTACCTGCCTCTGCCTCCTGAATGCTGGGATTAAAAGTGTTGCACCACCACCATCACCTGAATACCTTCTTAATTTCTGAAAAAAGGAAGGGTCTAAACTATGGATAGTCCTTTTGCTATCTAATAGTCTCAAATTTTTGACATGACTTTTACAGGAAGGATGCAAAGATATAGATATAAATAGGAAAATTTAGTACCACCATGTGCGTGGTTCCATTTAGGAACCTTTTGATTAACATCTTTTCATCACACACACAGAGACACTCTCTCTCTCTCTCTCTCTCTCTCTCTCTCTCTCTCTCTCTAATATTTTATTAACAAAAGAAGGCAACAAGGCTGTATTGGGCCCACAAATTGTAGTTCACTTTCCTCTTGTTTGAAACAAATTCAAAGCTGAGTAGGGGTGGAGCTCCATTCTCAAATAGGCTATAAGCTTCCTTTATACGATTGCATATTAGACATCTCTTCCCGTTTCAGGCTGGTTTAATGGGTGGATCCCTTTCTTTTCAGATGCATCACAATCAGTACTTATTTTCAGGACTCGTTAAGGGGGGTTCAGACCAGCTCCTATTCTTGAGCCCCAGTCAATGTCAATTTGGGAGGCTATTGATGTGCTTGCATGTTTTCGTACACTTTAGATTTCAGCACAGGATAACAATTTGAGGGGGTAAAAAAAGACCTCTTTAACTTACATTTTAGGGGAGACACGTCCATTTTCCTAACTCTGGAACATTTCTTTGTGGAGGTAGATTCTAGGCATATCTGGGAGTAAGGTTAAATAGAAGTTTTAGTCAGAAAAGAAATCATGTCAGGTCCACATCTGATGAGACCCATCTCAGCAGGAAGATACCACAGAATCAATTACTGAACAATTCGTACTATGCACATAACTAATGACTTTTTTTGCATCCCAAGCTTAAATAAAACAGCAGTTATTGGTCTTTACCTGCCTTAGAGGTATATGTTGAAGGTCAGGTTGAATAATGAAATAGTTAAAATAATTGTCTTGTCCCTTGTGCCACTATGAATTTTTAATAATTTATGCATTATTTTTCAAATATATTTTGGTTTACTGATGTGGATAAAGCCATGTGGTAGGTGCTTTAGAGGAGTACAAAGTTGAACAAATGAGTTATTGCTGTCAGTGATAGAAAACCTGGCTTAAAATTCAAGGATGTCCAGTGCTTACCTAACATATCTTAGAGCGCTGGGGAGAAGGAGAGCCCTTTCTCTTCAGCATCAGGGGGGTCTCATCTAGTAGTTGCCACTGGGAAATAGAGTTCTAAAGCAGAATATGTGTGTGTGTGTGTGTGTGTGTGTGTGTGTGAGAGAGAGAGAGAGAGAGAGAGAGAGAGAGAGAGAGAGAGAGAGAGAGAAGGAGACAGACAGACAGACAGAGAGACAGAGAGAGAGATACGGACAGAGCAGTCTGTCTTGTGAGGAGAGTCAGGCCAGCAGATCAAAGCCATCGAATAGATTCATTAGACTCTAGGCTAAGTATTCTTGAGGGAAGAGAAGATAAAACTGAAGAACAGGCCAAAGTTGAATTCTTTGAGGTCTAAGAAAAACTTTAATTGATAATTTGTGGTGAACATTCCAATTAATATATGAGAACACATGTGACCATTGGTGGGTATGGCACTGGTTTGTGAGTGTGGAATGATCAAATTATGGTTATTACGTAATGTTTGTGGAAAGGGCCTAGTGGATACTTAGTAGAATTGATTATCTACAAGGCATGTAAGGTACAGCTGAGGGGACCAAAAAACAAGATTGGATAGACTTTCAAAATCAATGGGAGCTAGGGGGAAGACTTTTAGTTACGAAATATGGCTCCCAGTAAACTTCGCTGGTGAGACTTTGGTGATAACTTTACAAAATATAATGAAGTTTGGGGTGCACTTTAGCAAAGAACCAAGAGCAGCACATTGCCCTACTTTGTTTAGTGAGATACTCATTTGATACCTAAAAAATTTAGGGAGAGCATGACAATTCAGGGTTAACATTCACAGGAAACAGAAAGGGTAGGAATATGCTGTCCTGTTCATGTGGAGGTGACAGATGAAACCTAGGTAACAGACCATTGAAAGATTGGAGTGAAGGGTGATTTGTAACATTACTTATTATTAGGTGTCGTTGGCTAACTAACACACACTCAGAGACACACAGAGAGATCGACACATGCACACACAAGCACTTATGTGGTGTGAAGTATTCTGTTTCCTACCAGCCTTCTTCCCCCTTCAGTTTTCAGAGCTGCTAGATTTCAGGAATGAAGCATGCTCACTTAGGATGAGCATACAAGAATATCCCCACTGGAAACTATAAGAAATTCCTTCTTATTTTATTTCCCGCTTTTTGTAATCCTCGGTAACAAAGATGTCACGGGTGGGAAGAGTTTTCCTTTGCCCTTTATCTGAGCTGCAGAATATGCAGCTTTTCATTTCTCTTGCCTTTCACTCTTACAGAGATTGGTGTGTTTGCGGTGGGCATACAGCACATTTTATAGAACTCAGTTTTGTACCTATTTTCTCTTTTTAGGTCCTTGGCAGGCTTAGAGGGAGGATTGGGCCATGGAGAGTCTAGTTTTTACGGTCTGAGACAGCAGGGCCAAATGTGCTGTCTGCTCCTTTCTCCTTTTAACTCTTTTCAAGTTCTAGCTTTGTATTCAGAGAAAACCAGCTACCTTCGTCAATCTTTGAGCACAGTTTCTTGATCTTTGACCATATGCTATAGGCTCTGGCTCTCTCGTTCAGATAACTGGGGCTCTTCTGATTAGTGGCACCCCTCCTTGGGCTCAGTCTTGATTGCTAGCTTTAACTAATTTCAAGTGGGAGGACATCAGCGGTCTTCAGAAGTGTTTGCATCTTCAGTCAGCCATTTGTGTGCCCAATCTAGTACTATTTGCCCACTGTATCTTATATCTTAAGCCATCAACTGCTAGTTTATTTTTTAATAACAGTCACTGATTTAATGTAGATGGTTCAGTGGTAACTTGTAATGTTGTGCTCTTTGTGCTCCTGACTTTGAAATGTGACATACTCTATCACATTTCATTTCAGTTGGACCCAAGGCATGCGTGCATGTTTCAGCCAACCCTTTCCTTTCCAATACTGTTAAATTTAGGGAGAAAGAAAAGAGAACCTAATTGATTGATTCTGTTTCTGTGTCTCTGTAAGTAAAAGCAACTTAAATAGATATGTTGTCTTCTGACATGAACACTTTTCTAAACAGCACCGTCTAAAAAGAACGGCAGTGGCTTTTGGTGCTTTCCCAGAGGCCGCCACCTTCCTCTCATTGGAGAGAAGCTCATCCTGATTCTTTCTTCCTCTACTTTGTGTCCTAGGTCTGCCTTGAACTGGAATCCAGCTCAGCCTCTCACATACTGGAATGCTAGGCCTGTGCCTCCAAGTCTGGGTCATCCTGATTCTTGATTATTATGGAAAGCCAGGCAGAGAAGCTGAATACACTGGCTCAGTTCAAGGAGACCTGCCATTTCTTTCATTGTTCTTTGCTTGTTTAGAGAAAGGCTAGACAAGAGTAATCCTCCTGCCCCAGCCTCCCAAGTGCTGAGATTATGGGAGTTTGCCAGAACATTGGCCCAGATTATCTTAGTGATTTTCATCCACACGGTAGTGTCTGTCCCCTACATCAGTTTCCTGCTAATGTGTGCAGCAGGTATGAATTGGGACATATCATTCCTTGATCATTTCAGCTCTTTATCTCACACTTCTGTTTCTTCTGGCATCTCCAGTGTGTTTTGCAGAGTCTAAGATGTTTGTGGAGCTTTGGATTTTACACTCCAGTGAATGGCCTTTGTCTTTCCTAAGTAGTTGGGTCTCTCTCTAAGTGAAATTGTCATCTGGAGAGCTTTTTCGCTTTCTGTACTTGAAGCTCAGCAAAGCAGGTACACGGTGGACCACTAATGTGGGCTGCTGGCTGTCAGTCCAGAGCATGTCCCCCAGAGGGTTAGGTTTCTTTCGATGTTTTTCAGTTGTGCTTCATAAGAACTCAGCTTCTTCATTTAAAAGTCAAGCCATTAGTGTCACAGAATACTCAGAAAATGGCTTTATATTTCTTTTGTTGGAGGACTGGCTAGTACAAGAGGGCAGAGGGGGAAATGTGCAGGGACTCAGCACTTTGCATGGTGAAGATTTCAGTAGCTCAGCCCTTTTGGACTGAGACAAGGTTTTCTTATCTTGTAACACTGCAAGAGCAAGAAGCCTCCTGAAATTGGCAGTGTTGGACGCTAGTGAGGCTGAGTAAGTTTTTTAGTTTCTCCTATTGCTGTATTATCCCATTGGAAGTTTGCTTCTGTCGTCCTCAAACTTCTTCCCTTAGTATCTCAGACTTCTGAGCTGTCATGGGAGAGCTGTGCTGGGTGCCAATGGAAGTGAATCCTCTGGAGGCACAGAAAAGCCCCACATGTGCCTTCTTACCAACCTCGCTAGCCCCACATAGGGACTCTCCTTCACAGATTCAGAAAGAAAAAGGCTCTGAGATAGGGACAAGAAGCTATAGCTTAGATCTGAGGACATAGAATCTCCTAAGGGCTTTCTGTTTTCTTCTTTGCTTTTTAGTTTTAAGGGACAGGGTTTCTCTGTGTAGTCCTGAAAATTGCCCTATAGACCAGAACTGCTGGTCTTGAACTCATAGAGATCCTCTGCCTCCACCTTCCGGATGCTGCGCTTAAAAGTATGTGCCACCCTCACCTGGCTAAGAGCTTTATTACCCATCTGTAGGATGGTTGGGGTTCAGCCTTGAAGACAGAAATATTGAACACAGGTAAACATATGTGACTTTTCATTAAATATCAGCTATAAAACTTGACAATGTATACATTCTAATAATGTATACACTGATGTTTAGTTTCTAAAATACTGAATTAAAAGAGTGAGTGGAGCCAATTAAAACCAATTCAGTTTTGTACACATTTTAAAGAATAATTTTAAAAAATTCTACTGATGACACAGGTTAAAATGGTTCTAACCCTTACTTTCATTAGTGTCAATATTCAGGTAAATTGAGAATTGAAAGGCATAAGATGAGCTGAATCACATGGTAGGATTTCTCTAGTGAAGATGAGTGTTACTAGTAGCTAAAGCATTTGTCTCGATTTCACCTGTCCATGTCCATTTATCAAACATGGAAGGGAACTATAGTGATAAGCCTCAGTTTTCTTTAAAGGAATAATATGCAAAGGAAGTTCTCTCTCTTTGTCTAATGTGAGAATTAATAAGTATTAGGTATAAAGCCCTTTAAGTACTCTAGAGGAAAGATTGTGTAATTTTAGCATTATTAATGGTCCATTAAACTCCTTAGGGTGTCACAAAGAAGAGAGACTTTCACCATTTGTTCCTGGTTTTACAGCATAAAAGCAAGGTGTTCTTGTTTGTGGCTGTGAACATCTCCTGTTCCTGGACCTGCACATGTTGCTCCTGCCCCAGAGCTAGGAGCCCTTCTCCTGGGAAGCTTAGCTGGACAAGTGGGCTCCTAAGTTCTCCTCACTCCTGAGGCACACTGTCTCCACCTCTAAGTCGCCTTCCATTTTTTGTGAACTCCTGTTAACGGATGACTGGTAGAGTCACGTAACTCCTGAGCATCACCCGTCCCAGCCTATATTCTTCCTCTAGAACCCTTTCCCATATTAATCTAATTCCTCTTGGTGCATTCCTGTCTCATCTGAAGCTTCTGTAGGAATGGATGGGTATATTTCTGCCATTTCTTACTAGAAAAGTGACCACATATACATATGCACTGCTTTCTCATCAGGGAGCAGAACATTCTTTTTTTTTTTTTTTTAGATTGTGTATTCTTGGCTCTTGACAGTCTTAGCTTAGGGGTCTAGTACTTTGTGATCTAGCACTGAGAGATATAGTGACCTATTCTTAGAGACCTTCAATATTGTCTTTCGTTAAATTGTCAGTTGAGAAATTAAGATGTAAGTTAGATGCACACCCAGCCTCTTGAGCCCACCTTACTCTTTCTGTTTTTGTATCATGTAGTTGGCAGCAGTGTGCTTTGTGTGCATCTTCATCTTCACAGTGTTGGGAGATCTTATTTCCTTTGCGCTCGCTCTTTCTCTCTCTCTCTCTCTTCCTCTCTCT
>NW_022196900.1:44312624-44359371 GCF_008632895.1 Mastomys coucha | reverse complement strand
CTCTCTCTCTCTCACACACACACACACACACACACACACAGACAGATCCAGGCTAGCTTATTGTAGGAGCTATTTCAGTTCATGGCTTTTCTCGGTGGTTTTTCCTCTTGCTGAAGTGCTGCTCTGCTTCCCTCTGGCTTGGAATATAACAGTTCTTGCACCCAGCATGTCCCTGAGTCCTCTTAAAGGAATTTGCTCCTTATTACCCCTTTCCTCCATTCTATTTTTCATGTCCACATTTGTATATCCATTCCTTTTCAGGTTCTTCTGATTGGTTTCCTCATCCCTTTTACCATTGCTGGACTAGAAATCACTAGAACACTTTTAGTGATTCAGAACTGATCTGGGCTTATAGCCAGCTTAACTTAGAAGCCTTGAGCTGACATATAAGTTACTTTGTTTATTTGGGCTGTGACTGTCATGATGCCTGTGAGGCAAAAGCTTACATGAATGTTTCATATTTAAAAGGAAAATTAAATTTTAAGTGGAGTCATCCCTGGCTCCGTGAGCCCCACCCTCCATAACACATTACCTCCAAGTTATCATTCCTCTGTTTCTTCTTCTGCCCTCATCCTTCTGCACATCATCCACTCCCATCCACTCACCTCCAAATACTTGGCCCTGCATCCCTTTGCAATTTGGGTTGTTTTATGTTGTCTTTTTCAGTCGAATGCCTAACAGTTTTATATGTATCCTAAGTAGACACAAAAATGTAGTGGATTTGTGTGTGTGTGTGTGTGTGTGTGTGTGTGTAGGGGGGTGCAGAGGGGAGGGAGAGGGAAGGAACAGAGGAACTCTGGTACATTTCCTTCCCACTCTACAGAATATGTATTTTCTGGGGGCCCTTTGACACTTAAGAGAGTGCCCACTTGCCCTCCCTTTCTGAATTCTCCTGAGAGAAGAGAGAGAGAGAGAGAGGACTTTGTGCTTGTTGCCATCCTTTGTTTCTGCTGATTATACACAAAGTAGGCTGTAAATCACTCTCTCGAACACCATGATTCCTCTGAGGTATGTACAAGAGAGCAGCCAGGTACCCAGCATCAACTCCCCCTGGAGATATCACAAGGCCCTTGGCAAGGCCTCTAACTTGCTGTTACTGAACCAGAAGAATGACATCTGTATGTTCAAAACAGTTAGAATCCCACAAAGAAACCTGTGGAATCAAATTTAGAAATGCTAGGTAATTAGTTCATTAATTTTCTTCAACAAAAATTATTTTATTATTCTAAAAGCAAAATATACTAAGAAGCAAAAATAACAAAAACTACATTATCCCTAAAGTCTTCATCCATGTGAATATTTTGTGGCCACCATTATAGTTTCATCAGTATTGAAGCAGACACTCGTTCCTGACATGGATAAAGGAGACTCTCGAAATCACTTTCATATTTATATTCCAAACACTAGATAGACCTATTGCGTTTCAGTATGTCAGTTCACAGTGGATTAATGATAAGGTGGCCAGTTGTGTCTCTTCTTTCTGCTTGCCACTTTCTGGTTGCTTATAGTGTGCTGGCTCACTTCTGAAGTTTTATAATTGGAAGACAGAGCAAAGTGTTCGAAATTACAGCTAATTAGTCAGTCATCTTTTATGTCCTGGATGTTGCTTATCTTTCTTGAAGAATTTCTCCATCTGATAATTGATGGCAGTGACCACTGCAGTTGTGGTAGGGTATTCAGTATTGTTAGAGTATAACCATGCTGAACTGTGCAGTTGGACTTGAATCTTAGTTGTCTTGTCTGTAGAATATGAGTCTTCATCTATGCGTCTTTATGTTTTTTATTTTCCTGTGAGAAGTGCCAGGACTCAAGGCTTGGGAGTGTGGCTTACTGCTGGTTCTTCTTTGTGACTAGGACTCTTGAAACATACTGGTGGCTTGCTACACTTTTCCTTTCCCAACTGAAAAGACCTTGTTTCCTCTCAGATCCGTATTTATAAGTGTCTGAAGTTTTAATTGAATGTAATTATAGTTGTTTAACTTTCTTCTTTCCTCTTGAGAGTGTTTATAAAGTGCATTCTGTGAGTGTGAAGATGAAAAGAAGCTGGAAGCTTAGTATTTGTGACACGGGCAAATAGTATTAAGATAAGTAGCAATTTGCTTTGTATATGTGAAATAAGGTATTGTTTACACACAATTTACAAAATATACATTCTGGCTTATGGAAACCATTTCCGACCGCTCAGCAGTCACATTTGTTAGCGTTTTATAGGAATCTTTCTCTAGATGGGAGAGGATTCATTTTGATATTGAATATTCCAAGATTGATTTTTTTCCTTTTCCTTTTATTGTCCCCTTGAGAGAATTACTGATGCAGAACTCATTAGTGCCCCTCCATATGTCAACTGCAGGGTACAATCAGCATCATTTCCATTTGTGACACAACACAAATTCCTAATGCCTCTGCTTCACTAATACCCAGCTTTCCCCCTTACTCCACAATGTAGAGTATACATCCTTATTTTGAAAGTGCTTATGTTGTTTTAGACTAAAATGCAAATAGTAAATACTTTCCTATGTTGTCTTTATAATATGTAAAGTCAACAAATACCTTTAGAATTGAGGACACTAAACGGGGTTCTTCTCGCCTAATATCTTGTCCTTAATGTTTTTGTTCTTTTCATTTTTGACCTGGGTTTCTAACACCCATATTATGGATCACAATTGTCTGTAATTTTACTTCCAAGGGATACAACACTCCCTTTTAGCCTCCATGCGTGCCAGACATGCATATGGTACACAGATATACATGCAGGCACAACACCTATGTAAATAAAAATGAAACAGTCATGGAATGTGGTACTGCCTGAGTCACAACGCTTGGGTGGTAGAAGCAGGCAGATGTGGGATTTAAGGCAATCTTCAGCTGGCTTGCCAGAGGCCAGCATGGTTTATATGAGACCCTGTCTCATAAACGAGCAAGGCTTATTAACTGTGACAGCAGGTGATATTTAGGCATTTTACCATTTGGACCTCAGCATAAAGGGACAAATGAGAGACTTAAGTAGGAAGGAGAGCCTTGGACCTGAACATGTTTGAAAAGTTGACTGGGTTATGTTATGAGAGATCACCTCGAGGGCAAGAGGGACTTTAAATAACTGTTCAGAACTTGAGCAGCAAACTGATTTGTAAGTTGAGAAAAAGAAGCAATCACTTAAGTAGCCCATGTGGCTGAGAACTGGCCTTTAGACAAGGACATTGGTTAACACAGATGGTCTTTGGAATTTGAAAGACTCAGACACTGAAGGGTTGGAAGGTGCAGGAAATATGTCTCATAGTCAATGTGGTGAGGTATGCATTGGTAGATACATGTGATTAGCATAGCTAGCATGTGCTGTCAAAGACTGATACAAATTTTATTTTATGTCTGCTATTCTGGAGGTAGAATCCAGAGCTCTGCTCTAGTTACTTAACCTTTAGAGAAAAATGTTAAAAGTAGGAAGTGGAAGGATTCTAAATCCACTTCTCCTCATCTTAAAACCAGAGATGAATTCTTTGGAGGATGCAGTATTTAGGGATGATCCTGACTCATTGTAAGAGAAGATGTGATTCTGAAAGAGGATCTTCATGGATGTCAGGCTTGAACTCCTGATGCCAAGAAATAACTACTAAATAAAAGTTTTTAGTGTTACTTTTTTGTAGCAAGATTTATATCATGTTTCATACACTTCAAGATAGTAAATATTGGGTCTGGGGTTTTATTGTTTGAAAGCAGAACCCTTGCCCACAGTGTGTCAAGTGTCAGGTTCAGGGTTCTACCCAATATGAACCAAATAGTACCCTCCCCAGCAAATGAGAAGCAAAACAAGGTAACAGTATGCAAATAAAAATAACAATATTTATAAGTTAAAATTCACCTATGTTAGTATATTCCTGGAAAGGAGAATTTCAACTGAATTTCTTAAGGGTAGAAGGGGATGTCAGACAGCGTAGAATGCTGTTCACTCACTTTCCTCTGGAAAGTTGAAGGTTATGTGGAAAAAAATAAAAATGTAGGAGAGAGTCTGTGTTTCTGTCTTTTTTTCTTCCCCAATTTTCTTCTTTTTAACTTCTCCTCTTCTTCCTGTCCATAAATATTTATGTATCTATGATGTAAATATGGGGCTGGAGATATAAGACAAAAATGTATGTGTATCTTTTCTTCTTATAATTAATTACCTTTTCATAGTTGACAAACTAAGTTTCATGTATTTTCAATATATTTGTCATAGCAATGTCAAATATGTGTCAGGCCATCATGACCTTTTTCAGACCTGCAGTTGGGATGTCCCTGCTTCTGTCTGGTGTAGTGTGACTGTGTGCAGCCTCTGTGCCCAGCATCTAACCTGGCCATATCCCCTCAGGTTCCACTGGCATGTGCTGGCAGAGTGCTGGGTGCAGACTTTTGCCCAAACCTGGAGGAACCAGACCAGAGGCTGGAAGTCCAGGTTGGAGTCTTACTGTTTTATTAGCTGGGCATGCTGTGTCAGAAACAATGACCCCTGGAGGCCAGTGTTATCAGTGCTATCAAGAGATGATAACTCTTGAGATAGGTATAAAGAGGGATTGATGTGGTACATATGTAGGAAAAAGTCCTTGTAAGGATGAGTTGTCTATAAGTGGAAGAAATTTATTATCTATCCACCCACTCCTACCCTCTCTCTCATCCATCATCCGTCCATCCATCCATCCATCCATCCATCCATCCATCCATCCATCCAAGAGATATAGTCTGGAATAGAAGAAAAAATTTGATCTCTGAAGACTGGTTGTGTAGAGTGACACAGATGGCTATGGGATCTTTGGCAAATAATTTAACCTGTATGCTAAATAAGAAAAGCGATACTTAACAATAAGTATCTTCTGTCTTAGTACCCTGGGATATGTGCAAAGAACATTTCTCCTGAAAATGTTGGCTTGGAATTTAGTTCACTTTGTGTGGTCTTGAGGCACTAGACCTGGCTTGGTGTATTGCAAAACACAAATATAAAGATGATGAAGAACATCTCCACTTCTGTGTGCTTTTAAAATTTTAAGGAATGTTTTTGCCATTACAATGTACAGGCTGAAGTTTCATCATGGATGGCATGAATAAACCTAGCTTTTCTAGAGTTTCAACTTGGCATCATTTTCTAGATTTTTTTCAGGCTTTACAGAATAAGTATGTTGAATGCAATATTAAAGGATCTTTTACTGATTTAGATGTAACACATAATAAATGAGAGGAATTTTTACAACTGAGTTCCTCCTAGTGGGAATGAGAATGAGTGAGAGGCAGAGAAGCTTCACTCTTTGTAGTACCAAAGGGGGTGTGCCATCTCTTCACACCTGCTCTTGGCCTAGAGAAGACCACCTGAGAGCTTTGTTGTGTCCCAAGCTGGCTCTGTCTAGGTGGTGTATGGATGTGGGACAATAGAAAAGCAGGTGTGACACATTCAGGTCCTGATCATGTATTTTCTAGTTCTGGAAAACTAACAGCATATGTGACCTACAAATTTAAGGCGACAGAAGTCTCTGTGCGAAGGAGCTTGATTCTTGACCTTTGGCATGATGCAGGCATGTTATTCCAGCAATAACCGTGAGTGGCTTGAGGGTGAATATTGGATAATATGTCTTGAACTTGTGCAAAGAAAATGGGTTTGCCGTATCAGTTTACAATAAAAAGTGAAACTATCTCTTTGGCATATTATCTTGGCATAGTGAAAGAGGGAAGAAGAATAGGCATATGTTTAGTGAAACCAGGTTGCCGATAAACAGTGTTTGACAGGTCGTTATGGGCTCGGCAGAGAAAATCAGACCGTCACAAAGTAAGGAAAGTGATCATGTTACTGGTTGCTTCCTTCTGTAACACAATTTTAGTAGATGGAGGGGAAAATTAAATCTCTTGAAAGATTGCCAGCTAGGTTAAATTGGTGAATTAGCAGGGACACACTTAAGCCATTTACGTCTCTTTTCCTTTCTTCCCTTGTGTTTGGCTTCTGTACCCTTTTAATAATACCTATTTTGGCCATATTACGTTACAATGAGTGTAATCTGTTCTGGAAGTATTTTTAAGCTTCATCTCATTCATTCTTGCTGTGGCACTTACTTCGTTCCTCATTTTCTATGTGAGAGAAGTAGCCATGCGTTCAGAGAGTTCCTTTCAGAACTTGCCGAAGTCCTCTGCTTTTCTGGTGCCAGGCACTGTAAAGGAGAGAAGATTGCTGTTTGGCCCCATGATTCTCAGAGTAACTTCCAGGGCAACTTAGTTTTGAAGCAATACTTTGTTTATATTCTTTCTTCGGAAGATCATTCATGTAGGGATAACTCTCACGTAGGGTTCAGTTCTCATTGACTTAGGTTCTCATGACCCATCAAGCCTCTTTCTGCCTGTAACTTCTTTTAAATCCTAGCCTTTTATCCTTAGATTTTTCAGCCATCTTAGAAACTTCGTGGTTTGATAATTTCGAGATTCCTGATACTTGTTATCATATCTTTGGTCTCGAGTAACTGTCCTACTCAGTGCCTGGATTGACTTTTGCAAAGGCTAATGTCAGTGGGGTTAATGTTTAATAGACAAGTAGCTAGAAAGTCAGCTTCAGTTCACTGTATGTCTTGGGTTATTTTTCTCAGTGGCTTCTGAAGTAGGTTCGATGCTGGAATTTTCTGCTTAGCCTGGCCATTGATAAATGGCAGCATAGAATTGTGCACCGGCATGGTTGCCTTCTAGGAAATGGTCATTCTAGGATAGCCCCTCCTTGACTGCTGATAAATATTTTGTATATATTTAACAAAAAGTTGGCCTTTCTTAGGCAGCTGCACCTCCTCACGGATTGAGTTGGTACATTTAACTTTGCAGTTCTCCTCTTGGTTGAGAGATCACTATGTGAGATTTGACTTGGTGTTTTTCACTACAGAAGTGCTTAGAAAATTAGAGTAAATAATGAACCAATATTTCAGTACCAGATTAGACACAATTTACTGTGATGTTTCATAAACCACAGACTCCTTTCTTCAGTGAATGCGTGAAGGATCTCTCTCTCTCTCTTTTTTCCAGACATACCAGGGTGCAAGTGTAAATTTCCATAAAATTTAAATGAGGCGCTTCCTGTAATTAATGAACAATTGAGGCTGCTCTCTGGTCTGCATTGTAATTAACCGTGATCAGGCTTGTTTAGTGATGACACTGTTCCTGTAATAATTTGACAAGCTACTGTGAATTTGCCAGGTTATTAAACAACCTGCAGCCTTCACTTACGGAGTCCCAGGGACGGACTCCCCAGCAGCAGCAACTGCCAGTTAAATGCAGCACGAGGGTGAACCAGAAGCCACCCCTTGAAGTCTATCTATCACCACAAGCAGATTTATAGTCCTGCGATTTTGGAGAACTTAATTAATGTGGTATGGGGATAGCTTGAAAACTTTGTTTATTGTATGATGAACCTACTGGGACAAAGCTGATTATTTTTTCGGACATACAACAAAGCCTGCAGATTGTCTGTAGTATATCAGTATGAACAAAATGGAGACAAGTTTCCCTTACTACCTTATTAGATGGATATAATTAATTTTTTTAAAAAGCTCTTTGAGGTTCACTTACATATAATAACTCCCACATAATGTTATTTTCTCTCCTTTTTTTATTAGGGAGAACAGATGACTGTGTGCTAAGCAGTCACATTGCAGGTCCTCAGCTCTAAGTGGACTGGTACTCTTATGTCCTCGGTCACTAGCACACCTCCCCCGCCCTGCCCCCACCTCCCTTCAGGTTAAGAGCTGTTCAAAACGTTACTGTCTAGTTACTGTGGTGTCTTTCATTCAGATTCTGTTTATTGACTAAACCACAAGGATTCCTGCCCAAAGTACCAGGCGGTCTCTGCTTGACTGATTTTGATTTTCTAACATCAGCCCTGGGGTTTATTTGAAAAATGTACACACACTGCAGCTTTAACAAGTCAAGTGACTGTGTGTTTTTTACCATGGAGTAGAGTGTATCTGAAGATCATTAAATTTGGGGGTGGGGGTGGCCGTGGTAGAGCATAAGTGTAGTAGTTCTTGTATGATTTGTGCATGTGTCTACATGCATGTATGTGTGCATGTATTGTGTGGGGGGGGGGGAAGAGAGGGAGAGAGAGATGGTTTTTGTCTTTTCATCTTCTCCAAGAGCCAGAAAGTTTCCTGCCGTTCTCTTTCCAGCTATTGACAAATGATTGCCAGATGTGAGGTCTTTGCAACGCTCTTTCCCCCAGCAAACCTGCAGCGAAGGGATATTTGATTCTCCCTTGCCCATTTCATCTCCTTTCCACATCTGCCAGGGATACACAAGCAATACATCCCTACATGAGAGTTTAAAGTTTACTCAGCTCCTTTTCCCCCTCAGATAAAGTGTTCGGAGACAACAGAATGAGGTCCATATGACGCTCTCCCACCCTCCCCATGTGAAATTAGTTGTTTATTTTACTTATCTACCTCTCGGTAATCGAACTTTCATTTCAGTCTCCATCCCAGGAAAATCTGATGCAACTCTGGGAGTGCTAAGAGTTTACTATTGTCTGCAGGCTACAAAGGGTGTCACCACTACAGCTTCCCCCTGAGTCCCTCAGCTCTGAGAAAGACAGCCCATTCTATAGGATATCCCAGTAAGGTATTTAATATACAAATACCAAATGTTAAGTGTTGAGTGTTCCGTAGGATGTAATAGTCATTTAAGATTTTTTTTTAAAAAAAATCCAATTATGAGTGTGGAAAAGTCACCTTGTTCGATTTCTCCGTGTTTATATCCATTGTCTAAGCTGCTATGTAGGAGGCTGTAGTTTTAATCGCAAGTAGCTTGTTAAAGAGAAAGTATACGGAGTTTGGAAGGTGTGTGGAATTAGCTTGGTTGGGGAGGCCACACACATAATCACTAACATGCACAGAGGCCTTGTGCATCTGTTTAGAATCTGTATTGATACTGATTTTTTTCTCATTGCAGTTTGAAAATAGTTTCTAAAATGCCCTCATAGCTCATGCTCATGCTATAGGGTGGGCTGACACAGGTGGCCTTTCTGCTTTCCTATTACACTTTTTGGCAAACGAAAAGGCCCCTTATTCCCTGAATAAGATCAGGGTATTTTTTTTAAACATTTAAAAAATAATCCATAAAATGTCTGCCACATGTTCTCTAGTTTATGGAAATGTTTTCCAAATCAGGGCCATGTATTGAATTCTTATTGTAAAAGTGCTAGTGTGTTTATTTCTACCACCTTTTTAGCTACCTGTGATTTCTATTTTATGTGAATTTGTGTTTTATGTGAAACTTAAGTGAAGAATTCAATGAGTATTTCTGAATTTTTAGAATAAGGCTTTTTATTGTTGGTGTTAAAAGTGGTCGGGTAAAAAGCTGTGCCTGCCTGGCATTGCAGTCAAAACAGGAAATAGGAACTATGTTTTTCAATATTTCCTTTAAACAAAATTAGTGAAATAATAGTAACAGACAAAACTAAGCAACAAAACCCCAGTAGCCCCTGGGAAAACAAAACAACCTCAAAAAAAAAATCTTACTTAAACCTAAAGTAAATGGGCAAAGCCATTAAGAAAGAGTTGCCAAAATGTATTTCTATTTACTGTTTTTATTGAATAGGATAGAGGATAATCATGATTGAAGACAGAGACAATAATTTCAAATAGCTTACCCATAAAAACAAGACACTTCTGAAAATAACCAAATGTGAGTAAGGCCTCTTTGGAAAAGTTCACGCTGTGGTTGTTCCTTGCGATCCTCCGGGTGGGATGCCCCACAGGCTCTCCCTACACTCAGTAGATACTGCTGTGGAGAAGGTGGAGGCAGAGGCCTGTTCTGAACAGCAAGGTTAGGAACCCCAGCAGCAGCTGAGCTCCTCCAAGTTGAGATCACTTTGCAGAATTTGCCCTAACTAATGCATTTGCTGGTTTCTCATGACTTCCTGCTTTTTCCTCACTGTAGTTACTCTGGGAGGCAGAGAGGTGCTAAGCAATGGAGGTGTCATCCGGCTGTGTACCTAGGGAATGTCCTTCAGAGGACAACTTGTCACCAGCCGTCAAAGAAGAGAGTGGCTTTGTGGTCTCTGAACATCTGGCAGTGCTGCACAGGAAGCTGAGGGGGTGTCATTAATTGTGATGAAATAATTTAAACCATCAGGAATAAATGAGGCTGTTAAGCTAAGTTCAGATTCCATTTGCCATGCACATGTGTCTAGCAGCCTGTGTGCAGTTAAAAAAAATTGAATTATATTAGCTCGTGAGTAGAAGTGAAACAGATACTGTAAATGAAACAAGTTGCTGTGCAGTGATGACACAGTATTGAGCCACTTCACAGACTCACAGTTTGTAGGATCAATATAGCAAAAGTGGCACATTACTTGATGAATTTTTATATGAAAAGTTTTTTTGTAAGGTAGTAAAGTACACTGCAAGGGCCAGCAGACTGGGCAGTAATGCTTTTAACATGCTGAGAACTATGGTGTAGACTGTGGTATGTGTGCACCCAATGTGGAAGAGTAGGTGTGTGGCAGGTCAGCAGGTACAAGGGTGGGGGTGGTGTGGCTGGAGCCCTTCGTCAGGTCTAAGTGCACAGATCACCTTCCCGTGGAGTCTGGTTCTGGAGTCACATTGCACTGATTTTGAAAGTGACTCCCAAGCAGCATAGAACCAGGAATCTCCGACTTCTTCAGAAGGACAATACCGTCCGCCAGCTTTTAAAGGTCTGGGCAACTCTGAGATTTTGTGAGCCATGGTGTGTAGGTTCCAAAGTACATTTCAAAATAAGACTTACTGCTGTGCACATGAACAGAATTTCAGCATTGAGCCTTTCTTTCAAACTAAACTAAAAATTGAAAAGAAAATGAGACTGCCTAGGTACAGAAAACATTGTTGAAAAAAGTAAAGGAGAGGTATTTGCTGTCAGCGAACAAGATGCAGGCATTGGGCTTGAGTTCTGACAAGCCTTGGATAAGAGCCATTGACTGCAGATACTTTATCTCGCCTGCTCCCTCCTCTCTTGTTGCCTCTCTACCTTCCTTTCTATCCAGTCCTGTCTCTTTTGTGTTTTCTCAGCGTTCTCTTTTCCTGTATGTATTTTCATATTACATTTTTGTCCTTTTGTATTTGTTTCTCTTTACATCTTGTTCTCATTTTCCACCTTCCACAGAAGTGATCTACAATTCCATTTCATCTACAGAGTTGAACTGCTGATCCTGAAAAGATTGGTGTCCACAATTATTTTGGGGAAAAAAACCCCATAAAACATAACATTAAGGTTGCATTCATACATAAAGTTGTATGACTGTTGATGGGTTTAAAGATGTGAATGAATTTGATTCAGAAGTTTCAGAAAGGAAAACAGGATGTTAATTGAGCCATCTCTTCCTGTTTCTGAGTAAAATTATCATCAGTGTCATTCAGAGTTTAGTAGGTTCAGGTGAACATGTTTCTTCTCCTATGTAGGGGGATATTCATGTAGAAACCCTTGAGTTCAGACTTGCTTAAAACCCAGAAGAGTAACCGGTGGGAGAGGCCCTCCCTCTGTGTGTTTTTATCTCTGGATTTCATTGTAGTCGATGCAATGGAATAGGAAAATTTCCTTTCTTGGTGCTGCCTCTCACTTATGAAAGGCTCAGAAGTCGGGGGGAGATAGTGTGATAGTGTTAGTACATAAAACATTTTATATGGCACCTAATAAGAGTAAATCTATTCTTATTATGCTGTATTTTCACTAGTTTCTGGTCACCAAACAGTTAATATTAAGAAAAAAAATTCCTGAAAAGCATATGTATCTTGACTATGTAAATATTATGTAACTTAAAATAGTTTTTAGGTTATCTTTCTACCATAGGAATTAAAAGTTGACAAAATTTAAGTTAGGTAATGGTTTTCATCTATTTTTACTGAGTATTCTCTGTGCATCTGTTTTCCAACACCAGAAAATGATAGTGTATTCAGCAATTGAAATTTGTTAGTAAATACAGAAAATTTGCTGAATGGATGTAAGGTTTTTTCCCTTTTCCATTTTTTCCCCTTTTTAAATTTTGGCAGGATATAAATTAGGTGCTTTTATATGTTTTTCTTTTTAATTTTTCTGTTGTGGTTGCATTTATACCCTGCTTCAGTGGCATTAAAGTCATGCACTTGTGTAGCATGAGTTTTAATATTTCAGGTATATTATGAATGAAATAAACACTACATTCTTCACAGTCTGTTTTGATGAGAGGTGATGGATTTTGCATGAGCTGTTCATGTTGGTGACTGTGCGTATTAACGTTAGAAATGCAGAGCAAGGTGCCGTGTTTCCTGTGTGTGATTTCTTAAGCTTTGTTGTAACAGCTTCATATGGAAAGAAGGGAAGGAAGAAAGAGGAAGCTTTGAGTTCTCATCTTGATTAGAGAACTATGTACAAGAAAAGAAAACCTTTTGATTTTGTAGGTAGAACAATCTCAAGTTGTGTGTTAGGTTCCTTAGGACTTACAAGTAAAAATTGTATGAGTTGTAAATCCCAATATCTTCCTCTTAATGATTTAGACACTGTATCTGAGAAGCTTGATAGGACTTACCCCCAGAGCATCCCATCATTGCTGGTCAGAGCCTACATGATATCATGTGCTTGTTTCTATTCCTTTAGTGATTATATATATTACATGACATTGTTTGAAAATTTAAAAGCTAAGTTCTTTAGCCAAGTTGCCCCATGTTCCATTTGATCTAGAAGAACATAAAACAATGCAGATATCAGTCATACCTAAACCTGGTGGTGGGATCAAAATTCAAGAGTCTTCAATTTTAATCATTGTAGTAGCAATCTCAGTAGGTTTTCCATGGAAAATAAAATCACATTGTTTTTCCATGACATGAGAGAATGCTGAAGCAATACTAAGGCATAAAATGTTTAGGTCTGTTTTTTTTTTTTCCTGTCTTTTTTTCCCCTAGTGTCTGTTAATGTTATTCAAAAGCTACCTCTTAAAAAGTATGAAGTAGAAATAGTCACATCTAAGTGAGCCGTGTTTCAAAACCAAATTGTCATTTGCAGATATACAAAGAAAGAGATTGCCCGAGAGTATAAAAGTCTTCCTTAATGTTCAGTGAGTGCCAGAGTTTTTTTGGAGCATAGAGGCAGGCCAAGTTCCCTTGAAATCATTGTGACTTTTAAAAACCATCTTTAAGTGCCTTTTTGGGTATGGTACTGTGCTTGCGTCCTATAAAATGTGAGCTGAAGAGATAGGGTCTTTGCCCTTTAGGAGTTTATAATCAAAAACATACAATGCAGCTGACATCTGTTATTGTATTGAGGTTTTACAAATAAACGTTGATCACTTATATAAATAAAAGTTTTATAACAAAGAGGAGAAAAGCCTTTTCTTGCCTGATTAAATAAGTAAACAGACATTCTTATCCACACACTGAAACTATCCATAGAAGTTGTAAAATGGCTGAATTAAAATAATCCTGACACCAGAGTACTCTATTACAGTGTGGCTTTAGAGTTTTAAAGCGTGAGCTGATATCATTGATGGTATCCTTTGAATGGGTCTGATTTGGAGATGGTGTTGTTGTTTTCTGCTTAAGAAAATGGACATGAGTTCAGTTTTCTTTACCTGTGGATTTTCCTCAGTAAGTGACTGGTGGTCTCTGCTAGAAAATGAGCCTAAAATTTTTATCTAAGCCCTTAATATTATTAAAACTCATGTTTTAAAATGAACTGTCTTTCCCTTTGTTCTTTCAATAGAAGATACATTAAAACAAACAGACATTTAAAATTGATGCTGATGATGACATGAACTTAGAGAGAGGGCGGAGGTGGGGGAGATTGATTCAGAACTTGGAGTCATAATGCTCCTTGCATGTCAAGTTTTGGTGAAGTTATACCAACTGAAATTAAACATGTAGGAGATGGGGGAGTGAGTATTTAGTTTGATAAAACATTTTTTTCCTCATGGTAAACTTTAATGCAGAGCCTTAACAGTTTCTTCATTTTTGAGTGACTAACAACATTGAGAAGACTAAACATGAACCCAGCTCAAAGGTCAAGATGCTTAAAAAATGGCTCTCTCTACCTCACTGTAGGTGTCTATTTGTGTAAATTGAAGCACGTGGGTGCATAAATTAATTAGAAGAACAGTCAGTGATATAAATCAAACTTATTTGGTACACTGGTGAAATGAGCATTGTTTATAAGATTATCTTGTTATTTAATCTCTTCTGTGTAAACCTGGCTGGCTGACATTATGAAGTAGTCACACAATTAATACGATGATGGTATACTTTTTCTCGCACAGGTCTGGTCCTGCAGGCCTTTCTTGATGGATTTGTATATATAGAACTGGAAATTTTAATTAGCCAGACTCCCCCCGCCCCTTTGAGTGTATGTCTGGTTTTCTTATTTTTATTTTAAAATCTCAAAATGTCCTCAGAGGTTTTTTTATTCTTTTGAACCAGTAATCTACTGACCCTGGAAGAACAAATCGCCTTTAGATATTATTTTCTCAAAACTCTGCAAAGTTCATTACCAGAGCTACCTGCTGTCTTCAGCTACACAGCGCTGTGCTGTTGGAACTTAAATAAGAAGAAAGTTTTACTTATAAATGAACCCATTAGGAATTTCTTGAATAAACAAAAGGCTCCTTTTCTTTGATGTACAAAGGAAGTTTGTTTATACCTGTTAGTCGCATAAGTCTTTTCTTTACACAGACAAGACCATTCTCTATCTTTTGTAGGAACATGAATGCATCCCTCTTAGCTCTGCTGCAGAAGAGAAACACTTTTAGAAATGCCAGAAGGAGTCTTTGTGTTGTGCAGTTGTTTGTGTTGATGGGTAGCATGTGCTTCACAACTTTTGCTTACTTTCTTGTTTCTGGGTCCTGTTACCTGACTTCATGAGTTCATTTCTTTATGTTACAAGATACAAACTTAGCTTTGCAGAAGTAAAGATCTGATGGTACTGATCTCATTACCAGTTTACCTAACTGTCCTTGGTCTTCTTTAATGATTAACATTTTCTGACAGTGCTGTTCAATAATTTTACAAATAAATTACAAAATATATGTAGTTCTATCTTCTAAAATCTTTTATGACTAGAGTTTGAAGACTGGAATTTGTTGCTGTTCCTTCTCAATCTCATACAGAGGATAGATCTAGAACAGTCCTTTGAGGATTGTGCATAGGGCAGTTATGAATGACTTGAGGTGCAGTCTCAATTGGGAGTTTTTTTTTATTATTAACTTGGGTTATTGACTTCTTTATTGGCCAACATTGATAATACACATTTAAATCAAATATTTGCATGTACTATTTAGACATTTTGATCTCATTTTCATGTGTGTTGTAAATTGAACCTCTTGAATAGTGATTATTTATCATGCCATAGCATTTTTCCTTACTCTTAGGAGTATATATCTGTAGTTTTGGGAATCAATATCCACAAAGAAAAAAACTGAAGACCAGTCACCCATGAATGATGATTTACTAAGAGTTTACTTAATGATGAGAAACATGTAAGACCTCACAATCTACATGTTCTCATACATTTTCACTATTACATTCTTGGTTATACAGCTTATGTTGAAAGTCATTGTTAAACTAAGCAGATATATTTGTAGAGGATTAGATATGTTTTCCGTAGGCCTCTCAAGATTCTATGTACCAAATTTGTACTGAAATCAAGGTATCTGTTTACTGGAAGACGTGCATGTAGTGCAGTAGGGCATCTTCTATGGTGAAGAGGTGACTGGACTGTGTGCCAGTTGTTTCTTTGCTGACCAGAGCCAGTTTCTTAAATCTGGTAGGAGGGAAGTTACAAAGTACCGTGAGAAAACAGCATGGAGCTGTATGTCACAACTCCACCTGGGAGTGGAGTATGACTGAGCCCATCAAAAATCCAGAGATGTGTAAATCAGCCAAGTAGATGCCTGTTGGCAAAGGCACAAACCATGTGTGGTTAGGGCTGCATGAAGTAAGCACCTTGAGTTTTTCTGATGTGTGGCTTCTCCATAGGGTCTACATATCTGGATGTAAAGAGTCTAGGCTTTCCTGCACTTTTCTCCTTCCTCACCTTTGTATTTCTCTTTACTGTGAATTGCATCATGGTGTCATCTTTCCCTCCATGTTTGATGTAGTCAGTTTCACTCTAGCCATTCATTTTACGATTTCCTTTGAAAGTTGATGTAACCTGTGTCCTTCTGAGACAGCTCGTGATATTAACTTCTAAGAAGGGTCTTTATTTAGGGAAGAGCTTAGAGGAGAAATGACAGACTGGAGAGATAAAGTAAAGAAGAGTGTGGAGAGGAGCAGTCTTACTGTTGAGCGTCGCTTCTTCTCTGTAAGGCACATCATGAAAATGGAAAAAATGTTCACTCATTGGCTCTCATTTTCTGTTAATTACTGTGGCTCTCTGAGCATCCATATGTCATACTGATGATTGTCTGGAATCATAAGTATGTGAGAGAAGCTTAAGATAAGACAGCTAGTTAGCTATTAGTAGTGATGTTGGTTAATGCATCTGGAACAAAGAGTGAAGTGGAGAAAACTGAGAGCTCATTGGGATCCATATGTTGATTTCACTTTGTTCCATAAACAGAGCTCTGAAATACTTGTTGTTCTGTACCCCTAGGAACTTCAGTTTTCTTCATGGGTAAGTTAAACTATACTTTTAGCCACCTTCTTACTATTTGAAGGGACTGTCTGCATTTCTTCCAGTAATTTTGGGCAGTTCTTGGAATAGTGACTCTTCATAGTAGGACCAGGGTGATCATTATTTTAACACAGATTGACTACTTTATCCATAATCAAGTACAAACATCCATAGGAATTAGTCCAGTTATATTTCAAAGTCTTTGATTTTGGAATAGGGGGATGTTGTTATCTATTCAGCTTCTCTCTTTCTCTCTCCCTCCCTCTCATATCTATATCTATCTAGATATATCTATAGATCTAGGTATATAGATACTATATCTAGATCTAGATATAGTATGTTTATATCTATATATCTACATATATACATATATATAAATATATATATATATACACACACATATATGTTTAAATTTTCTTAAAAGATGAGTTATTTAACAAAATTATGCCACAAGGTGATTTGACCCATTGTTTTCCAGATTGTCATTGGGACCTCAGTAAGTACAATTACTGCTTTTATTGAACCATGAAACATCATAAGTTGAGGAAATGTTAGAAGAGAAATAACGTAGGGAAAAACTGAAAAGCAGTTCCCAGTGGAATTGAAATACTATGTGCAATATATTACCTATTTGACCAAAGAATCTTTCACAAACCAACATCTAACACAAGTAGCTGAGCCACACATTATTATATGTATTTATTATAGTTAAATATTTTATATTAGAGTCATGGTCCCCAAACTAAAGGATAACTATTAGGACAGATCATTCGGAGGGGAAGAAATGGCATCAATGTTTTACTTGGAAATACAGCTAAAATCTTTTTAACAGCTTTTGCTTTTTATAAGTCCAAGAACTGACCTTGATTTCTTGTGTTAGGTTTCTTTCTGGCTGTCCTTTTATAGAGTAGTGTGTGTTCCTGTACGAGAGAGGCGTTAAGGGAGCAGAGGAAAGCATGGTCTCCACTCATGGAAGAAGGTAGAAGACACACACTCCAAATCAAGTGCACAGACAGTATCTCACAAACTAAAAATTCTCCAGTTACTTTATTTTAATGACAAAGGAGCTGAATAGAGAAACACCAGAAAGATATTTATTATGGTTTTATGGCTGCTTTAACTCCCTCAGTCAATCTGGGAATCGTTACCTAGTAAGGTTCTTTTTTCTCTCTTTTCTTTCTTTCTTTCTTTCTTTCTTTCTTTCTTTCTTTCTTTCTTCCTTCCTTCCTTCCTTCCTTCCTTCCTTCCTTCCTTCCTTTCTTTCTTTCTTTCTTTCTTTTCTTCTTCTTCTTCTTCTTCTTCTTCTTCTTCTTCTTCTTCTTCTTCTTCTTCTTCTTCTTCTTTTTTTTTTGGTGATTTGTTCTTTCTCTGATTCAGAAGACGGGTTACTGCTTCATTAAAGAAGGAATTCAGTTTACCATGCTAGAATTCTTTGTGTCTGAGGGAGGTGAGCAGGTGACAACTTGGGGTTAAAAGGCTATAGGGTAAAAATACAGCCTTAAATGTTTTTTAGAATATACTGTGTAGAGGACAAGGAGGTTTAGATTATAAGAAAAAGGACTGTTTGTGGGATATTCAGGAACAATTTTTCTGCCTTGTGGTTGGTCACTTTCAACGTATGGCAGTTGCTTTCCATTACACTCTCAAGAGCCAATCAATATGTACAATATTATGCAACTTACAGTTATATTATAACCAAAATATGTCAAGTGTGGTTTCTGAGTGGCTGATTTACAGTAAGTGTTCTTCAGTCCCCAAAGTGGGTATTATGACTAATTTGAACTCCCATAGACAGGCATTTTTTTCCATGTGAAAATTGTCTGAGTATTGTGTAGAGGGTTTGTAGAGAAAAGAGGAGCCGTAACTCTGTCACTGTACTCACATGCAGATTGATCAATTGTCATCTCCTTTGCATCTACATGGATTGTTATGAGTTATTTGCTCACCCTGGGAGAGACGTGCCCTGAATTATAATAATTTAAAATCTGTGAATCTATTAAAACCATATTTGTAGCTCTAAAAAAATTGATATTCACTGGGCAGTTTGCCCAACAAGAGAAAGTCAAAGAGATTACATACTTATCCTAAGTAACAGCAACTTCCCTGCCAATTCTTCCTTTGAAAGAATACAACAGACCCAAATCATACATCTACGGGTAAGAAGAGGCAAGAAAAGAACCCAGTATATCAAAATCAAGAAAGTGAATTCCACAATAATGGTTACAATAATGTTTCAAGATGTGATTTCAGCAAAGGGCTAAGTCATTGAACTAATCGCAACTTGGATGGGTTTAAAATGATTTAAAACACATCCTGTGGTTTTTAAATATGTTTATTTCTCTCACTTATGTACCAATAGACCCTGCGATCTCATGGGGTCAGAGCAGCAGCCCTTTTTGATAGAGAATGTATGGACTATGTAGCAACCACAGACTGTGGTCTCAGGCTGTCCTTGATATCTCTCATCTGCAGGTCATAGGGTCTCGAGATGTCAAAGCTTTCTTGGACATTCTAACCTTTTACTGCGGGGTTGGCAATTCAAGGGTGTATGGAAACAAGCTGGTATTTCCAAGGCAGCTCTTCATATGAAATATGGATGGGCAGCTCTGAGGAACTGTGCAGTGATCTTCAGAAGAGTCGGGTTTAATTCATAGTTAAATTCATCTGTCTATTCTCAGCACTGCCTTTGGGGCTGGCCTTTGTCAGGAAGGTGTGTCCATGCTGAATGAATGTGACAAATACTGATCTTTGCATGGAATCGCAGTGCCGATAGGCAAACGAAGGAACACTTTGCACAAAGGACACATGTTCTGGTTGTATATTTGAATAAATGTGGGATCTGTGGCAGCAGAGGAAAAGCAAGCTCACTTAAAAATTTCTCTTCTTGAAGGCAAATGCATGTTTGTGCTTCTCTGTATATTTTGCTGTTTTGCATGGAGTCCTGCTCATAGAAGACTCCGGAAAAGAGTATCATACTACTTTCTGTTTTGTGAACTTGAAGTGAATTTTCCATATTTCCAAGAAAGTTTCTTCTTTCCATATTGACTTTGATAGATGTTGGGGTTCGGCCTGTTTCTTGTTCTGTTAATACCTGTTAAGACTAAATACCTCATTCACTGTAATCATATTGATAAAGAGTTGAAGTGTGGAGTAAGGTGGCACACAACTTTGATCTCAGTACTGAGGAGATAGAGGGAGCTAGAGTTCTGAGTTCAAAGCCAACCTGATCTACCTATTAAAAGACCCTGTCTTTTAAAAACAAAATAACAACAACATCATCATCAACAACAACACTTGCTAGGTAGTGGTGGCAGCACATGCCTTTGATTCAGTACTTGAGAGGCAGAGGCAGGCAGATCTCTGAGTTTGTGGTTACTTCGGTTTACAGAGCAAGTTCCAGGACAGCCAGTGCTACACTGAGAATCCCTGTTACAAAGAAACAAAAGAAAACAACAACAATAACAACAACAACCTCCCAAAAGAAATGAAAACCAAAACAAAATTTGAATGTACTGTCTGCCCACATAGTTTTACTTTCTTATAATTGGGAATTAACTTCTGGGGACTGTTATAGATGACTTCCAATTATGACAGTTAGAAAGAGGTCTAGAGTCCCACCATTAACTTTTAATTAACCACTGCATTTGCATTGGTTTTTTTCTGTCTAGGACTAGTACTTCCTTGTATGGAGTATAGGCCTAATAAGGGCCTGATTGTGTTATTTTATTCTTAGGTAGACCTGCTAAGGCTACAAAACCAAAACACTCCTGAATAAGAATAGTCCTCCAAAAATTGGTTATCTGTTAAATAAGTGGATACTGTCACATAGCTAATGGAGATAGGTAGGCAGATCTCATCACTTTACCTGGATGAACAGACAGAACACATCCTAGAGACAGTAGTTTCATGACATCATTGAGTATACACTCAGTCGATGCATCATGCATGTGTTCAAGGTACACCTCTGAAATTAAAATTTAGGACTTGTTTGTTGTTTTTGAGACAAAACCTCACTATGTAGACCAGGCTTGCTCCTAAGTTGTAATGCTCCTGCCTCTGCTACCTTCCCATTGCTGAGACTACAAATGCATAACCAGCTAGTATTTAGTTCTTTAATTAGAAACCGGAAGTATTCCTTATTGCCTTAACTTTGGGTGATGAAATACCACCTTAGTACTACTTCATAAACATTTGAACTTGGATATTGTAACTGGAAAGTATAGAAAATATATATAAAAAAAAATCAGTCAAGTAAGCAAATTAATCTTGCTGATTTTATTGAAGTAAAACAGATAAAATTTCCTCAAAGCACTACAGATTTTTTTAAAGGTTATATCACCTTATGTGCCAGTAGACTCTGAGGTTATACAGAGCAACAACCCTGGGCATATGACCCTGTACAAATGAATGTAATCACATTTTATACCAACAGCAAGAAATGAACTTGCTACTGTGATTGAATCAAGAAAGTGCCCTGGTTAGCTGGAGGTGCGCTCCGTGGTGACAGGTTTGAGCCACAGAGTCATCCACGTCTCAGCCGTGGAATCTGACTGAGGAGTTTCCTGAAAAACAGTTTTCCTTAATTGTCAGCATAGCTTACATGGGGTTTACTGTGCTGTGAGTTCTTCTGTTCATTCAGATAATGGAAAGTATTGGTTAGTATTAAATTTCTGCTGTATGGTTTTAAATTGTTGCTTTAATTAATTATGCTAAGTGTCTTTAATGCCTTGTGCCTCTTACTGAAAGTGTCGTGATAGGGGAAACAAAGTAAAAAAATCTATATAGCATTATAGGAGAAAACATTTTCAGCAAAGATGGGAGAGATCAAGAGAATGTCAAAATTATTGGAGTGAAGAAAATGGAGAATTGAAGATGAAACCAAAACTAGATAGATAGAGATGTCCCTGGGCAGAACACAGCTCTGTAGGGAAGTGTGTGTCAGAAGGAAGAACTGCATAGGAAAAGTTTACTTTATGGGGCTGTACACAAAAAATCTCATGACCTTTTGTTTATTAAAATTAAAATTTAAATTTTATGTAAGATAGCATACACAAAGTATTTTAAGTACGGGACTGTTTTGCAATTATGTAGATTTATTGAAAGCACAAAAATATACCATTAATACTTCTAATAAACTGTTAATTGCAGATAGCTTTCTTACCATTTTTAATTCTGAGAGTTCTTAGAATTCTTATTGTCATGGTACAGTGATTTGTCTGTGTTTCAAAAGTTACTGAAGATTTCCTATGGAGTCTTTGGCAGATAAGAGATTACATTTTAGAGAATTTTCCGGCTTTGATTTTAATCTGACTATTGCCGAATTATGAGTAAAGAAATTTTGAAAATTTCCAGTTATAACATAGAAGTTAGACTATGTAGATTAGAAAGTAAAATTTGCTCTGTTTAGAGATGATTAAAATAAGGACTGCCTAACAAAAGAAGTTACATGTCTGTGTGGTCATCATTGCAGTCATTTTAAAGCACCGCCCTGACTGAGGAAGCTCTTAGGTTTAGAGTAGGCAGAGTCACACCATAGCAAGGCCGTGCGCTTTGGGGTAATTGGCCCACATCCCAGTGCACAGAAAAGGTCTCCAAATAACAATTCTTGGTGAAAACAGAAGTGACGCAGATGTGTGAGTAAGCCATAAGACAGGAGGGCGGTGTGCATTTTGCTCATGCTCAGCTTCAGAACTTCTCTCTTTAAAAAGCTCCCTCAGCAGTTAAGACCACTTGCTGTCCTTCCAGAGGACCGGGGCGGTGGGGGGGTGTTCAGTTCCCAGCACCCACATGGCAGCTCACAACTGTCTGTAACTCCAGTTCCAGGGGATCTGACACCTTTACACCAGTGCTCATAAAATAAAATCAAGTGAACTATAAAAGAAAAGGCTACCTTGCAACCTTAACCACCTAGTTGGCGTTTCTTGTCCCCACTGTTCACACAGCTTTCTGTGTGCCTCGGTATATGTGATCCTACTATACACTTGACATTGTTTTCATCATTATTCTTTTTTGTTAAGTCCTTTTGAGACAGGTTTTCTCTGTATAGCCTTGGCTGTTTTGCAACTTGCTCTGTAGATTGAAGCTGACCTTGAACTACCACCCTGTGCCTCCCGAGTGCTAGGATTGAAGGTGTATGCCACTACACCACTACACCTGGTTTCATTCTTATTCTTACCTGTGGTTATGATGTGATAGTACCTTGATTCATGGTTTGACTGGGAACAGTAGTGACTGCCTGGGTAAGTTGTGATTGTTGTTGTTTTGCTTCGTTTTGTTTTTGTTTTTAAGCCAACCAACCAACCAACCAACCAACCAACCAACCTACCTACCTACCTACCTCGCTTAGAAGGCATTTTGGGAAGAAGACAGTTTTCCCCAGTTTTATGCCATCCAGTGTTTTCTTGTTGCCCATGAGCAGGTAAAATCTGCTCAGCTATCTCTGGCCATGGCTCTGTGTAATCCAGGCTTCTTTAAAGGTCTCTAGGAAACTGTTGAAGATAAGGTGGACTAATGTAAAATACAATTTGGTCTCTTGTTCACATAATAGGGTTGTTGTATCTACTGTTTTTGTATCATATGCTTGAAAACATCTTAATGCAAAACATCATAACATCCACCCCTTAGGGAACCAAAATAATCATGTTGAGTATGGAAATATCCTCATGAGATACTATGTGAATGTATTTATGTTAAAAAAAAAAACTAGTGGGAGTTTAATGCTTGAAATGAACTTTCCTTTGTAATGGTTAACTGGCTTGCTCTCACCTTGTAAGCCTCTAAATCCTAGCATATTTTTCTATGAAAACATACTTGCAGCTGTTTCAAATAACTGGTGGTTTGAAGATGAATCTTCATGTGGTTTGCTACACACTCAAAAACCTAGACGTGTCTAGGCTGTTTGTCTCTGAAGCTAAGGAGTTCAGATTAACTTCAAATTAGTCTTATTTATTGAATATTTAAGTTTCAAAAAATTCCCAGTTAAGATTTAATTACATAAAGATATTTATAATTTTCTTAAGACATCCACAAAGACATTTATAATTAAAAAAAATCAGCAGTTTTGTTTTATATTAGAAACTCTTAGACATGCTATATAACCACATGCACAAAGTTTAAAAACAAGGAAAAAAATGGGAAGACCAGAATTCGCAGCTGCTTTAAGAGCAATCTGAAGTGCAGTAGGAATGCTTTAGGACTGTGGCTGAGGGAATCCCTGCATCTGGGAGGGAGCTGGTAACACTAAACTTTAATGGTTCCTGGGCTTGTGAGGCAAAGGGCATTAGAGGCTTCTCTTCATATGACCCACCCATGATTTCATCCCCGAGGAACTATCATACAGATACCTCATGTACTAATTACTCTCTCATACACTGTTGGAAGTTGATTCTTTATGAATTTGGGATTGAGGCAGGGTGGGCAGTGCCAGCAGTTTTATAAATGAGGAAGCTGTTTGAGAAAGGTTATGTAGTTTACCCAAGATTTCGTGTTTAAACAAATGTTTTAAAGGACAATGAACTGAAATGGCCATGTTTTGCAGTGGCATTTAGGGAAATAGACTAAAATATATGGCCTGTTGAATATTTTTCCTTTTTCTTTCTCTTCTACCTTATGGCTGCTTTTCTTTTTCCGTACTTTGAAATTATTTCAAATGCATTTCAGAACACACATTTTGAAAGTCTTAGTTGTAAACAGTTAAGAGCAGACATTTCTGTCCTTTCTGCACATAGTACTGGTTTAGAGAATTACGGAACGGTAGATGTGACAGTACAGATGCCCTTCCACTGCAGTGGGGCAGTCTACTCACGGGGCTTGTAGATGTCATCCTGCTCCTGCTGTAGGAATTCTATTATTCATCCTCTTTTTTTCCTCCTTAGGAGGTCTGTTTGTTTAAAATGTATTAATACATCTGTTCAACATACAATTTTGGAAAAATCAGAGTTTAGAAAAACATCTCTGATACCAGCTTCCATAGGATAAACAAATTCACATAACCACTGCAGTCCCTAAGTTATCCTCTAGTTGATAATGTTCACAGTATGATCTATGCTACCATGGAGAGGATGTAATGCACCTTTTACATACTAGTGTATTCCTATTCTATAGTAAGTACTGTGAGTAACCTATTGTCTTCAGGGTCTATATATAGTTCCACCATTCAGAAAACTATAAGACAAGCTTTTTTCTAGTTCATGTTTATTCCATTTCAGTTAATAAATGCCCAGCTTACACCATGTCCCTGTCTGACAGCCCTTCTCATTGTCATTCATAACTCCCATTAAAGAGGGAATATGCCTGTATACATCACCTGCTGCTTCTCTTTTTCTGCCTTAGCCTCTCACTGTCTAGCTTGGCTTTGCTCTCTCTCTAGCCACTGTGGAAACCTTACCTCATCGTATGCATTTTAGTTTTTTACTTGCATCCCTGTAACAGTTAATTCTCTTTAACCACTTTTATTAATCCTTAGATCTTTAGATTCTCTGAATTTTCGTTATTCTGTCTTGACCCTTACTTTTCTAGCTTGCTACTTTATAGTTTACTTTTGTGCATTCTAAATGTTAGTGTTTTCAAGCTAATATATGTGTTTCCCCTGCATACTACAAGTGATTATTATATTCATTCCTGTTATTTTTTAATTTCCCTTTAAATTTCTGATGGCTACCCAACTTTTTCTCCAGCCTAGACTTTCGTATGTGGCTTTATAGTTGTAAGTTCATGTATTTCAGTAGGTCCATTTGAAATCTTGAGGTGGAGGTGGGTAGAAGTTAAAGATTTCAGTGTTTGTTCTTACACCCCAGAAAGCCTGTGTTGTCAGCTGTATAATATCCCCTCAGGTTAGGAGCCAGGAAGTCCTCCTGGATTCCTCCTTTTCCCTAGTCTCTGCTCACTTGTTCCATTTCAGAGGGCAACTAAGCTGCCATTTCCTTATTTGTTTTCTGCACTCACAGTGAAGCTAACCTTCCTACACAGTGGTTATAAATTCCCACCTAGCACAATGAGTAAGTTCTAGAGAACTGTTGAGCAGCATAGTACCTATACTTAAATTACTAAGTGTGCTTACGAATTAGTTATATAGTAGATGATCCTAAGGAGGAAGTATTCTTAATATAAAACAAAACAGAAGCATAAAAAGCCTTCAAAGGAACATGGTCAAAAGTACATTTATTACCTTAATTGTGAAGATGGTAACATGAACATGTGGTATGTCCAACTCATCAAATTGTTGACATTAATTTTGTGCACATTTTGCACAACCAATTTTAATACATTGGAATAGGTTCAGGCAGAGCAGCAGCTCCCATCAGCTTATTGGTTTTTGTTTGTTTGTTTGTTTGTTTTGTTTTTTGAGACAGGGTTTCTCTGAATAGCCCTGGCTGTCCTGGAACTCACTCTGTAGACCAGTCTGGCCTCGAACTCAGAAATTCATCTGCCTCTGCCTCCCAAGTGCTGGGATTAAAGGCGTGTACCACCACTGCCTGGCAGCTTATTGTTTTTAAACTCTATGTTCAACATTGGGTGGCTGTCTTCCCATCAGCTTATTTATTGTTTTCAAGCTCTACGATCAACATTGGCTGTCTTTTTTATTATATGTAGAGCTGATCTGAGCCTTGCAACTTTATTGTTATTAATTTGTATAAACTGGGGATTAAACCAAGGATCTCACATACAGTAGAGGAATGCTCTTGTAGAGCTGTCTCTCCAGCTCCTTAAACCTTTATTTTGAGAATGAATCTCATGAAGTTACTCACGCTGGCCTCCAGAGACCTGCTGTGGTGGGTTTTGGCGCTGGACTGGTCTACCTTGTTACTTCTTTGCCTTCCCACTCTCAAAATGACAAGCAGTTGGGAGTGTTGGATGAGATAAAAAGCCATCAGCACTCTCACGTGTTGTCACTATTCTCAGGGCTTTTCCTATCTTGTTCTGATAGGTTTCTTTTGTTCCATGTGTTTTTTGGTTAGCTTTTTGTTTTTTCATTCTTTCTTGTCCTCCCTGCACATTCTGTACCCAGCATTCTTACATTTCCAGCAGTTGTTTCTGTCGAATAGTTGTGCATATCTGTGCATGCATGTGTGCATCCATGTTTCTATGCAGACATGTGGCAAGGTATGTGGTAGGATGTGTAGGAGCTTCTTGTGCTTTTACTCAGAGCTGACAACAGCTGTCCCCTTTCTATCTTTATTGTGACAACTAAGATGAATCTAGGCATCCCCAAGAGTGTCCAGATGACAGTCTGTTTCCCAGTTAGAACAAGTTCCTATATATTACTTTACTGCAGCACTTATGATCCCACATGGTGGTTCTATCATGCCATGGTCATGTTTTACATTTATGCATGAATGTGTTTATATGTGAATACATGTGCCACAGAGCACATCTGAACGTCAGAGTTCAGTGTGCAGAAGTGTGTTTCCTCCTTTGACTGTATATGTTGGGAGATGTAACTCAGTTCGTCAGGTTTGGTGACAAACCGCCTTACCCACTGAGCCTTCTTGTTCATCTTCATGGCTGTCAGAGGCCAGCATATTCAGGGCTTCTGGAACAGTGTTGAAACTATATGGTCCCTAGTCAGCATGTGTTCATTCACTGATTATACCAGGACTGTGCCTTAGTCTTGTTCCAAATAATAAGAAATGACAATTAACCGTGTGAAGAGTTTTGTTATTTTAAAAGAACTTGATAGTTTGATTTGTCAATTTATAATAATTTTTTAAAAAGATTTATTTATTTATTTCACATATGTGGGTATACTGTTCCTGTCTTCAGACACACCAGAAGGCTGTATCAGATGGCCGTTACAGGTGGTTGTGAGCCACCATGTGAATGCTGGGAATTGAACTCAGGACCTCTGGAAGAGCAGTCAGTGCTCTGAACTGCTGAGCCATCTCTCTAGCCCTATAATAATTTTTATAAGTGAGTTTGAGGTTATATCCTATAGAAGTATGTGAAAGAAATCATATCATTATTTTAAAAAGAGAGTAGACTTTTGAAAGCGTAAATCATTTCCTTAATTTTCTGACCATGGTTGATATACTCTTTTTTTTTTTTAATGGCAAATTTTTTTGTTCCTGGGTGAAACAGTTGAGGACCTGTAAAGGTCCTTTAGACATTTCAGATAAATATTCAAAGAAGATTTTTAATATAGTGAGATAAAATGAAGCATAGCTACAGAGACTTCTAAGAGTGAATTAAGTTCCTATTCTAGGTAGGGGCGTGTGTGTGTGTGTGTGTGTGTGTGTGTGTGTGTGTTTGTGTTATAAGTGTCTATGATGAACTCAGACTCTTTTTTTATTAGATATTTTCTTTATTTACATTTCAAATGATATCTCCTTTTCCAGTTTCCCCTCCAGAAAAAAAAACAAAACCAAACCCGAACGCAGACTCTGAACTGATTCTAATCATTGCCTTCATTGTGGTGAATCTGGAGAATTAGGTTTCTGTGATAGCAGGGGCAGAGACATAGACAACCCTGAGGTGCTCCACATTTCCTTTTCATGCATCTTCATGGTTCTCTAGCCTCCTCCCCCGCTTTATGTGGATTTCTGTAGTCTGAACTGTATGTGGCAAGTATTCTGATCCTATGGCCTACTCTGTCTGCAGAGGTGCATGTGAGTGAGACCCCTTTTAATCATCCGTATAATGATTGGTGGCTCCCTGTTGTTAAACCACAGTTATTGATCCATCATAGCTGAAGTACATAGCTGAAGGTGCTGGTGCTGTCAGGCATTGATTGACTAGGAAGGAAGTGTAGAGATATTCGAACTCACTTTTATTTTCATCAGCAACAGTTCCAGTGGAGATGTGCGTGAGACCTCCATGGTGGAACATCATTTTTTTTTCTGCATTAAGAGGTGTCTGATGTGACTGAAATTGCTGGGATAACTCAAAGGCTGCGTTTAAAATATTTAGAACAGAAGAAACTGTCTGAAACTTCTCATCTGGCTTGGCTGATGGTTCAGGCTCTGGAAAATAGGTCTGAGGGTAGGAATCAAAAAAGAAGAGAGTACTATAAAATTATTCAGAAGCAAATTGAGTAACATATGATATATGTTAAATTTTTATAAAAGGTATTTTCCACATACGTTAATGTGTACAACCCTACCATGTTTTGTGAAAACTAAATAATTTCCTGGCTGTTCAGAGAAATTTAAATCAGAAGTAGTAGTTGGAACTGTTTTCACATTTTGGGCTGTTTGAGACAATAGTGGAAGCTCACACGCACACACACATGCACACACACACACACACACACACACACACATAATAAGGACAAACTAAAGATACAGAAGATACTTAAAAAGGGGGCTCTGTGCTTTCAGTTTGGCTTCGGTGGATTTTAACATCCAGGGTGATCATTGTTTGTTTCCAAGGACTCCTTAATAGCGTTTATGCTCTAGTTGTAATCAGAACAAAATAAAAGAACAACAAAAATAAATGGTGGATGGGTATATTAAGAGCAAAACCCAGAAACAGGGCAGAAGCCATGATCATATTCCTAGTGACATTTTCCCATGCTCAAGCCTTTGTCCCTCTTCTTGAATATTTTGCTTTGTTATAATTACAGTATCTTGCCTGTACTTTGTCCCTCTGATCCTTTGTTAAAGACCAGATCACTCTGTGAAGACTGAGCTCCTAGGTGTGATTTATTGAGTGACAGGTAGCTGTAGGGTAGAACACCCGCCTCTGTACCTGAGTAAAGCATTAGACATCACAGAGCTGGGGTAGGCAGGAGGGTGGGCACAGAATGGGGTGGGGGAAGAGAAAAGCACCGAGCAGTAACACGGCAGCTCCTGGATACAGATCAGAGGAGAGGTTCTGCCACAAATCACCTAGAAACATGTCAGACGCTGCATGTGTGTTGTTTTACACTGAGGGCACAGCCGTAGTCCAAAAGTATTGATTCTTTTCTTTGTATGGAGACAGAGACTGTCAGGCCTAGCGGGCTGACCTTGGTATGGTGCAGACAACTATTCCCCACCCCGCTGACTAGATGAACCCCACAGGAGAAGCTCAGGCAAGAGATGCCAGTGTCCACCTCTTAGACACAGGGAGAAACAGATGCCTGCTGAACCTGCTTCTGTTCTCCCCTCCTCACCAGCTTGGGCCTCCGGGGCACTGCCTGTGACAGAATGTGAGAGGAGCGAGTCTTAGAGCAAGTGTGTGTATTTGTTTGTGTGTATCTCAGGATGCACAAAAAGAAACTCTTTTTTTTTTTTTTTTAAGAAAAATTATTTATCTATGAGATATTTTGGAAGTCCTCTGTGTGTGTGTGTGTGTCTGTTTTGTGTTTGAGGAGGCAAGAAGAGAGTATTTTCTTTTTGTACATATTAAGAGAGAAATTCAGAAGTGACGCCACATAAGTATCTATCTTTGGCTACTTTCCCTTCTTTCTCTGTTTCAGCATCCTCAGAGACACTTAAAGTAAGAGTAGCAACTACTTCTCAAAGTTAATGGAGTCTTAAGTTATATTTTAAAGATGTTTCATAGTTAAACCACACAGATCTATCAGTCTGTGTGATTTCATTGCGCTTTGTTCTGCAGTACTTTAAACCATTTTGTACCACTTAAATATGTCCTACTTACTTTACAAATCAAGTAAATTTTAGCTAAACAAACTAGTGTGCATCTAGAATTCATATTTGCATTGGCTAAATATAAACCAAGATATAAAGCCCATATCACTATGAAATTATAAGCTGCTAGGAAAAAGAGGCTGCTGTGTGACTCTCAGGGAACAGCTGATCTGCTTTGGGAATTTGTGCATCAAGACTTTGTTTTGCTTATATTGTTTGCCTGCATTCCTATGGAAGGCTTGGGTAGTTCTTTCTTAATGATGCTGGGTGCTTTATCTTCATTAAACTGAGAGGAGGATGCCTTTCTCCACTCATTCCAAGGGTGGTGCTTCATGCACCACTGTTGTAGGATTGAGCTGTCCCTGAAGAAAAGTCTAGAACCTTTTAGATTTGCCCAATGGGGAATATCAGACACTGGGGACAAAAGGTGGCAACAGTCCATGGCTGCAGCTTTAAGAGCCTCTTCTTCAAAAGTGAGGCTTTTCTTTCCCAAACAGAATACTGCAGACAAACTCTGTATACAGTGATGTGTTGAGTTTGTGTAATTCAGCATTAATCCTTCTTTGAAGTGAATTTTTTTTAAAGTGGCCAATTGGAAGAGATAAACAGCAAGCCTATGTAAGCCATGGACTTTTCCTGTGTGGGAGGTTATTCTACTGCCTACATGCATGTTTTCACGTTAAAACAGTTTCAGTGATTCTTTTATAACCTAAAAAACAAACAAACGAAGAACCCAAGTACTCGTCGCTTAAAACAAGCATTTGCTTTATGGTCAGTTTTCTTTTTAAGGTGTGAGGCTTCTAGACTATTTTGGGGTTTCTAAACTCTAAGATTAAAAAAAAAAGTTTCTCCTAAAAGGGTTGTTAAAATCAGTTAATTATTTTGGCTTCTTATGTTCATTCTAAACAGTTTTCATCCTCTTTGTCAGGCCTTTGCTTCTGGTTAGAAATACCCTGTGTTTTACAAGTCAGAACAGCTGGACAAATATTTATTAAACAGAACTAAGGGGCCTGACTTAGGGTTTGTCATTGTCTTTGAATAAGAACACTCTGCTATAAAATAGATGATTAGTGACTCCTATTTGTGAGGTACCATGTAAGAAATACAGTACAGAGAGCAGATTGGGAAAGGTTTAAGATCTCAGTACTTAGGATTGCTATTTCTAACACTTTATTTTCCCTTTGATATATACATGCTAATCATCTGTCTTTCTCTCATCCCTGTATATCTTATACCCACCAGCTTTACTACTAAAATCACATTGCTTTTGAAAGTGTCAGTTGAGTTATCCCTTGTCTTGTTAGTATCATGTTTGATTTCTTGGACAGAGACATAAATCACCATCTAATATGCAGGTCTTTTGAAGATGCACCCAAGGTTTATTGCCAGTAACAGACTAGTGGACTTATGTGGACTTTCCATGAATAAAACAGATTGATGAGCCATTTTATAGCATCGCAAGCTGTATTATAAATATATCACCCTTTTCAGTAATTTAACGTGAGGAACAGCCTAACGAGCTCCCACCCGAGATCAGACAGAGAGCTGGGGGTTCCTTAGAGCTTCTAGGACAAGGGAGTAATGCAGAGTAAGACGTCCAAAGCCTATAACGTCTTCTTTAGCTCGGTGACACAATCTTTGTAATTAGAATCATTTGAAATATCAGTTAAGTCTGGCTAAATCTAGAGTCTGTCAGAAGTGAAGGAAAATAGAAAGTAGTTCTGATTTTTCTTGTTGCTGGAAGCCTCAGGTGATTGGCTTTTGAAAGTCATTAATTTTTCTTTCTCTTTTTCCATTTTCCTTTAACTGGTTGATGTTACTAACAAAAATGGATAAAAAGCACTAGAAATATACCAAATCAAACATATACTTGATAGCTTAGAAGATGGACAGTTAGATATATTTAACATTGTAAGGATCTTTTAAAAATATTTTTCTTCTGTATAGTAGACATCAGTGTTTAAATAACCCACTGAATCACATCACTGTGATTCTCTAATGGTTCAGAAGGCATACAAGACTCTGGGTACTCTAAACATCATTTTGTACATGTGTTTTCCCCTTCACTACCTGGAAGCTTCTGTCTAATTAATCTAGAGCGTGTTTCCTTTTTAGGAATGCTGTTAATGCTATGCCACCCCTTGTCTATGCATACCAGTTAAAACTGCATTATATATTTGTAGACATTAAACTAAAGTGGCACTATTTACAAATATAATTGCTGAATAACTTCGTAAAAATTCATCAAATATTTTTTCCAAGTATGCTTATCAATTATGAAACCATACTTTTGGCAGACGATGGTTTTTCTACTCTAGGCAGTGCACACTGGGCAAGTACAGAATTCAAAAGGCTTTAATTAGGCTTTACAGACTAGGTTAAAGCAAATATGTTACCACAGGGACGTAAACATACCAGCAAGGACCTCACATGCCTGGCCCAGTCCTGCCTACACTCACTCACATACAATATGCCTCTGATTGAAAAATAAAGAGTGAAATGGCCATGCTTATGCCCTCTGTTTCTTATTAAAAATGGTTGCCAAGTGAAATTCTCTCAAAAAGACATAACTGCAGACAGTCTCAATATTGTTTTGAATTTTAAAGAGTTGCTGCGTCTTATAAATGATATTAGGCATTTAATATTCTGTATTCAGGGCAGAGTGCTTCTTAAACCAAGAATGTATTCATCTTTGCTGTTGCCTCTTCTGCTCTTTTGCCTTCCTCTTCAGTACTACTGGGGTTTAGTCCAGACTTGAGGTCTAAGCTTATCTGACTAAAATTCTTTGTTTCTCAGTGTCTTCATTTTTGAAACTGGAATCAAATCAAACCTTTCTCTGGGTAGTATATTAAAAATCATATAGAGTAAGCTTACAAAGATCTCTGCTTCTACAGAAGTCATTGTTAGATATTTAATTCTGTTATCTGTGATACCCCAGAAGCTTAGCACTGAGTACCTTGATGTTTTAAGGTAGATTGAGCTAAAGCGTGTGGCCATGCTACTTATGATTCTATGGTTGGTTCAAGGTTTCAATGGTACATTATCTGAGAAGCAAATGTTGACTCATTTCATTGTGTGTACATTGAAAATTACTGTTGTTCATTTACAAGTTTTGCCACTTTGCTATATAATCATAATGATTTAAAGCCTGCTGATTATAAGCTGGTGCGTTGAAGTCACTTTCTCTCACCTAGCTCCTGACTTCTCATCAAATCTTCCTTCTCCTCTTTCCTCCAAATGGTTAAGGGCAGAGCCTTTTTCCTGTTTTTCTCTCTGTTACCCTGGCTTTCTCTTGTGATAAACCTTATTTACCAGAGCCCCCAAAGCTCTCATCATGTTCAGTAATACTTCCACAAGAAAAGTATAAGGCTTGTGAAGGAAAGGTGTCACTGGTGAACTTGATTCCCCCTTTATTTATGAAAGTTAACGGGGCTCATGTCTTCTCTTTTTCCCAGGGACTCTGGGAGAGCCACGTTCAGAACTAACGGTTTTGAAGGATTGTACAGCTGCGGATGAGTTGCCTCTTAAAGTATTGGCTGCCTCAGAGGCAGCACATACTCTGCTCTTGAGTGGTTTTAATCTTGGCTGCAATATGAAGAGATCCACACTCTGATCTGAGGCTGCAAGCTCTGGGAAAACTTTAGAAGTTGTGCTAGTTTCTCTGTTTTTCTTTGACTGGGATTCATCATTTGACAGTCTCACAGTATGAGGTGAATGTATACATACTGACACACACTTGTCCATGAATATATGCTTCTATGTATGCTATTTGAAGAATGCTTCACCTTTCATCACAATGATGAAGTTATGCCTTTTTGGGACATCATTGATTTTATGTAGTGATTGATTCAAACTGTGTTTATCACAGGTTAAGTACTGTTCTTATGTGCCTGGTTTCCTTTAGAAGGCACAGTCCTGCTGGAAAACTATTTCTAATGAACTGCAAATAGAGATCAGTTAAGTAAGTTGTGTTAATTATGTCATGTGCAAGATAGTATAATGTAGAATTGGACGAGAGGCTAGAAACTGCTTGTCGAATGCTTCCTATAACTAATGTGATATTTTTGTGGTTTTCAAATGACACAATTCATATAACTTATTGGATGGAACCTCATTAACCACTCTTTAGTTTACTTTAGAAAAATTATGTTATTAAATATGCTGTGATAGGTTCTGTCTTCATTACTTTGCGTTAGCTCATTGAAGAGTGTTTGCTTTGTGATGCCTCCTCCTATTCCTTGGTCTTTGAGGAAGCCAACGGAGTTCCATGTTCAGATCCTGTGTCTAATCTGCTTTCTAGCATTGTAAACAGCCAGTAAGTCATGCATGTAGTTGTCATGGCTGTCACTCAGAAGCTATCATTTAGTCTTTTTTTTTTTTTTGGCTAACTCTGCCCATTTCCTTGGGTTTTAACATATTGATATTCTAATGCTTTAAATAGAAATTTAAAGATCTATTTTGTTTCATCTATCTCTCTATATCTATCTCTCTCTTCCTCCCTCCCTCCCTATCTTATCTATATATCTATCATCTATTTACCACCTACCTCTATCTGTCCATCTGTATATCTGTCTGTCTGTCCATCTTTCTTTCTGTAGGTCTATTAGCCCAAAGAGACTAAAAGAGTGTCTTTATTTCCTAATATTGGAATCATAGATAATGAGAATTGCTTGCTATAGACGCTGGGAATTGTTCTCAGGTCCTTGGGAAGAACATCAAATGCCTTTAACTACTGAACATTTCTCCAGCCTCAGAAAATATCTTAATTATAAAGGTTCAGTTAAAAAAGCAAAATAGGTGTGAGTAGTAATAACTGCAAACGTAAATAACAGCCATGAACTAATTTCCCTCCTTTGTCAGCTTGCCTTGTCTAGGAAATTTTTATATCAAAAGCAGAACTTTGTATTTTTAATACATAATTTTACATTTTTTCCATTTCTCTTTAGCTATTGCTGAGAAAATTAATGACCATATATATTTGAAAATAGAGTTTTTGTGGGGTATATTAGCAAAATCCTACAATTCTACCTTCAAAGGCATTATCTCATGGATTCTTCATGGTGACTGCCTCTTAGCATTCAAATTTTCTGTCACCATTAGTGAGTATATTCATTCATATCAGCAATGTATTAACTGTTTCATAAATTGGAGACTGCTGAAGAGTTGGGAATATAGTTCTTGCAGTAGGACAGGACAGCTTGTCTACAAGTGAATTTGACTGGTGTATTAGTCTAAATCTCTAAGATGCCTTTAATCCTGCTTAAGAGTTTAAATTGAGCTGCTCTCTTACACATAGACAAATTCCAATAAGGGACATCCATACAACATTGAATTGGCTATATCTTACTTGAATTTTTTTGTCAAAGTCTTTTTGATCATCTAGCCTGAACATTTCCTTTTTATTATAAAAAAATCTTGTTATAATTGGACTTGGATCAAGCCATCATAAATCTCTTGTCATCTATTTTTCCCAGAGGCATCACCCTGGAGGGGTGGAAATTCTTGTTAATAAGACAACCCAGTCTGAATTCTGTATATTGACTCTTCATTACCTGCAGTTTGGTTACCTGTGGAATTCTTTACCCTAGCCACAGGCAACTAGGCATGTCCCTGACAAAGTCTGTCTATAAGGATGTTATCTTTCCTGTGGTCTCCCCTTTTCTTCCCACCTTCCATCACCCCCACCCATACCACACACGTTCTTCCAACTCTGCAGACTTGGCAACAGATTCCACCCCATCCTTGTTATGTAACCAACCACCTACCCCTTTTTGGCAAGGGACATCCAACTTAGCAAGTTGCAACAAAGAGTTGAGTTAATTGGAACATGCGCTAGGCTCAAATTTGCAACAAAGAATGGCTGATAGAAATCAAGAAAACACAACCATGTTGCTTGAGTGGTATGAGTACATGGGAAATGTCGTCTACTACCTGGGTGCATTTAAATAACTCAACTACCATTCTCCAATTCTTCTGACACCCTCCCCCTCACTGGTAATACTTTTAACTTGCTCTCTCATGTCTGCCCATGGGTGGGCATGGCTTTCTGAAACCACCAAGTGAAGCAGAGCTGTCTGTGACTAACTTCCTTTACCTCATGTTTCTATGTCTGAAGCGCAATTATACATGATATTTGTTCCCAGTTGCTTCAGTTCACCCATAGCTTCCATTGTTTTGTGCCTCCTCTAGCATTTGGGCATGCCTTTCCTGAGTAAATCCTAATTTAAGATGCTTGTATGAAATGTATATATAAGAGTTTTGTTTATTAAAGGCAGGATCTCGCTATACAGTATCTATGCATCTATATTTGATCATAGTCTCTCTGTCCTCCAATTCCTCCCAGCAGATCCCCACCTCTGTCTACCAGTTTTTTCTTTTTTCTTTTAAACATCACCAAGTCTAATTAGTGTTGTCCATATATTCTTAGATTTAGATATGTGCCTTTCTACTGGACTTACCACATGTTGTTGTCTTAAAGAAAATAGGTTATTCCTTTTCTAGAAGCTGTCAGTTGCTAATAGCACTGCAGCTAAGGGTGGGACTTTATGTCTGCATATTCTCTACATTCTAGGATTTGGACTGACTTGAGCTTACTACACAAGCCTTGTTCGCCATACCTGCAATTCCCCTGTTGTGTCTATTAGACACTGTTTACTTGTAATCATCCACTGCCAGTGGCTCCTATACTCTTTGTGCCTCATCTTCACCAATGATCCCTGGACCTTGGGAGAGGGATATGATATAGATGTTTCATGTAGGGACGAGCATTCCACAGGCTCTTGTTTTCTGCACCTTAGTCGGTTGTGGGTCTGTGTTAATCACCATCTACCACAAATAGAAGCTTCTGTCATAAGGGTTGAAAGATTCTTTAATGTATGAATACAATGATAAGTCATTAAGTGTTGGTTTAATGCTGTGTCTGTTGAGCAGAATAATGGTAGTAGGTTCTCCCCTAGGGCTTATGACCTGTCTAGTAAGAGGTTCTTGGGCTGATGATAGTGTCAGGTATGGGTTTCATCTTGTGCAAAGGGACTTAAATCCAATCAGAAAGTGGGTGGCTATTCTCATGATATATAACAATTACAGATACTCTTGACTTTGAGAAATAGTGGGATTTCCCAGTTCTTTACAACCCCTTCAACTGTGGGTGCAGAAATTCTCAGGCTGCTGGGTATTCTTGGTTAGCATCCTAAGTTTTAGAGTGAATGGTGAATCCAACTCCTGATGGCTCAGATCATCATAAAGCTTTAAGTTTGTTTACTCAACTCGTAAAACGCTTCCACAACTGGCAGGAGGAGATGCTTCTGTGTGCCTATGGGCTTCTGAAACAACCTGATTTCCCTTTCAGCCTTTGCCTTTGAGGATCTATTGAAGATATTTTAGGTAGTATAATTAGCCTCAGTATTTGTCTCCTTAGGCTTTGAAGGGTTTTGAAAGCACTAGAATGAATGTCCACTTGATCACTGAGAAGTTCCTGCCTCTTGACGTCTTGAAGCCTGAAGAACAGACACACAGACACACAGGCTGTTTAGTTGCCAGGCATTGCTTTGCACGGGATGCCATCACTGTTATAGCCAGGGACTAAGATTTTGTGTACATAGTCTCATACACAGTCTTCTCACAGCTTATCTATGTATGTGCCATTATTCTTCCACTTGACAATCCAAGAAGCAGGCTTGCCCATGCTTATCTAATGAATAATAGGACAGAAATGTGATTCTAGATCTGATACCTAGTCCTGATATCATACAAATACCTTCAGCATTCCTCTTCCAAATGTAAAACAGATAAGGCAGTGTCAATGTACTTGATATTGAATATAATTTTTTTCATGCGATTACACACACTTTTTCTGAGATAAAGTTTTTCTGTATAAATTCAGGCTGACCTCTAACTTGTGACCTTCGTGCTATAGCTTCTTGAGTGTCCCAGTGCTTGCATTGCCCATGTGCACCCTCACACCTGGCTTCCTTTGGGTATTTTAATATAATTATTAAAAAACAGAGTTTTATGGAAAGTAGGAAAATGTGATCCAAACTAGATTGGATTACTACATAGAATTTCTTTCACTTAAGATCCATAAATCCTGGGAAAATAACAATGTTGTTTTGTGCCAGACACAAATGATAAACTACTGAGCTAAAATTTGACTATGAAGTATCCAAGACAAGGTTCTTTATCTTTCCCAGGCAATTTAGAGCAAGACTTCTCTAACCTGATGTGTGAGTGAGTATGGGTGTGTGGGTGTGTGGGGGTGGGGTGGGAGGTTGGTGTCCTGTTGGGTACTAAAAGCAGGCCCTGCACTTGTTAGGAAAGTCCTCTCTACCTAGCTGAACCCTGTCCTAAATCCCCTTTCTGTTTCCGAGCCTGTAACCCTACTCTTTCAAATATTTTTTTCTATTATCTAAGCTAAGGTTTAAGGAAAACTAACATTTTGCTTTTTATTTGATGTTAAAGAGTTTTGTGACGATTAGGAAATGAGGAAGGGCTGTTTTACAAAACCTCCTGTGGGAACAAGTTGAAATGTTTTATGGTTTTTGTTTGGTTTTGAGATGTGAAAGAAGGAGAGAAAACAAGTAATATACACCAAAGAAAGGGAAGGGACAGAATGCTTAGGATTGTGCAGACGGCTGGGCAAAGGCACACCCCCTCCACTGGGCATGCATTCCCCACCATCAGTAGCAGGTTTGCACTCCATACACTCCACTGCCCCTTTTCTCTGCATACTACTAGGTTGACTCTGGATGTTAACAGTCTTATGTTACTAGTTAAAACTTTCCTTTCATGATTATTGTTAAAGTGTATATTGTGGTTTTTCTATAAGTAGTGCAAAAGACTTTAGAAAAAAAAGAACATTGTAGAAAATTGAAGATTATTCAGACTTCCATTGACTATTAGTAACTTATATAAACTGAATTTGGAATTTACAATTTTTTCTATTAGTCATAATAATAATAGAAACCTTTTTTTTTTTAGTTTAATCTAAGGCTTTTTTTTTTTGGCCTAGTCAAGTTTATATGTATTTCTTAAATATACTAAAATGTGAATCTTTACTTAGTCTATTAATCAAAATGCATTTAAGGTACATGGGACCTTAGAGATCATTTAGATTGTTAAGTTGAAACTCCAGTTTCTCTGTTCGTATTACAATAAATAACAGGAAGAGTGACCTGAGATTATTCTGGAGGTCTGGCTTCTCTTGCTGCTTTTGCCCCTTACTCCCTTCATAAGTTAAGAATGAAAATATCTCTCTGTAATGTCTTTTGATTTGATGTGTATAGGAAACTTTGATATCGTTGTAGAAAGGCAGACTAGAAATAAAAGGTATTTCAAAGACTCTTGATGTAGGTTGTAAATCTGAATTCCATCCTTGACTCCCTAAAAGGTTATTAGAAAGCTCCTTTAATTTCTCTGTAGTCCTTCTACTTGTGCAAAGGTGCTTTCCCAGTCACCCCACTCTACCATGGCTATTTCCCAACTCAGTTGATCATTTTCAGCTATAATTTGTTGAAGAAAAATCTCAAGGTTCTAAAACCTGATTACTTTCTGCCACTGTTCCGGAGGAACATCCATTAAAGATGATTATTTGAAAATTTATTAAAAACAAAATAATCCATACACTTTAAGCCATTCTGGGGTTTACTAATTCAGAGGTAGATAAAGAACTGTCTGCGCCAGCTACTTCACAAGATGTTAAAATAGTATTTGACTAACTACTAGTCTCATACCTACTAAGAAATGTATGGCTTTTGCTGTTCATGAGCATAGAATACTAGTTTTCTATCTTTACAAAAAAAACCAAAAGACAAAACAAAACAAGAAACAATAGGTGAATCTAAAGAAGTCAAGAATTATAAAACAAGAGGGGCCTTAGAGTAGTTATACAGATAACCACTGTAGTAGATGTTGATTGTACTAGATGTGATAACCACTATAATGGAAGTTAATTTTGTACGGGAGTATGGAGAAGGCTGCCAGTTGTGATTCAACCATAAGGCCAATGTTCAAAACACTAGCAGATTCTAGGCGTTTTTCCATATGAGGTCCTGATGCTTAATTGAGGGCACAATTGCTCTTTGAAATTAGATAGGCAGGTGTTGGAACTGCTGGCAGCACACAATTCAGGTGTCCTGGGTTTAGACGCAAGCTTTCCTTACCACCTCTTGTGTCTTAGTCAGAACTCAATCCCAGCTCTATCTAGAACAGACAGGCCTGTGATCCTTATGCATTTATTTAGTTTTCTTCTGTGACAATAACAGCTCATTTAGTGGACACTTCACTTGTGAGTCAGGCACTATGTCAGAGTTTTACTGGATTTTTTTTCCTTAACTGGGGATACTGATACTTCCATTTTATATACACAAAGAGATTAAGTAACTTGTGTACATTTTTAGAGCAAGAGTAAGTGGAAATGCTGAATTGGATCCCGGTAATTTGGTTTCAGAATGTGTCTCTTGAACTACTTAGTATTTGCTCCTCCTAAGAGGGTTTCATTGCTACTTTTTATTCCTAAACAAAAGTTTTATGTAGACCATTTAAACCATGAGGTCTCCAGGCTTCAGTTTGAAAGCCAATATTAAGAAAATTAAAAATATATCTCCAAGACACTCATTGGTTTGTTTTCCTGTTTCTTGAATATTAAGAGTCCTGGAGACTAGAGATGACAATTCCTGCCAAATGGACTCTTGGCCACCAGTGACAGATTTGTCTCAGAAATTTCTGTCTTTAAAAGTGAAAGAAAAGCTTAGACGAGGTAGATGTCCTGATTGGGCTGTTGATGAGTAATGGAGTTGGTTGTTTTGACAAATTGTGGGGTTACAACTTGTGCTATTTTACCTAAGTGCCCCAAACAAGCAAAGCTATAGATAAGGAGAATGTGTTGAAATCCACATCCTACGTTTTAAAGAAGAGTTGCCTTAAGACTGACAATACTTTATCAACATCCAAATAGGACCTTGCTTAGGTTAGTTAATGTTTGTAGTTAATGTTGTTTTTCTTCTGTTAAATTAAAAAGAAAAACTTAACTTTAGTGTTTATTTTAAAGTACCAAGCCAAAGTCCAAAGCTTGTATCAGATGTAATTTCAAGGTTCAGGATTTTGAGGTCAAAAGGGCATGTTGGCAAGGTAACACCGTAGTAATTCTGGAGTAACTTGTGAGAGGAGCAAAGGAAGGTCATTGTTTATTTTGCTGTGGAATATGGTGGTAAGCCTTAAGTATGAGCAAGTAATAGTCAGGTGATGTGTTGCTTAATAACTTGCTGCTCTAGATAACTTCACTTATCATGGATGAAATTATTTACTAGTCAGTTGATAGAATAGTTGATGACTGAATTAAATTTTAGCAACAAACAGAAAAATAGCCATTCTGTGAAACCCTACTCATATAGTATTCTATTTGCTTTCTTTTGTGTGTGTGTGTATTGTGTGCATGTGTGTACATGTATGTATGTGTGCTTTTCTACCTGTATGGAATCAGAGATTATTAGATATTTCTCAGTCTCTCCACCTCAGGTTTTGAGATACAGGGTCTTTTGTTGAACTCAGAGCCTACCCAATTGGAGAGATTCTGTCGCTTTCTTCCCAGCACTGGAATATAGATGTGCACTGTCATACCTTGACTGTGTTTAACTGGTAGTCCAAACTTGTGTCCTCATGTTTGCACAGTCAGCATTTTACCAGGTGAACCATTTCTCCAGGTCCGTCGTTATTTCTTGGTGTGTTCCAAAAAGGACTTAAAATGACTGCGTCTTTGCTATATACATTATTTCGTTTAATCCTTTTTCCTGTGTGGAAGCATAATGTTTACTCAAACTAAAATTGCTGTATGACGGAGTTTTGTAATCTAAGACCCATTGATTTCAGGTACTCGTGTAAGTATATGTAATTTTACTAAAGTTCTTTATTGTTGTCTTATTGTTATTGTTATTAATTTAGAATTTCCCAGTGATAAAATTAATTCTGATAATTAATACCTTTTAAAGGTATTCAGTAAATTAAACTTGAAAGTAAGTAAGCTTAGATAATGTAAACAAGTTGGAAAGCATTATTGTATGTAGGGTTCTTTTTAGAATCCTTGAGAGAGCACCTCTGCAAATATAAATGGTGTAGTCTCATGAATTCCTTTCTAGTAAAAAGGAAAGTTGTTCTTTTCTCTTGAAACTGGTGATCAAACCTGGGTTTTTCCCAGGAGAAGCACTTGGTTTACCATCTATCTACCCCCAGCCCCGAGAAAAAGGTCTTTAAAGAGGTGACACTTTCCATGAACTGGCTCAGGTCTCTTCTTTCCAATTGAAGTTGGCTTGTGGTTTGCCTCCTCCTCCTCCTCCTCCTCCTCCTAACTTACTGAATGCCTGTAGTCTGAAACTTTTTAAAATTCATTCTTACATTTATTTGTTTTATTGATTAATTGAGGGGAGAGATTGAGACTGAGAAACTTCATGTATTTGCTCAGATATGTGTAACTAATGATGTGCATGTAGAAGTCAGAGGAGAGGACATTTGTAAGACTCACAGTTCTCTCCAACTTCATGGTTTCTAAGGACTTAATTTTTTGGCTACAAACTTCCTAACCCAATGAGACATCTTACTGGCCTGCAATGTGAAGCATTCATTACTTTGGGTTTTTTGTTTGTTTGTTTTTATTTTAATTTATACTACATGTAGCATATTTCCATTGTGTAAGAATATAAAAGAAAAAATTATAAATGGTAATGTCATTCTTTGAGAATAAACTTTTCCAATGATTGATTTCTATTGTGTAAAACAAAGCCTTCACATTCTTTTCTTTTCTTATAATTTCCTTGAACACAAATCCTGATGAGCTTCTTCATGAGCATTTAGGCTCTAGTAACTTAGGACACTCATGGTGATTATATCCAAAGGAGATACCTAACTGGACTGCTCATTGAATGCTTCATAGTACCTGATAGTGTTAGCCACGCCTTAAAAAAACAAAGTTCAGACGCTTAAAGCCATCTGACCACAAGGGTAGAAGTCAGGCCTTGCCTCTGGCTGTTCTTATACCCAATTTGGGCTCTTTGCCAGCCTAACTCATTAATAGAATTCATATACTCGATGCCTTATGTTGGTATCTTTCTGAAGAACATATGGATTGTTAAAATCTTAAGATGCATTCCTCAGATCCAAGCTTAGTTCACTTTTCCACAGAACTGCTCAACCGATTAGAGTGATGGGATTGTATAATGCGAGATGTTGGAACATTTAATAAGATCCAGAGGATTTGCTGCTCTCTGAAGAAACTATTAACTAGTACATGAAAATTCAGTTGAAAACTCATAGTTAATAATTGCCGTTTTCTAACATGAAAGGATCCTGTCCCTCATGTTTTTTGTTAAACATTGTATAGGTGCCAAATTAGTTGAGCTCTAATCTGTTTGTATTTAATATAATTAGTTTAGCCCATCAAGAAGTGGAGGTGGTGGGAAGCTCAGTGGGTGCTATTGTGTGGTTCTGCACCTGTGTCTGTCTGTCTGTAGACTTGGCTTTCTGATTTAATCAAATGTGCACATTTTTATAGGCAGCTACCTGAAAGCTCAAGGTTTTCGTGCTTTCAAGGCTTTGTTTCCTTCCTCCATTTAATTTTCATGGCTTGGCAGGATTAAGGGCAGAAATGTTCAAACTCTTCATCAGTTTCTACTTTTTGTGAAGAAGATATTTGTAAGGCTTCTTCTGATTTGTATTAGAAATAACAGTAAAAATAGGTTCAATTATAAAAACTGAAATTCTTTAAATTGTCACTGGCAGTTAGAAATTGTAGTCTCCATTTGGGAATTTTTTCACATATGCTTATGTGAGGATCGTTTGTTTTTGTTAATAATGAAATTAAAAGTATTTGATTTTGGAAATTAAAGAAAGTGCACTTAGAAACATATAAAGGTAATAAACAAAGAGTACACAGTGGTTCTGTTTCACAGTGACTCACTGAGATAATTTCCTTTTACAATGTGAAATCATTATTTAAACTCATTTTAGACATGTCAGTATAACATAAAATAAACAGAATAGGCAATGAGCTTAAGTTCTTTCTAGTTATTAGTAATTATTAAGAGACAGATGAAATTTAATACTATAATTAAATTATCAAACAGAGGCCAGTGACCACATTGCCACGAACATGAGTTTCATAACCTGTTATTTTTAAAAAAATATCTTCTTTAGTATCACACAATCAATACAGCAATATGAGTACTTTATTTACTTGTTTAATGAAAGTAAATACATTTTCCCTGACTTCACAAAATTTTAAATTATCACTGGGTTAAATTTCAAGGGAAAGCAGGTTTTTACACACGAATTCTGATTTTGCTGTGAGTTTCCTCAGTTGTGGACTTTCTCCATGCTTTTGTATTTTCACATCAGCCATCACTTAGTAATTGTTGAACTATATAAGCATTGTGTTTAGATGTTAAATTCCTTTTGGAGAACCTTGAGTCCTATCAAGTGTTTGCTTTATTGGATTTGAAGCAAGGTAACTTACATGCCTTTAAAAAGTGATTTGGTTTGATTCACTTAAAATCAGTACATTGTATTCTTCCATTTTCTTTGATACACATCATTGTCATATCAATAGTTGTGAAAGATTGTTTCTATGAGTTCCTTTTTCTAGTACTGTGCTTTTATGATTGGAAAAGTGCATACCATTTAGCAGCACACCACATACACATGTAATTAGAGATGGGAAGGCCACTGAGGGGTGCAAGCTAAGGATCTGAGTCCAAGATGATTCAGACAGAATCTCATGTCTGAGAAGTCTTTGTAGAAGCTCTTTGAGAGTTTAATATTTAAAGATGTCTCTACATCTCACTCAGGGTTATGGTTATAATATTAACAGGTTTTTAAGTACATTTTAAATATTGTTTTCTTTTTTCCACATGTTATGTTTTACTCAATAGTCAGTACAACATTAGTTTTTTTAACTCATCAAAGTAGTATTGATTAGTTTCATTGGGCTTGATTTATAAGAAGTAATCTTGCTGGTGAAAAGTTCATATCTATGTGTGTATTTTAACATTCCCCCCATATACTTGGTTGCAGCTGAAATAGGAAATGGAAGTAACAAGACACTTTTAGAAAAATCTTGTTTCTATACACAGTGCCAGAAACCACCAGGCAGTGGAAATACCATGAGAAAGCTTGTTTCTACAAGACTCCCAGACTGATTACTAGACCAAAGAACTTTCCAGAATTTTAGCTTCAAGCAATCATTTAAAATTTAGTAGGCAGATCCAGTCCTGCTCAGAGCCACCTATTGCTAATTATAGTTGTCTGTGATATCCCAGTGATGTCGTGATCAACCAGACCCAAGTGTGGCTCCGATTTTTTTTCATGTTCCTTCCAACAGATATTCTCACCAAGCATGTAAGTTATACCACAATGTCCTTTACATTTTGGATTTTACCTGAAATATCCTGTTTGCACCTGCTGCAGTGGATGGCTTTTCCTTTCAGTGTAGTTCTATTTGTATTTTAGAACTTATAACAGCTGGGAAGCTCAGGGTGAGACCTGTTTGATTTTGTAGGTTGAGTGTGTGTTTTGTTGTGTGTTTGTCTTTGAACTGTACAAGGCTGTTGCTGTCTTTTTTTTTTTTTAAGGAACTATTTTTATTTTTAACAACAACAAAAAGAACTTTGGGAAACCTCAGAAATTTAGTAATTGCTTTGAACCTGTGGAATTAGTGTGATAGCGCCAAAGTTTATTTATATACTGTTGTAATGTAAATTGCAGTCAGGTTATTTTGGGAAGTTAGAGCCATCAGTTTATCAAGAGGCAGATCTTCCCTGGCAAAGGCTTGTCCATGCCGGGTCTGGATAGATGGCTTTAATGTCAGCTGAACATCCCAACCGGAGCTGCTGTGTTCATACCACGAGAATGATTACTGAATTTCCCACTACTTCTTTCACATAATTTTGGCTTCACTTTAGGACTATGTATATCAGTGATTCTCAATCTCCAAATGATGCTATTCTTTAATACAGTTCCTCATTCTGTGGAGACCCCAACCATACAATCATTTTGTTAGTACTTCATAACTCTAATTTTGCTACTGATACAAATCAAAATGTAAATACTTAATATACAGGATCGCTGGTATGCAACCCACAGGTTGAGAACCACTGGTATGCAAAGCCAGCAAAGGGACAGCTTTCTATTTCAGTTTTGCTAGACAACAGTCTTATTCCTTTGCACTCCTTTCGGTAAGAGTGCAGAGGCAAGGTTTGGTGTTGGATAACTTTGCACTCCATTTGGTGAGAGTGCAGAGGCAAGGTTTGGTGTTGGATAACTTTGCACTCCATTTGGTAAGAGTGCAGAGGCAAGGTTTGGTGTTGGATAATTTTGAACACAAAATCAGTTCTGTATCCTTTCATGGCTGATGAAAGCCAAAGTGTCTAATGTAGAAGATGAAACAAAATGTGTCCCTTTTGGAAAGCAAGAGAAAGGAAAACTTACAGTGGTTGTCTGAGCTAGGTTTATTCATAAGGGCCTCCTACATTTTCTTCATTAGCTGGGGTGGGCGAAATCTTTACCCTTTATTTTCTTTTTTCTTTCTTTCTTTTTTTTTTTTATAG